>NW_024412620.1:1954625-2009616 GCF_014898765.1 Herpailurus yagouaroundi
CAAAAAAATGACCAGTCAGTGGTTGAGCCAGTGGTTGAACCCCCAAGCTCTCTCTGTCTCCAGATTCTTTCTCTTCTCAAGGTCTAGAAATAGCTGATGTTGGCATAAGGAAAGGGGTCGATTGGGAGGCAGGTCTTTATCATGTTTTCTCCTTCTCTCCCTGGTCAAACAAAGGTGTGCAACGTTTTGCCCCTTTGGTTGAGGGAACCAGCAGGAGAGAAGGAGGAGAAGGGTTTTGCGTTGCAAGTAGAGCTTGTCCTCTAGGAAAAGCTGCTTGGGGGGGGGGGGGGGGCAAGGAAGCTTTGTTGCTTTAATGCTAATGAAGATAGATGCACTGTTCCCGCTGCATACTCCTCCCTTCTCAGACTGAGCTACAAATCTCCTGCAGAGCAGCTCACTGACTTGAAGGGCAGGGTGTAAATGGCTAGAAGAAAACTCAGCCTGGCCAGCTGCTCTGAGCTGTGTCCTAGGAATTCAACACCGTCACCGCCCCCCCCCCCCCCCGCCCCTTAGAGAGATATGCACTCTGCCAGCTGCGGACCTGCCCAGATGTGCATTTCTGCAGCTGTCAGTTTCCCTCCTTGCAAATCTAAGCTCCATTCAAATGATCCCTGCAGTTTAAAAAGAACAGACCTGTGGTGGGGTGGGGGGCATCTGAGTGGCTCAGTAAGTTGAGCATTCGACTTCGGCTCAGGTCATGATCTCATGGTTTGTAGGTCATGATCTCATGGTTTGTGAGTTCAAGCCCCGTGTCCGGCTCTGTGCTGACAGCGCCGAGCCCGGAGCCTGCTTCGGATTCTGTGTCTCCCTCATTCTCTGCCCCTCCCCGGCTCATGCTCTGTCTCTCCCTCTCTCAAAAATGAATAAACATTAAAAAAAATTTTTTAAAGGACAGATTGGGGTGGTGGGGGAAGCAGAACAGGATGAATGCAATGTCATTACAATGGTAGGAATGTGTGCCCAGTGCACACCCGGTGTGCCAATAGCTATTGATAGTTATGTATATGTGTGTGTGTGTGTGTGTGTGTGTGTGTGTGTATTTATATACATGTTGATGGATGGGAGATGGAACAGAGGAGCAAACTGAAGCAGAACATAAGGAAGTACTTTTCCAGAAAGCTGCTCAGGCATGGATCCTCTCAAAAGGCAGGTGCCTAATTCTGTGGCTGGGTTCCATCAATTGTTACTGTACTTCCTGGCCATCAGAAAGAGGAGGTGAACCGCAATCTCTCCTCAGTGCCCTTGTCACAAGTAGCTTTGATGTGGTAAGAGCAGTGGGACGCTCTGAGACCGATAGGAATTTGAGAAACTTCACTTTTAGCTGTTTCATTCCTTGACGCCCCTACTCAAAAAGGTTGCTGTGGCCCTAAGACAGTAAGGAAGAGGGCTTCTGGAGCTCTCTCTAATTTGTGTCTGTAGCCCTTAGATGTATGCTGTGTGACCAAGAACCTCCTGGCATTTTACGTGGACAAGGTATTCAAGGACCATCAGGAGCTGAACCCCCAAATCTTGAGAAAACTCAGCAGCATTGCCAACTTTTTCCTCTACATGCAGAAGGCTTTGCAGCCATGTGTGAGTTGCCACATCAGGACCCGGAACATCTGTCCCCCGTCTGCCCCAGGACATGCTGGGCCCAGTCGGCTCTCTGACATGGCTCTTGGACCAGAGGAAATCCCCTGCCCTGTCATCCACGGGGAGAACTGTCCAGAATCTCTTCCTCAGGACTTCCTCCCCGCTGATATCCCATCAGACCCGGTTTCCTCACAGATAATCCTCCTGGGGTGACCATTTATATCAAAGTACTCCTCAAGTAATCTCAGGGCTGGCTTGTGAGAGAGGCAGGCCCTCAAGTCCAGGCTTATCATAAGCATCTCCCTATCTCTGTAGTTTCTTTGTTTGGGACCCTTTGGGGTTTTCATACCAATTAACCTCTACGTTGTTCCCTCCTATAGTCCATCCCCATGAATTTACCTATAAATTCATTGTGATCTGTTAAAAACAAACACCAGAAATAAAACTAAACCCAAACGAACCAACGAAAACTTACACCAGGAGAAATCCTGGGTTCCGGGGCTGTCCCTGCCAACGATCACCTGCGGTGACTTTGTGGCAAATCACCTCTCCTTTCTGTGCCTCGGATTCTAAAATTGTGAGAAGAAGTCATGACCCCTGCCGTACTTGCATTAAGATTCGTTTCATCAATTACTTCCTTAGCTAATCCAATAAATATTTAGGGCCTCCCCTGTGGGGTGTTGCATTCACAGAGTGGTGACCAGACAGATTTGGCGCCTACTTCCCTGGCCCTTCCCGTGGGGTGAGCTGTAAACCCAGAAAAAGAGCAAAAGCCCTGGCAAACACAGGGTGACTCTACAAACAGACTCTACTCCCCCTTGCTGCTCCAACCTGAGTTTACCTACCAGACCCATCTTGGGGAGAAGGAGGAATGTCACCCAGCAGGTGGAAAGAGAGGGGTGGATGGCAAGGTCCTCTGATGGGTCCTTCCTTCTCTCCATCACAGCAGAAGCAGAGGCAGTGTCACTGCAGGGAGGAAGCCACCAACGCCACCAGAATCATCCACGACAACTACGATCAGGTAAGGATGGGAGGGGGAGGACGCGGAAGGCGGAGGTGGAACGTGACACCCTGACAGGGAGGGGGCCAACCCTTCGGCCCCCACTCCCCCCGTCGCTCATGGACTCAACAAGAGTTTATTGCTAGTCTTCCCCATCCTGCGTGTCAGCAGAGTGTGTTGGTCTTACCCCCTTTGCTGATTTGCTGGGCCCCCCTTCTCCATCACGCCTCCACAATCTTCTTCTGACCTCACATACCAGAACTAACCTGCGTTCAGTTTTGAGGGAAAGCACACACTACCTCCGATGGGTGTGATCCACAGAGGGAACAAAGATCCCCAGCGAACCGTAAGCTGCGGTGCACGGAACATGTTACCTGCCAGGTGGCACTGTGGGAGGTGACTGTCGCCAGCACTCTGGAGGTGACAAAGAGCAGTGCTTCTCCCATACGTGCAGACATAGAATGCACATCTCATACAGAGATAGAGATAGTGCTCCTTACAGGCATCCTCCAGAGACTTTGTCAAAATCAAATACAGGTTCTGGCTTAGGAAGTCTGGAACGAGGCCTGAAATTCTGCATTTCGACCACCCTGCCAAATGATGCCAAGCTTTGAGTCAGAGCGAGAAGGCAAGAGGCCGTTCACAGCCTCCTCGTGGAGACGCTCCATAGAATAATATTGTAACAATGGCTAAGACTTTGTATTGTCCTTACCACGAGCCAGCTGTTGTTCCGATACAGTACAGGTACTAACCCATGGGCTGCTCATAACCGTGCTGTGAGCCATTATCTACATTTGACAAATGAGGGAGCTGAGGCACAAACAGGTGAAGTAATTTGACGAATGTAACCACTGCAGCCAAGTGGTGGGTAGGACTCGATCCCGTGCTCCCTGACTCCACAGGATATACTTTTGGATCTTACCATCTCCTTGCCGTCTGCTGGAAAGGGGCGGAATAGGTCAGGAGACCCGACTTCTAGTGTCCGTTCTGCTGTCTGTGTGACGTTGGGGAGGACACTTGTCCTTAGGGGCTTTGGTGCCTTCATAGGTCAGATGGGGACAACGTGTTACCCTACCCACGGGAGAGCACCGCTGGGGTTGAGACTTCCTCAGGGAGAAGTAAAGCAAGCTGATGGGAAAAGGAAAACAAACAAAAGGACTGGCTAGTAAGGCCTGTGTGTGTGTGTGTGTGTATGTGTGTGTGTGTGTGTTTCTATGAAAAGAAAAACACAGGAAAAAGAAAAACAGAAGGCAAAGAATGAAGAGTTTTTCATTTTATTTATAAGTTGCTGACATGATGTAACCGCTTGTTTGGGGGAAACAATTTGGGTTGGCTGCTAGAAAAATAGTTTGGGGTGTGAACGCTCTGCCAATATAATTGGTGAATGAAAGGAAAGCCTCACGGGGCCTGGAACGTGGGGAAAGCGTGGCCGACTACAAAGCCTAGAAAGGCAAGTTCTGACGATGATTTGCCTGGTTGCAGCTGGAGGTCCGATCAGCGGCCATTAAGTCTCTGGGAGAACTGGACGTCTTTCTGGCCTGGCTTGACAAGAATCATCAAGAAAATTCTGCTGCCTGAGGACCCACCTGGGAACCTGAAGGCCCAGGGAGGAGTGCGCCCCCCCACTGCCAGGCTTTCTGAGGAGAGGGAGAAGGGGGAAGACCCCATTTTTATGCAGATGAGGGTGATTTTGAAAAGACCTCCCTTGAGCTTTCGAATTCTCTCCCCTGGGGCTGGGGTATTGCAGGGAAAAATCTAGGTTTCAATGATCTGCCTGCACTGGCAAGGCCCACGGGCTGGGCCCGGACTGCTGATCCCACCTGAAAGTAACCAAGTAGTCTGCTGTCATATTTATGATAAATAGGTCTGCCGAAACGTCCCGAGGGCCACCATGGAGGGGACGGGCCGGCTTCCCCCTAATTTATTGTGCAGTTGTTTTTCCCATGACTGTGATGGGAACAGAACGATACCTTGTAGTGCATATTGTACTGACCGGTTTTTCCTGAATAAACTCCGTCCTCTCTCAGTTAGTGGAAGTGTCTTCTCATTCGTCGAGGGCCAGTCAAGGAATCGTAGTGGTGAAGATTAGAAGTGAAAGAAGCCTTATGGGGCGCCTGGGTGGCTCGGTGGGTTCAGTGATGGCTCAGGTCAAGATCTCTCAGTTCGCGAGTTCGAGCCCCGCATCCGGCTCTGTGTTGCTTGAGATTCGCTGTCTCCCTCTCTCTCTGCCCCTCCCTTGCTAGCTCTCTCTCTCTCTCTCTCTCCCTGTCTCTCAAAATGAATAAATAAATACTTTTTAAAAAGTGAAAAGGCTCTTAAAGAATGCACATAGGTGGGGAAACTGAGGCTAGAGAAGGCTAAGCATCACTGAGTCCCAAAGTGAGTCAGTGAAGAGATGGGCTCCACACTGGGTCTCTGAAGCCTCCATCCAGCACCTGTCCTCCCTCCACCGATGATCAAGGAGATGGATGTGGGGCTCCAACCACCAGCAGGTTGGTATCTCTCCTCTTCTGAGCTCCATTCTCCTCTCTCTCTCTCTCTCTCTCTCTCTCTCTCTCTTCCCATTTCTTTCTGTCATTTCTTTCTTACTGCTCCCAGCCTAGATACCTCTTTTCTGACCCTCAATTCACCCTCCATGGGTATATATGTTGTGCCAGAGAGAAGGTGTTTCCAACAGAGGGATGACTGTCCCGGCGAAAAAGTATTTCAGCAAGTACAGCCCAGAGCAGGGGGTATCGGGCACCATCTTCTAGAAGGACATTCCTCACATGGCTAATGGCAGTAACAACCGTCACTGAGCACCTGCCATATGCCAGGTGCTGAAAGAAGCACTTTATTTATATGCACTACCCTGGGTCAGCATCTATGGTGGAACTGGCCGGCTGAAGCATCCTTTCTTCCTGAGGAAGAGATCTCGCAGAACATGCTAGAGTGCACAGAGCAGGATCTCTGCAGTCGGACGGACCTGGTTTCAATCCTGTGTGACTCCAAACAAGCTACTTAAGGTCTCTAAGTCTCAGTGTCCTCTTCTGTAAAAGGGGGACCATGAAAGCAATCTCCAAGTGTTGCTGAGAGCACCAAGTATGGTGAAGGGTCCCCAGGAGCCCCAGCAGGGCGGGGGCCACACAGCATGGTGTAAAGAGTGCCAACCAGGAGCCATGATCTGGTGTCGAGGCTTCTCCTGCCATGAACTGCCCAGGGCAGGTCACTAAATTTCTTTGGTCCTTAGTTGTCTGGAAGGTGGACACAGATCCCTTTAACAATCTACCGCGTGTGATCATTCGAAAGCCAGAGCCATAGGATGGTCTAGAGAGCCCTACTGTCTGTATACCCTGCCTCCCCAGCTCCATTTCCTCTGTGTCCCTAGTGCTAGTTGGGGTTCACTCCCATCCAGCCACACTGGCCTCCTCTGCGTTCTTCAGACACACTGGGCATGTTCTCATTTTAGGGCCTTTGCACTTTGTGGGCACACACGCATGTAAACGGAGGTAGGGTTAAAAAAACAAACCCAGGGGTGCCTGGGTGGCTCAGTCGGTTAAGCGGCCGACTTCAGCTCAGGTCGTGATCTCGCGGTCCATGAGTTCGAGCCCCGCGTCGGGTTCTGTGCTGACAGCTCAGAGCCTGGAGCCTGTTTCAGATTCTGTGTCTCCCTCTCTCTGACCCTCCCCCGTTCATGCTCTGTCTCTCTCTGTCTCAAAAATAAATAAACGTTAAAAAAAATTTTTTTTAAAAAAACAACCCAATGTTTTGCTCTGATGGGATTAATAGGCTGTTAAGAGAAAGCAGGATGGTCTGCAGAGGACTCCACCTTTCAAGGTGACCTCGGATGAACATCCATCCTAAGCCAGCTGGACAGCTGGATGCGGGCGGGACCAGCTTCATCATAGCATTTCTGATCTCGCGTGCCCACTCTGGGGTGCACTTGACCCCGGACACCTGCACAGCTTGCAACTCCTCCTCCTTTAAGCCTTCATTGAAAGCTATCTTATGTTATCTTCTATAAAACCCCTATTTCCACCTTCAGCACATCTTACACCCCTTTCCTGCTTCCCCAAAGTCCTATTTTATTATCCATTTCCCCGCTCAGATGTAAGCTCCAGGAGGGTGAGAATAGTTTGGTTTCTTCACTGGCTGGCACTTAGTAGATGTTAAATTCACATTTCTTGAATAAATGATCTGGATAAACTTAATAATAGCAAACATTTATACAGTGCTTTCTGTATACCAGGGAATAGTCTTTTTTTTAATACAAAATACACGTCCTGTATTATAATATGAATATACATGTTTTATTTTATTCTCACAACAGTCCTATAGCAGTTTTGAGAAGGAAATGAAATGAACAAAAGGCCACTGCTTTGAATCCTAGCAATACAGATCATTAAACCCGAAGGAGGAAACCGGGGCACAGAGGGGTTAAGTCACTTACCCAAGGTCACACAGCTCACAAGAGCCAGAGAACCTGGTTTCAAGAATGAACTATAATGTCAACGACAATGTACACGTGTTGGATGCTCACCACGTCCCAGGCACCGAGGTGAAAACTTTACATATGCTTTTTCCTTTACTCCTCACGATGCTCTTCCGAGGTAAAGATTACCGACCAACCCAATTCTACAGGTGAAATCTAAAGCTTGGTGAGGTTCCTCAACACGCTTTGGTTCACGCAGCTGGTTGTGGAGCTGGGATCCAAGCTGAGGGCGTCTTGCTCCAAAATCTGGGCCCTCAGTCAGGATGGAATATCCCCGCTGATGCATTTGGCATGCGTGGTGGGAGGCTGCAAGCGAAGGCGCCGCACCTGCGTTCCCACAAGGTTGTAGAAGTAGCAGAGGACTAGGAGGAGGCGATGGGGCGGGAGGGGGAGGGAGAAATACGGAAGAAGTGCCTTCCATCTTTCCTTCCATAGGTCTCGTCTGCTTATTTCACCTTTCCACTTCGCTGGTTCACCTGTCCTTTCTTTCCTTCCAGACTCGAAGAATGTATTCTGACTCTTTTGTAGCCCCCCGGAGGGCCCGGAACAGGGCTGGATTTTTATTTTTGGCGTGGTCATTTTTGTCTTTTCGTTTTCTGCTTTCACAGAGCTGGCGCCTGAGAAATATCTGCTGATGTCGCTCAAGCCCCAGAGGAGCCGAGGATGTCAGAGGCGATCGGTGTGATCAGTCAAAGCGTCTGAGGCTCAGGAAGGTGGGAGACTTGCCCAAAGTCACGCGGCTAAGGCATGGCAGATCTAGACAGTAAATCCAGGTGTAGTGCTCCCTGCCCTGGCTGCCGGGGGAGTTCACTCTATTTTGGCCAAGACCATATAATCCAGGGCCTAGATTACCGTGCTGGATGCCAGCAACACAGATCATTAAACCCAGATGTACAAAAAGGGGCCTGGGCTGACTTGCAACAATCCTGTGAAGTTACACGCTAATTAACGGTCCAACACTGAGCGAGAAGGCAGAGGCTGACTTCCAAATGTGTCACACGATGTTCCCGGTCCAGCTGAGGGTCTGGGCTCCTTCCTGAGGACACTCTCTCCTTCTTCCATCCTCCAGAGCAAATCGTTGGCAGCCACACATGCTCTGGGCAACCGTCTTTTAGAACTATGGTCTTGCCCAGAAGATTGGCCAAAAGGTTAAGAGGATAGACTTGTGTGTGGAATCCTGCTACTTCCCCTTTCTGTGTGATGCTGGGCAATCTACTTAACGCGAGCGTCAGTTTCCTCATCGGTACCAATGAAGGAGAAAGCTGCTTCGCAGAACTGTCGTGGGGATTCAGGATACTGTCCAAAGCAGATGTGTACAATAGATGTGTATCAGGTACTCATTAAAAAGGATGGTTGAGGGGCGCCTGGGCGGCTCAGTCGGTTGGGCGTCCGACTTCGGCTCAGGTCATGATCTCACAGTTCATGAGTTCGAGCCCCCGTCGGGCTCTGTGCTGACAGCTCGGAGCCTGGAGCCCGCTTTGGATTCTGTGTCTCCCTCTCTCTCTGCCCCATCCCCACTCACGCTCTGTCCCTCTCTGTCTTAAAAACAAATAAAACATTTAAAATAAAAGTTTAAAAAGGATGGTTGCTCCTATTTGAGGATTCCCAATTGCTCTAATCTGATTTCCCAGAAAACACTGTCATTTCGGGAAAGCCTCCTTCTTACATGTTTTTTTTAAACTGGCAAGTGAGACAAGAGGAGAGGCTGTGTCTTCCTCTGGGTCTGCATCTCCAGGAGGCTGTCAGCCGAGTCCCCAAGAAATGACTTGCAGTTTCTGTGCAGCCGGCCAGGCTCCAGCTGTCTTCCTGAATCTCTCTGCTATTCAGATACCCTCCTGCAGGCTCGCCCTTACTCCTCTTTCTTCAGTCACAGACTCACCCCAATGTGGGACCCCTCTCTTGATCGGTCCAGACCTCACCTCATTCATGCCCAGCGCAATCGCTGGTACCTACAATCACATGCTATCTCCCAGACAACCGGGAATGAACACGTGATCAGTGGCAGAGACAAACTCATTCCGGGAGGTAGGTTCAGGGGCCAGCATATTGCGTTTGGCCAAGGAGTTGGGGGAGGATAAATTTTTAAACAGCTGTTATGAGCTCTAGAGCATTCTAGAGAGAGCCTACACGTCCAGTTCTGTTTCTGAGAGCCAGCCTCAGACCTCTGCCATGGAACCACCATCCGTAGGTTCGAGTGTCATAAAAGAAGCCTCCTCCAGGCAGGCACAAGGTTTGATCCAGTCACCGTGCCCGGAGAAGGTTCAGGATCTAGCTTTTACCTGGAAGTACGTTTGCCCCAGCATGCTCTTAGTCTGGATACCTCTGTCTGGTCACTTTCCTAGGCACTAAGTAGACTCCGTGGCTCGGTTTCCTTATTTGGAAAATGAAAAGAATAATCATATCTACCTCAAGGGTTGCCTGAGGACAGAATGAGTTAACATTTTATGAAATATTCAGTGCCTGGCATTCAGTGAAGGCTACAAACAACAAAAGAGCCATTGGTCACGCTCTGTTGCTGTTCTATCTCTGCCCTGGCCTAGGCTTCACTTCCCAAGAAGCATAGCTCCACCCTTGGGGCAGAAAGCAGTCTTCCTCTTGTTCCTTCTTCTCCACCACACCCTACTTCCACTTGTGTTCCCTGGGACCCAGGGTGGTTTTCCAGGTCTCGACAAGTCAGAGATCCCTTAGGGCCCATCTCCTCTCTCCAGACTGCTCTCCTCAGGGACAACTACGCCGTGAACAGCCGCACTCAGGACATAAACATTCCTTGAGTACATTAATACATATATATGCAGCCAAGCCGATCTCAGATGTCTAGGCAGCTCCTTCTTGGAAGAAACCTATGGCTTTGCTTTTTGGCTTTAGGACACTCTTGGGTTTCCTTGACCTCTAAGGACACATCTGTTTGGTGTTGCTGTTTCTAGCCTAGAGCGAGGAGTCAGTTTTCCCCTTTGTCTGGCCTCCCTGGCTTTGGTCTTGATTTTGCCCAGATTGTTGTCTTATGGTCTTTAACCCCACATCCTGAAGCCAGAAAGTCAGTGTCTCTCGTCACTTTCCTGGACCAGCCAGCCCTTTGGGTATCTTGCTAACCCGGGTCCCTGCTCATCTGCAAGCATCATGGTCTTGACTGTGCAGGCTGTGGGGTGCTGTCTGCTTTGACAGGGCCAGAAGTAGCACCTTCCCTCTCGGGCAGGGAGTTCTCAGTTTTGTTGGGGCCAGCAGTCCTGTGAGCAGGGAGAAAGAACTCCAGAAGTACTGACTCAACCTCTTCTTCGCTTCCTCAGTGCCTCCAAATCCCCCACATCCAGCCCGAGAAGAGCGTAGTGCAACTCTGGATGAGATGCTCCTGAGGCAGAGTGCGGACAATGCGCCTTGGCAGTGACCTCTGGAGGGACTGGGTTGAGGAAATGGGATTATACCCAGGGAGCTAGACATGATGTCCAGCGGCACAGTTATTCGATATCAGAGAGCTTCATCTCTGTAGGGAACCAGAGCCTGAAAAAAGCATTTTGAATCCAAATGTTAGGGGAATACATAGGTAAGCAAGTCTGATGCATGCAACATTGACCTAGATGTCACCAAAGGAAACCAGACATCGGTTATTAGAAATGGAAGGTTTCAGAGTGCACTTCCTCAGACTGACGTTCACAGTTCATGGCATTGACTCTTTTCGACCTTCTTCATTACCTGCCCCCTGACCCCACCCAAGACCCACAGGGGTGCCCTCACTCAGGTACAGAAGCATCCACTGCTTCAGGAGCTTTGTCCTAGCTCCCCCATTGTGAGGAGCAAGGGTCCTTCTCCAGCCCCAGAGCTCATAAAATCAGTTCTTCAAAGCATTGCAAAAAAAAAAAAAAAAAAAGTCTTGCACAAATCACACTGTCTCCAAGAAAACAACTCAGACAAGAAGGAATCTCTACCCCACAACCCTCAAGGCCCATCGTGAGCACAGACTGAACTTTCTAAGAAACTCCTGACAACAAGCAGTCTCTCCCATCATCTCCAGAAATAGCCTTCTTCTTCTCTCACTTCACGTCACAATCGGGAAGGTGAGGTTGACATACCCGTGCGCCTTTGTTCTTGCCATTAGAGCCGGGGATCTCAACCTTCTGTGTGCTTTGGACCCCTCTGGCACACAGCAAAGCTTGTGGACCCTACTCAGGATAATGTTTCGAAATGCATAAAATAAAGTACATGGAATTATAAAAGAAATCAATTATATTAAAATACAGCTATCAAAATATAGAATGACAATAAGCAATATATAATAAATGTGCTTCTTTATTAATGCATTAATTAATAAGATCTAGCAGCAGGCAGGCTTACAAACTACCAACATCCCTCTTATTTGTTTGTTTGTTTATTTATTTATTTATTTATTTAGAGATAGAGAGCATGAGCACAGGAGGGGAAAGGGGGTGGGGGGACACAGAATTCCAAGCAGGCTCCATGCTATCAGAGCAGACCCCAACACGGGGCTCAATTTCACCACTGTGAGATCATGACCTGAGCTGAAATCAAGGATTGGGTGCTCATCTGACTGAGCCACCCAGGCTCCCCCAAACTACGGACATTCCTAAGTAGTGATGAGTATAAATGTTATTTTGAAGTGTCTGAAACAACTCTAATGTGATACAAAAATATTTGTGATTTCTACCAGTGACAAAGTCACCGGCACTTCTAATACTATTGTGATTTATATTTGTTTCCCGTGCTCATAATCAAAGAAAATGTTAAATGTTAATTAGAGGTTTGTGAAAAGAGGTGTTTTTTCCCCATCCACCTTCTCCCAGGTTAGGATCTCCCACATTAGAGGCTCTGTTCCCCTACAATGCTCTGGAATCCCACAAGGGGTTCCAAGAGACCGTGTCTTTTCACTGGGGTACCTTGGGGTCATCCAGCTCAGTGCTGGATTCCCCAACGTGGGAAATTAAAAGGCAATGAATGAAGTTCGTCTTTAGTCTCCTAGATGAGGAAACTTAATTCAAGGCCATGTCTGGATTTTTTTCCCCCCAGATTCCACTCAAAGCGAGGCTTCTCCTAGGGACTCCCGTTTTGCAGGCAGAGGCTGGGAGGAATTAGCCAATACTGGGGACCCAGCTATGTCATAGGAAATCTCGAGAGCAAGGGTGGCAGCGAGTCAAATGGGTTAACCAGAGCATGTTGGAAAAACGCAGGAAAAGGAAATGACGTCACCCACTTTGTAGGCTCTGAGGACAGGGAACTGAAAATGTACCCTTCAGAGAGCCGTCAGCTGCCCCGCCCATCTCCATCCGGCAGGGGGGTAGCAGGGGAGGTACCAGGGGCTGCAGGCCCGCAAAGCTCCCACATTGCAGGCCCAGGAGTGAGAAGAGTCTCTACTTGCCCACTCAGGGAGCTAAGGTTCTTCCTTCAGCAGAACCTGAACACCCAGCGTTTCCGTGCAAGGTGATGCAACTTGGCAGGAAGCCCATGTGCTAGCAACTATGACGTTGTTGCAGACAGGAAAAACCCTGAGCTGTGAACGCAGGACTTGCCATGGGAAAAAAGGAGCGGCTGGGTTTTAGTCCTGGTTTCTAGAAAGTCGTTTCCTGCCCCAAAATGGCTTGGTTGGGAAGCTGAATTTATTTCCTAAGAAGGGATTCTTTTTTCTCTCCTCTGCCCAGCTTACCTTTACAATCACACTGGCTCTGATTATATGCTGATTCCCGATTTTGAAACCCTATCTCCCAATGTTGGTTTGAAGCGCTCAGGAAATGTACCCCCCATTTCTCCACCACAGCCGTATCATCCCCCAACTACTTTGTTCCATCACTAACAACGTGCCAGGCACTCTGCCGCCCTTGAAGCTCTCATGGTTGGTACAGTTACGACCGCGTCGCTTTCCCCACCATAAGACATTTCACATTTCAAAAGGGCTCCTTATTGCTTTACTGCGGGGGGGGGGGGGCGGGGGGCCCCGGCGGGGGGGTAAAGAATTAGAGTATCAAAAGGCAGAATTGAAAAGACCTTAAGTCACTTAATTAATTTCCTCAGAATTTACAGATGAGGAAACTGAGGTCCAAAGAAGGGAAGCAGTTTCCCCAAGACCACACGGTGGGCTGAAGATAAAGCCAGAGCTAGAACACAGCTTTCTGGACTCCAGGTCCACGTTCATTTTCCTTGGCATGAGATCCCTGATGCTATTTCCAACTTGATCTCCCACCTGCCCCTCTACACGAATCCAGCTCCGGCCGGCCAATCTATTGCTGGTGTTCAAAGACGTGGTGAGCTTTGCTGTGCTAGTTCTCACTGTCACGAAAGCCCTTCCTCGGACCCTATTCGTCCTCCCTGTCTTCTCGGCCTCAGGTGGATTTTCTAGTGTGCCTATCCAATCACATGGCTCCTTGCTGAAAGCCTGCATAACTCTCTGCTATTGGATTCAATCCAAATTCCTTAACATGACCAATATTACTTCTGACTTCAAACCGGCTTATCTTTTACCCTCATCTCCCCATCCTCCTCTCTCTCTCTGATTTTAGGCCATTTGGTGATGACTGATTGCTTTGTATGTCTCCATTTTTAGGTTCAGCCAAGCCTAAGATCCTGTGGCTTTGGGATACAACATAAGGAAAAAAATATTTAAAAAAAATTTTAATGTCTATTTATTTATTTTTGAGAGTGGGGGGAGGGGACAGAGGGAGAAGGAGAGAGACTCCCAAGCAGGCTCTGTGCTGTCTGTGCAGAGCTCCAGGCAGGGCTCGATCTCATGAACCGTGAGATCATGACCTGAGCCAAAATCAAGAGTCTTGGCCAATTAACTGACTGAGCCACCCAGGCACCCCCCAAAAAATGATTTTATAAAATTTTTTTAATGTTCATTTACTCTTGAGAGAGAGAGAGAGAGAGAGAGACAGAGTGTGGGCAGGGGGAGGGGCAGAGAGAGAGAGACAAGGAAACACAGAATCCTAAGCAGAGTCCTGGCTCCTCGCCATCAGCACAGAGCCCTGATGAGGGGCTTGAATTCACAAACTGCAAGACCATGATCTGAGCCAAAGTCCAACGCTTAACCAAGTGAGTCACCCAGGTGCCCATTGGAAAAATTATTTTAATCGTTATGTTCATTCAATAGTCAAGTATTAACTGAGCACCCACCAGGAGACGTTGAGTCTTGGAACCACAGAAATGAACGTGGAGTCTCAGGCTAGCGAGAGATCTAGATATGCAACCAAAAAACTGCAATTAACTCTGATAAGTACAAAAGAAGTATATGCAAAGTAAAGTGGAAGTCCACAGGTGAGGGACCAATTTTGCCCTGGGAAATGGGAATGGAGAGAGAGGTTAGGGTGAGGCAGGTACAGTTTTGTAGAGGAGGAGAGTTGAATTGGTGTCTGTACAGAGAGCGGAATGGGATCTAGTCAATGGATTTAAAGAGAAGAAAGTATTTCAGTGTAGGAAAAGGAGAGATTCATTTATTAAAGTAGAATCGGGATTGCATATGAATAAGTTTAATTAATCATTACAGGTGACTTCAAACAAAGCTATTGGGTTCTTCTTGCTTAAAGGAAAGGAATTGACTGGCATGGGAACAGCTTATATTATCGGAAGGTTTTGACTTCAAGTATTTTTGTCAGACCGTGTTTCTCATTACTTTAATCACAGTTATGGATGATCATGAGAAATAGTTTATTTAGCATCAATGATGAAAAAACAGGCATGAGTTCAAGAGATATTTAGAGTAGATATTCGCACATATTTTCAGCATTTATCAAGCATTACAACGAAAAGTTAGAGTCTTCATTTTAAAGGAAATTCTGGAAAACATTAAAAAGAATGCTCTGACCCAAAAGGTAGAAAAGCAGAGAATCATAGTGACATTGAATGTCAGAATTGGAAAAGATCTTGTACGTTGCCTATTCTATTACTCTCATTTTACAGATATATAAACTGAAATTCAGAGAAATGAAAGAATATGGGAAATTCACCCTGTAAACCATGGACTCCCTGAACTCAAGTACAGGATCTCAGAGTCTTAGATATTAAGATAAGAGCTGAGAAGAAATATAGTATAACCTCTACTATCTTGATATTTTTCAAAGATTGTGTATAGTTAATCCCAGGTGCTTTGATTTAATCTTGCCAGGACGTGTTGTCCTACCCGATGGATTAGTCCCTAAGAAAATCTTCCAGTATCCTTAGGGAGAAGAGGCTAAGATTCATGAAGAAAAAGGGCGGCAATATTAGACTCTCTCATGTGCCAAAGATATATCTGTGATTGGAAGTCCGAGAAGGAAAGGATTGGTGCGGCCCGGAATAAGTCAAAACTAAAGAATTGGGATCCACTCTTTGATGATGAATGGAGGGAAAGAAGGGCAGCCATTGTTGAAGGGAAATGGTGGAAATAACAAAAGCAAAGGAGAAAGGGCAGGAGTGAGCCCATGGTGTCTGCGCTGGGGAGCAACATGGTTAAGGAGAACTGGATTCAAAGTGGGGGTGGGTGCCTGGCTGGCTCAGTTGGTAACACATGAGACTCTTGATCTTGGGGTTGTGAGTTTGAGCACCATGAACAGCACGTTGGGCGTGGAGATTACTTAAAAATAAAATCTTACAAAATATGAAGTAAAAAAAAAAATAATGAAGGAGCAAAAGCAGCTTTTGGACTTCTCTTCCAGTTGTGTAATTCAGGGATCTTTCCTGTCCTGATTACCATTTTACCTTCCTTCTGGAAGGCAGCTGGGAAGAAAGAGGCACATCCTTTTTTTTTTTTAATTTTTAAAAAATATTTATTTGTTTGTTCATTTATTTATTTGTTTTGAGAGAGAGAGAGAGAGAGCACAAGTAGGGGAGGGGCAGAGAGAAGGAGACAGAGGATCTGAAGCAGGCTCAGCACTTGAGCACAGTGCCCGATGTGGGCTCGAGCCCGTGAACGGGGAGATCATGATCTGAGCTGAAATCAAGAGTCGGTTGCTTAATTGACTGAGACACCCAGGCGCCCCCAGGCATATCCTTTATCTAAAAACTATAACTATAACTAGATAAACTATAACTTTGTCTAAAACTATAACTAGCAGTCTCCTAGGAAGGAATCTTTAGGAGGAAAGTGTTGAGGTAATGCAGCCTGAGATTAATCTGTCTTAGAATGGGAGGAAGTGAGATGCCACCAGAGAAATTCCAAGGGAGTTCCAGCCCTCACTTGCAGGAGTTCACTTCCTTTCTGTGACCTGTATATAAAACTGGAAGCCTCTTGGCTTGAGACAGACTCCTAGGTGACCAGAAGCAGCAGCCTTTCCTGAGCTCAGGTAAGAGAATTCCTTTCTCTACACTACTCACACAGTTCTGGAGGTCAGCCTGGTTCTTCCAATCATTTACCCAAGTGTGTTCAGGGCCACGTCTAAAGGAGCCCTTTCCAACAGTACAAAATATCCTGAGGATAGAGAATTATCATGTTTATCTTCACACACCAGTACCTAGCACAATATTTTAGATGGTGCTCAATAGGGGTGCCTGGGTGATTCAGTCAGTTGGGAGCCCGACTTCAGCTCGGATCATGATCTCACGGTTCGTGAGTTTGAGCCCCACGTCGGGCTCTGTGCTGACAGCTCAGAGCCTGGAGCCTGCTTCGGATTCTGTGTCCCCCCCCTCTCTCTGCCCCTCCCCTCCTCACACTCTAAAATGAATAAAGATCTCATTATAAAGTCTCTCAAAAATGAATAAAGGTTTTAAAAAAATTAATTAAAATAATAATTTAAAAAGATGGTGCTCAAGAAATGCGAATCAAATTGTTGAATTTAAAGTATATTTACTATATACCCTCCATGCTCAAGGCAGCTAACAGCATTCTCTATTTAAAATTAATTCATCACTCGCTATATTTTAGGTGTGTAAATCATGCATCATTGTCTTTAAATGTCAAAACAAGCTTCTGGGGTAAGTGTGATTGTTTCATTTGGGGGGGCTAAGAAAACAAAACTCAAAGAGGTGAGTTTACCTGTCCAGAGTCACATAGACGTAGGGTGACTACCTCATTCAGGTTTACCTGTGACTTTTCCAGTTTTAAAACTAAAATCCTTGTGTCCTGGGACACCCCCTTCCCCCCCTCCCCCGCCGCCCAGTCCTGAGCAAATAGGGACAACCTATTTTGATGGGAACTTGTAGCAAATATGTCTCAGCACGGCACTGGCAGATTCACTCGTTATTTAAAATGTTGATATGTGGTTCATCATGGATATGTTTTTCATTAATTTTGATACCGCATGAAAATATTGTTTGTCTTGTTGATTGAGACTTTTAGGGCCCACTTACATTCGGTGCCTGAGATGAGTACTCCATTCTCCTTAAACTAATCGCAGCTCATTATAATTTATCTTCAAACTCAGGAGACACTATAAAGTGCCCTCCTATGGAGCCGTCTATTCCAGGAAGAGATGAGCTCCCCTCCTGCCTTTCTTCTCTTTCTTTCCGGACCTGGGCAGAGCCAGAAAAGAGCCCGCTCTTGCGTCCCTCTCCGGTGTGCCTGACTACAGTCTTCCCGTAGAGGGCGCTGTGGAGCACAGACACCTCGGGAAAGAGAAGTGCTAGGTGTAACTGGGCTGATTGCCCATCAGATCTTGCCTTTCCCTGGCAGTAAGATTGTTATGAAATCATTGACTTTCTATTTGCCTTTGGGGCTGAAATAAATCTATTATCCCGAAATAACCAACCCGATCCCAGACAAATACCAAACGGCTAAGCTCTTCTGCCCTGGGGGTAGCCATAAAATCCAGACAATTTTCCCCCAAGTGTTTTCGGTGGCTCAGCAACAGCTTCTGTAAGGTTCTGTTTTCCCACAGTTCCTCTGTGGGCTTAAGGGGACCAGAAGAGTGAGCTACACTGGCATTCTGGAAGGGAGGACTGTATACGTCAATTGGGCAAAACAAGTTTTAACATTTTCCCCGAAATGTAATCCTCTGTCTACTCACTGCAAGTGCCTGCTGCTCCAGGCCTCACCTGCTGGGCAATGACGATGGGGCTGGGATGGGGACAGAATAAAGGAGTCGGGACCTGTAGCACCAACTCACAGACCCTGAACGAGCAGCCGAAGTCTCTCCTTCCGGGACAGCAGCTCAGCAGCTTTTCTTAGTAAGTTAGATGAATGGGCCAGACCGTCCAAACCCAGACAGAGCTGTTGAGTTTCACAAGGGGACACCTGGGGAAAGCATGTCCCTGGACTGAATTGGCTTCTTCAGACATGACATTGGGAAAATCAGTAAGTCGTGCTCTTTCCTTTGAATTCCTAGCTCCCGTGGTCTTCAGATTCTCGCACAAGATGAAAGCGTCTGGTCTTCCCATCTGCCTTCTCTCTGCTGTGTTTTATCTCTTCTGGACACCTTCTGCTGGGCTGAAGACACTCCGTTTGGGAAGTTGTGTGATCACCACAAACCTTCAGGCAATGCGAAACGGGTTTTCTGAGATACGGGACAGTGTGGTAAGCGAAGGAGGCAACCCCTC
Source organism: Herpailurus yagouaroundi (assembly GCF_014898765.1). Taxonomy (NCBI): domain Eukaryota; kingdom Metazoa; phylum Chordata; class Mammalia; order Carnivora; family Felidae; genus Herpailurus; species Herpailurus yagouaroundi. Next base: position 1,973,114 of record NW_024412620.1, read on the forward strand.
CCTGCCCCTGTGGCTGCCTCTCTCCTTCTCTACTTGTCCTTCTCCGTCCTCTGTGACACAAAAAGAGACAGGCTGGGGACCCCATACCAGGAGGATGCATTCCCAAGAAAGAGCTGTAGTTCAAAATTGAAAAGTGTTTTGGCAAGAGACGTCCACTGGGCTGTGGCAAGGAAAAGTTGAGAGAGGTCTTGATGTCTAACACCCGGCAGCAGTCCCTGACCTGTCCTTTCCTGCCTTGCCTTCTTCCACTTAGCGAGCCAAAGATGAACTCACTGACATCAGAATCTTGAGGAAGACTGAGTCTTTGCAAGACACCAAGGTATGTGCTTGGTCCATAAAACTGTGGGAGGAAATATAAATTGGAGGCATCTCCACCACCCCGGATGCCACCAACATACTTGTCTCCTTTGTAGCCTGCAGATCAGTGCTGCCTCCTCCGCCATGTACTGAGACTGTACCTGGACAGGGTTTTCAAAAACTATCAGACGCCTGACCACCATATCCTCCGGAAGACCAGCAGTCTTGCCAACTCTTTTCTTACCATCAAGAAGGAACTCCGGCTCTGCGTGAGTAAAGGTCTTGGGTGAAAGGACCCATCGCCGCACATAGTTCAATGACGTCGCAACCAAGCTCTTTCTTATCCCCATTTACTGGCTAGAAAAACTGAAACCAAACGTTCTCATAATCGGTATTGTACCATGTGACAGGTCATAAGAACTCAGTTTTACTGTCTTTGGGGTATAGGCCCTATGCAAAAAGTCTACATAACTGCAAAATGCTATTTCATGTTAATGATAATTATCTATTAGCCATGAATTCCGCTTTCCACTGTAGGTGAAGGATCCTACAGCACATTAGTGTATCCTCAGCCTCTCAGCAGGCCGTGGGGCTGAATATCAAGACAAGGTCTGAATAAGACCTAGGTATCCAACAAAGAGCTCCCTATGGGAGCCTACAAAGCTGGCCTCCTCTTCTGGCTGATGAGTAATTTACTGATCCAAAATGATGAGGTCTGAAAAGGCTTTCTATAAGAATGGAGTAGGTACAGGAACGCAGGTGAAAGAGTAGAATTCTCCTTACTTCGTGGCAGTGGTGAGGGCAGATAATCAGAATCTTTAATAAAATCCATCACTCTGTGGCATTCTTTTCAGCATGCCCACATGACGTGCCCTTGTGGGGAGGAAGCAGCGGAGAAATACAGCCAGATTCTGAGTCACTTCGAAGAGGTATATGCAATTTGGGCCTCGGTAGGGATGGGTGTGTTTTTAGAACTGAGATCACAACTGGGTGGGATAGACATTCATACCGGTAGAAATCCTGTAGCCCTCAACAATTGCCCTCTGAGGTCATGTGGACCATCCCTCTGCTTTAACCCAGGGGACACCCATCCAGGCTCTAGAAGGGCGTTGTCTCTGGAAGACGCTCTGGGATTCAAGAGGGGATGGCCTTAATTCCATCAAGTCACTCCAGAGACATCTGTGCCTTCCAGCTGTACAAACAAGAAGCAGTAGTTTTCCAACATTACACACTTATACGTACCCTCAAAAACAGTCACAATTTCACACACGCCCATGCCATGCTGTTCCTCACCTTGGTGCCTTTGCACATCTGCCAGGAAGGCTTCAAGTCCACTCCTCACTGACTAATTCCTACTCATCCTTTAAGACTCACCCTAAGCATCACCTCCAGGAAGGTACTGACTATGTCTCTCTGAGGTAGGTGCCTCTTCTGTCATCCTGTGGAGACTCTATCCTCCATCCACCACACTACATTTTAGTTGTCTGCTTCTGTCTCCTTCACTTACTGAATTCCCTGTGGGTAGGCATTGTGCCATTTATCTCTGAATCCTTAGCCAGCCCAGTGCTTAACACAATAAATATTTGCTCGGTTAAAGTTGCACAGTAGGCAACTCCTAACACACACACACACACACACACACACACACACACACCTTTCTTTAAGAAAAAACCCAACAGTCTAATTACTTTGATCTCTGTGATTCAAGACGCTTGGGTTATACTCCAAACTCTGCCACCTTCTGGGCTTCAGTTTCCCTATGTCATGGACTCCAGGATTTTCCTTCCTCTTGTGAGATCTTGAGATTCCATCACGTCTTTCACGCTCTCCATCTTGAAGAGAATACTGGGCTCGCAATGCCCAGCAGACCTACCAGTGAAAGGAGAGCATTAACCCGGGAGCACACGTTGTCCCTTTATGAGATGCTCAGCACAGAAGTGTGTGTCTTTCAGCTTACGCCTCAGGCAGCGGTGGCGAAGGCTTTGGGAGAGCTGGACATTCTCCTGCAGTGGATGGAGGAGCTGGCCTAGGAGGAGGGTGACGACCCCGCTGGCAATAGTGCTGGCCAAGAGTCCCAGTCCTCGGTACCCGCGAAGGCGTGACCCGCAACCACCGTCTCGCTGCTGTACAACGTAGTGCTGGCCACTGTGGAGATTATTTATTTATTTATTATTTGCTTCCTTATTGTGGTTGTCCCCAGGAGTTCCCACTCTGAACGGAGACCATGGTTTTATAAGATTTTGATGAGATCTTTTCCACCGTGGGGTGTATTTATTACTTAATATATTTATTTATTTTTGCTATTTAACTTATTTATTTTTGTATGTGAAGACAAGACTTAAAAAATTCACGGGTTATATTTATCACCTGACTATGAGTTTTCGCACAGTAAACAAACGCTCTAAATTCTAGAGGGGTGGCTAAGGGTGTTATTCATTTTTATTAAATCAAGGACATGTGTATCTCACTCTGTGAGATATTTAAAAGTGAACTAATGGCTACTGAGTGTGGGCTGTAGAAGAATTTCTGATGTGAAATTGTAGACTTGTCTCACAATTACTGACCACCTCCACTCACCTCCCCAACCCCATACTTGCTGTTGAATCTTGTATGGCAAAAATGCACTTCTACAAATAAAGTTTGCTTTGCATGATAAATATTTTCTTGGAGTTTGCAAATGCTTCAGGAGCAAAAACAATGGCGTGGAGAGCTTGAATCTCGTATCACCTAGGGACTTCTTGCTCCTCTGGGGAAGAAAGATGCCAGTGGGAACCTGGACCTTTTCCCTCCTACTGAATGCATCCCCAATTCAATTCTTAATTCACTCACATCTCTGATGCCATGACTCTGCCCTCCACATAAAGTGACGATGACTGAGTGAAGGGCTTCAGTTATCCCTGCCCTCCCCTTGTTAGCTTTGAACACTGTCCTCTGTGAAACTGCTTTTCTTTCTTCCTTTGGGTTTTGCGTCAGGAGACTTGATTGCAACACAAATTACCATGGGCAGGAGGTTCTATTATAAGGGTTAAGAACACACAGGTGCAAAGTTTAATTACTGAGCCTTGCCCAGAGAGGTTCGTGAACCTTCTCTTGAGGCTCTTCCACTTTGTATTCTGGCCAGCGCCCAGGGTCTAGCTCGTTTCTGGGTCGAGTCTTTGTCTTTATGACCAACTACTAAGCATTCTCTGTTCAGGTCCCTTTCATATCGCCCTTCCCTGGGCTCTTCTGGCATGGGCTTCTTGCCTCCTTCCTCCCCACCTCGCTTGGAACTGCACCCCCAGTGGCAGTTTAGTTTTCCCACTTTCATGACAAGCAGACTAATGCTGATGCCCTGGTTCCCAAAGCCAGCTCCCCTCACTGCCTCGGGTTTCCGCTCCCAATCCTCAGCTTGGGTCTCGATGAAGTTTAAATAACTTTATTAGTTTCTTTTCTCATACAAGTAACAACTACCCAACAGAGAAAATTTGGCAAATACAGAGAAACATAAAGAAGATTGTTTAAATCACCTAGAATCCGCTCTTAAACATTTAGGTGTATTTTTCCAAGATCTTTTTTCTTGGATCCAAATCATGACTCATCCCTCATTACCTGAGAGATTTGGGCTGTAAAACGTAACCTTCTTGGAATTTAGTTGCTTCCTCTGGAAAACAGGATGATAGTGTCTACCTTTCAGAAGGATGGAAGACATGGCTTTTTTATGTTCCTTTGAAAACAAGACATCTTCTGCTTTCATATTCCACATAATTATCACCTATTTGCTATCCGATTTTTGCTCCATCTCACCTGTCTTCTGTCATATTTTCTAGTTGCATGTGTCCTGATTTCTGACAAACAATTTAGCTTCAACTCTCCAGGAATAGTCAAGTGCACTGAACTCAGTGCTAAAATTGTGATAACCACCTCCAAGAAACATTGGAAAGCAGTGAGGAGGTCATTTTATCTGCCAAGGGTGTGAGTCTTCCAGATGGGTGCGTTACAGGTTGACCCACAGCTAAGGACGAAATTTCTCTACTGTTTGTTTTCTGGGAGACATTTCTGACTCTTCTGGAAGTCTGGGCCATGGGAAGCCTGGGTTTTTGGGGACCGCAAAGTACCATGTTCGTACTGACTTGTGACCTCTTTGTCTATTCCTTTTCTCAACAGGACCCTGGTCTCTTCTCTTCTTGACCTGTCATAGTACCAACAACAGCAAATTCAGCACTGAAGAAGTCAAGTCAGGTTGTGAAAACCTCAAGGGAAAATTTCATAAAGGTGGGGCCATTGAGGGACAGACTCTAAAGAATGGTTTATAATGGTCACTTCCAACTCCAACAATTAAAATGGTGATGATGATTATTATTATTTATTAAGTACTCCTCATGTGTCAGGCACTGTACTGGGAATTTCACATATATTACATTGCTTAATTCTTAAGACAACCCCATGAGTTAGATAGTATTATTACCAGTTTTCAAAGGACAGAGTGCTCAGAGATGGTAAGTAATTTGTGTAAGGGGGCAGAACCAAGAGTTGAATGTGAGCACTCTGATCCCACAGCCGTATATGCTTCTCACTCTACTGTTTACTTTCCCAACAATGACATCTTGTGTTCAGAGGCACAGTAGGAAGGAAAACCGCGTTATGACTTCATAGAGATATGAGTAAAAATCTTGACTCTGACCATCACTATCTTGGGCAGGTGACATAACTCTCCTTGGTTTCTTATTCTGCAAAGTGTGGGTTACACACTTACCACACTGTTGGTGTGAACACTAAACGGGATTGTCATAGCTAACTTGAACAAACACTTATTATATATTAGGTGCTGTTATAACTGTGTTGTAAGTGCCCACTCATTTAAATTTTTTTTTTTTAACGTTTATTTATTTTTTTGGGACAGAGAGAGACAGAGCATGAACGGGGGAGGGGGCAGAGAGAGAGGGAGACACAGAATCAGAAACAGGCTCCAGGCTCTGAGCCATCAGCCCAGAGCCCGACGCGGGGCTCGAACTCACGGACCGTGAGATCGTGACCTGGCTGAAGTCGGACGCTTAACCGACTGCGCCACCCAGGCGCCCCAGCCCACTCATTTAATTTGTATAAGAGCATGATATAGCTGTTGATTATTCCCATTTTACATATGATGAAGCTGAAGACAAGAAAGGTAAAGTATCTTAAGTTCACACAGCTAACAATGATGGAGGTAAAATATGAATACAGTAGGCAGACTGGAGAATCATGCATTTAACCACTTAACCTTGCTGGTTGGATGGAATGTCCAGCAAATAGAGCACACTTAGCAGAATCTCTGGCTGTAGAGTGGTTCTGCCTTGAGAGGAAAGTGATGAGCCTTCCTGCCAAGCTGTAGTGCTAACTTTAACTTCCTGGTGCTACTTCCTGCTCTTTATGACATCTGTGTTGAACTTCATTTTTCCATGATCTAAACCTTGTCTCTTCAACAAGCAGAATGTAAGTTCCTTTGGAGGTCACAAGACAAATGTGCTGAACCTCATGTTGACCTATCAGTTCTAGTTACTCTACCTCTCCGGGCCTCTGATTCCTATGAGAGACTGAATACACAAATGGAGAGTGCCTAGACAATACGTAAAAATAGAATTCCAATCCACAATCTGCAGCCCAGTAAACCGACCCATTTCTGATAGTACCCAGCCCAGGAAGTCAGTCGTCTATCTATAAGTTGGATTTGTATGAAGCCAGACTACTATCTGTCTATCTATGGAAGCCAAACCATAACCCCTGTAACAATTGGCCCCGAATGGTCAGGAATGATTGGTAACTGACAGCGTCCCTACTTTTTGTTCCCACTTTCAACGTAGCATGAGTCAGAAAAGCTAAATATGCACTCCTAAGTAATCACATAGGATTCCCAGCTTCTAGCTGCCCACCAACAGCTTCCCCATTCCAATCAAAGCATATCCAAAGCCTTCCTTATTTTCTACTTTAAAGCTTTCCCACTCATGCAGGCCTGTGAATCTGAGCCAAAACACAAGTAATGGTAGATGACTTCTTTGCTATAGCAAGCTCTGAATAAATAACCTTTCCCTGTTTTCCTTTGGTCGGTCTTCATTTATTCCCACACTGCATTTGCAAAATGAAAAGAATTGAAACAGATGATTCTGAATTCTAGAAATCAGATGTACTACAACTGACTCAGGGGATCAGATGTAGCTTCAGCTGCCCTTCATTGCCAGAAAGAGTTTGCATGGTTCCTGTATCACTAGGTTTGGCTTCAGAATTTGGGGTTAGCACATCTGATTGGGCAGGCTGGAATGATGCCCCGGATGCATCTTCCTTCCCAGGAAGGCTGGGAAAATCTTTCCTCTGTTGGGGGGTGGGCTCCTTCTCAGAATGAGTGATATCTCCCAAACCTAGAAATGGGATCTAGGTGCAGGGTAAGTCAAAAGAATAAAAAAGTCCACTGTATCTCTTATTCCCATCATAGCTTGGAGTTGCCCAAATTCTTTATTTTCAAAGATCCAGGCCTTCTCCAACATAGTCCAGTGTAGCTTTGTCTGCCCATCCCTCTCCCAAAAGGATGTAGACAGAATGAACCGTCGCCCTGGTGGACTCAAGTTCCTGAAGGATAGAACTCTGTCTTTTCAGCTTTTTAGCCTACCTTATCTCAGCATAACATTACATCCTTGGTGAGGATTGAATTCAAAAACAAAAGGCTGGAACGTGTATAAAGACAAAACTTTAAAAAGTACTGAATGAAATTGCTGTTTCTATGTATGTTGGCTCCCACCCTATTTTTTTTTTTTTTTTCAGGAGTTAAATGCTTTAGCTTTTGCTAGAACACACATAACCCGCCCCACAGACGGGGCTTTGCCAATAGGAGGCAGCAGAACAAATGGTAAAAGGATGACTGAATACAGCCACTCCCCTACTTCACTGGAAGATTGGGAGGAGAGGAGATGACACCTTCCAGTTCAACTCAACTGTCCTGAGCACGATGAGTCAATTGCTTAACGGGAAGAAGGTAGGACTCAGAAGCCTGGGGGCAAGAAGCCCTGGATTACAACTAGAAATGCTAATACCTTTCAGAAAACATTATTTGTCTGACTGAATGTTAGAAGTGGGAGAGGACATAGATCATTTTACAGGGCAACTGGGGTTCAGAGAGGAAAGTGACTTGCCAAAGTTTACACAATGAGTTATGGCAGAGCTGGCATTAAAACTCAGGTCCCTGTACTTCCAAGATTATTAAACCTCAATTCGATTCAAGAAGAAATAAGTCATCGATAGTGGAAATGAAGTAAAATGGCCTTTATTCATAGATGACGTGCATTGCCTGGGCAGAAATATATCTACAAAAGTCTCCTAGAACTAATAAAGTTTCTTTTGGTAGGAGAATATAAGATCAATGTACAAAGATCAATTGTATTTCCCATGCCATTAACACACAATTAGAACTTGAAATTTTATATATATATGTATATATATATATATAACAAATAATAATAGAAGTCAATAATGTATAAGTAATATATGTGTGTATGTATCTATTACATATGTGTGTATATTAAAATAATATAATAATATATATAAATAGTATATAATATACACACATACATATATACACACTAGTGACCAGAGCAGAAAAAAATCTGAATCGCTTGGGGATAAATCAGACAAAAGACCTGAAAGATTTCTGTATTGAAAACTACAAACCATTGCAGGGAACAAGAAAAGATGAGCGAAATAATGGAAAGACATCATATTCAAGGATTGGAAGTCTCAATATTATTATTAATATTTGCATTGATCTACAAATTCAGTGAAATCACTATAAAATTTTCAGCAGCCTTTCTTTTAAGGTAGAAATTGATAAATTCACTTTAAAATTCCTACTAAAATACAACAGACAATAGTCTTCTGAAAGAGAAGAACAAAATTGACTGATTAATATTATCTAATCTCCAGACTTATATAAAGCTATGGGCATTAAGACCGTGTGGTATTAGTATAAAAGTAGATCAATGGAACAGAAAAGAAAGACTAGAAAAAGACCCACACATTTATGGGCAATTGATTTTTAACAAAATTATAGAGACAATTCAGTGGAGATAGAACAGCCTTTTTTAAGAAATAGAGTCCTAAAATAATTGGGTATCTTATGGAGAAAAATGAACTTGGACCTATACCTTACTCCACATAAAAAAATTAACCCAGGGGTGCCTGGGTGGCTCAGTCAGTTGAGCGTCTGACTTCGGCTCAGGTCATGATCTCACCATTCGTGAGTTCGAGCCCCGCGTCGGGCTCTGTGCTGACAGCTCAGAACCTGGAGCCTGCTTCAGATTCTGTGTCTCATTCTCTCTCTTCCCCTTCCCCACTCATGCTTTGTCTCCCTCTGTCTCTCAAAAAGAAATAAATGTAAAAAAAAAAAAAAATTTAATTAACCCCAAAAGGACCATAGATCTAAACACACAATCTATAAAAAAATTAAGCAAGATATATGATGAGACACCGAAGAAGATACACAAACAAACATACGAAACGCATGAAAAGATGCTCACTGTCATTTGTCATTAGGTAAAGGCAAATTAAAACCACAATGAGATACTACCACCTACCAATTCGAATGGCTAAATGTCAAAAGATTGGCCATACTAGGTGTTGGAGAGGATGTGGAGGAACTGAAACTATCATATACAGCTGTGGGGATTGTAAAATGATAAAAACCACCTTGAAACTAGTTTGTAAATAGTAAGCAAACATCCGCCATATGACCCAGCCAATCTACTTTTATGAATTTATCCCAAAGAAAGCATATGTCCATACAAAGACTTGGATGTGAATGCTCATAGCAGCTTTTTTAAAAAAAATAAAATCTTGAAACAACCTAAATGTCCACCAATAAATGAATGGCTAGTGTGTAGATATGTTTATTATCGTGATGGTGGTGATGGTTTTACAGCTGTACACATAAGCCAAGCTGATCAAACTGTACATTGTACATATGCACAGTTTATTGTATGACAATAATACATCAGTGAAGCTGTGACAAAATAATTCAGTTCAAGGCAGTTTCTTTCTAGGCACTGTGGAGGTTACAGGCATATAAGGAGAATGAGGGAGGCAGGGCAAGACACTGTCCAGCAATACATAACCCAATATGATTAAGGAAAGACACTTGTGTGGAGGGACCAGAGAAGGCTTTCCAAAGGAGAGATCCTTGGATTAGACCTTGAAGGATAAGCAAGGATGCCAGCAAGTGGCATGAGAAGACAAAGGACCTTGAAGTCCCGCTACTCCAGGGAAGTGGTTGGATCTTGTGCTAATATCCACATTTCTTTTTGCTGGTATAGTATATGGCAGTTTAAAACACCCTTGTGTGGGGCGCCTGGGTGGCGCAGTCGGTTAAGCGTCCGACTTCAGCCAGGTCACGATCTCGCGGTCCGGGAGTTCGAGCCCCGCGTCGGGCTCTGGGCTGATGGCTCAGAGCCTGGAGCCTGTTTCCTATTCTGTGTCTCCCTCTCTCTCTGCCCCTCCCCCGTTCATGCTCTGTCTCTCTCTGTCCCAAAAATAAATAAACGTTGAAAAAAATAAATAAATAAAACACCCTTGTGTAACTTATTTTATTTACTTATTTATCTCCCACCTCCTATTGAAGCGATTTAGCGTGGCGTATAAAGATACTTCCAATACAAGATTGAAAGAAAGTGGATGAAATCCTTGGAACACGGACCACATAATGAAGTTGAACTAGGACTTTTTCCACAAAAGATGGATCATAAGTTTCTGAATCATAAGTTGCTACAAGGCTCTAAATTTGGCTCCGTGCTTTATACAGGCTGGAACAAATTGGGAAATGATCATTACAGACTCACTAAGCACTTGGTCTAGGTTATCTCATTGAACCCTCACAGACCCTGTACGGTGGGTGTGTCCCTCCTCCCCACGACAGAGGACAGAGATTTTTCCGAAGCTGTTGGGAGCTGATGAATATGTGGAAGTTTCTTCCTCCTCATCCGTTCTACGTGAAGAAGGAACTAGCTGTTGGCCTTTAAATGAAACTTCTCACTGAGAAGACTCCAAGAAAAATTGGAAAAATTAGGAAATCCGACAAGGTATTGGAAGGTGTTGGAGAGTTAATAGGACAGACATAATTACAGAGTCGGGGTCTGGGTAATGGCAATCCACTCAGTGCTGGGCTCCACACTGGACATGACTTTCCCCACAGGGAGTTCATCTAAATTGAGAAACGTTAATGAAAGGTTGGGAGACTGAGAAGGTGTGTGGAATTCAATACAAATTTACAGGATGGGGGCCACAAAATAGGTGCTCAGAGCCTGCCGAAGAAGCGCCTTCCTAACTCCCTGCTGAGATCCCAGGGAGAAATCAGCTTTGAATCATCTCAATCTACCAAAGCATTCTGAGTAATTGAAGTAATCTGAGGTAACCAATCCCTTACACCTCAGAGGAAAATGATATTCTAAGCTTGAAATTATCTTTATAGTTTTTCAAATACAATGACTGGAAATGTTCAGAATAGGCAAACACATAAGAACGGAAAATAAATCAGTGGTTTCCAGGCACGAAGGGCAGGGGGAATGGGGAATGACTGAGAATGAGTAGGACGTTTCTTTGGGGGGTGATAAAGATGTTTTGGAATTAGATACCAGTGCTGGTTGCACAACTCTGGGAATATACCCAACACCACTTTTAAAGGGTGAATTTTATGGGACATGAGTTACATCTCAATAAAGCTATTACATGAAGACAAAAATAAAAATAAAAACATTTCAGGTCAACAAATGTTAGCAGAAAGCAGGAATAGCTGCTTAAGGTATAATGATTTCAGCACAAAATGATCAGGCTTATTAGGAAATGATTTAGTTCTCATTTACTTTCATTATAAGTGTTAATTAAAAAAAACCAGCCCACTCAATGAATTCTGGTCTTGAGGTTTCCATATCATATTCTCACATGATTTCTCTTGGGGCTGAACTATTTATCATTTTTTAAAGCAATTTTGCAGGCATTGTAAACAGACGATAGAAACTGGAATTAACCGCAGTATATTCTATTGTTTCTATATGGGGTACTATTATAAACACTATTTTTATTCCTCCTAAGTGGAAGAGCATATAGATAAAGAATAAGAACTTATTTGTATCAATCTCAAGCTTTTTTTATTAATAAAATGTACTAAATATGTCATGATAATAAAAATATTAGTAATATTTTAATAGTAGCTAACTTTTTCAACTCTTTTTAACATTTATTCATTTTTGAGAGACAGAATGTGGGGGGCGGAGGGGCAAAGAGAGAGGGAGACACAGAATCTGAAGCAGGCTCCAGGCTCTGAGCTGTCAGTACAGAGCCCAACGTGGGACTTGAACCCAAGAACCGCGAGATCATGACCTGAGCTGAAGTTGGACGCTTAACTGACTGAGCCACCCAGGCGCCCCTAACTCTCTCTTATACATACATGTCGAGCTCTGTCTTCTACGTGCTTTGCATGTATGTTCTCATTTAACCTTCACAAAAACCTGTGATGTGGGTAGCTCCTTTTTATTCTCACTTCATAGATGAAGAAACTGAAGCATAGGGGAATTAAGGGACTTATCCAAGGTCACACAGCTAGTAAATTACAGAGCCAGGAATGCAAACACAAAGTGCGAGTCCATGGCTGCATGTCTTCAGGTGCACTGTGTCACTGACTTTCATATACTCAGGCTTGGAGTCAGAGTCCTGGGGTCAAGTCTAGGCAGCTCCGTTTACTAGCCCTATGAACTTAGGCAAATCATTAAACTTCTCTTTGCCTTGGCTTTCTTCTTTTGTTTTTTAAGTTTTAAAATTTACTTTGAGGCGGTGGGGAGTACAGAGAGAGAGAGAATCCTAAGCAGACTCCATGCCGCCAACGTGGAGCCCGACGCGGGGCTCTGTCTCACTAACTGGGAGATCATGACCTGAGCCCAAATCAAGAGTCGGATGCTCCACTAACTGAGCCACCCAGGCGCCCCTGCCTTGGCTTTCTAATCCATAAAATGGAGAGAATGATGTCTGCTCTGTCCTGCGGGGTTTTCGTGAATATCCAATTGTGGAAGAACTTTGTAAACTACAATGCAACAGGCTGGCTTGTTGGACTCGAGTTGTGACCTAACCCCAACCCCTGCCTCCCCAAAGAAATAATGAATTCCAGTTCCAGGCTACCAGAAGTTGCCCCCAAACAAATCGTCCACGGGCACCCTGGTGTGTGGCCAAGAATGGCTTGCAGTACAAATTGGGAAAGCTGTTTCACTGAACTCTGTTAACACTTTGGGCCAACAATCCCATTAGTGGTGAGTGAGAGCTTTCGACATTTTTTGGCTGGGGCAAATTGGCACTGAGAACCTGGGGAGGAAAATCCCATTGTCACCATCACTGGGGCAGCAGCCAGAGCTTATAATAGCTGGCTTGGCCAGCCCAGATGGTACACACGGGTGCATGGATGTGCTTAGGAGACATACTCCATTGGGAATTCTCAAGACCTTCTGGAGAGTGGGACTGTGTAAGAACCTCCGATGTTTACGGGAGTATTTGGGACCACAGAACGTCGCGATATTTCATTTCTAATTTTTTAATTTTTTTTAATGTTTATTCATTTTTTAGAGACAAAAACAGAGCATGAGTGGGGGAGGGGTAGAGAGAGAGGGAGACACAGCATCCGAGGCAGGCTCCAGGCTCTGAGCTGTCGGCACAGAGCCCAACGTGGGGCTCGAACCCACGAACTGCGAGATCGTGACCTGAGCTGAAGTTGGACGCTCAACCAGCTGAGCCACCCAGGCGCCCCTAATTTCTAATTTGTAATCACAGTCACTGAACATGAACATTCAGGTTTTGCTATTCCCCAGGTTATTTTTATTACTATTTATTGTGGGAAAGAGGCATTCATTCAACCAGGATTAAGCCATTAGATCCATTACATCTCTTTTCTTGTAGGGCTATCTCTCTGGCCTGGGAAAAGGAATGGTGACTTTTCAAGGCAGGAAATACTCCCCAGAGGGAAACACCCTCTCTTCATTTTCGTGAGTCATACATGAGGATATTTTTCGGAAGCTGATGGCAGAATGGACAATGAGCCCCACCCACTGTAGCTGGAAGCAGCTTCTACTCTTCATCAGTCCTTTGGCTTTTGATGATTCCTTGGATTTGACCGTTTATCTGGTAGGGAAAGGCTGGAGATAAGGAGCCACACACACAAACATTTTTTTTGGTTTAAGAACCCAAGTCATTTTGCTTTTCAAGCACCATATGCAAGCCCTTTCAGGGACACAGTCTCTAGTTTCTCATATTCCGGGGCAAGCTCAGACCTGCCAGGCCTTAGCCTGCCTTTCTTTGCCAGGTTTAAAATCCAAGCGGTAAGTGAGTATGTGGGTAGAAGTGTATATGTCTGTGTGTCTGTCTGTCTGTGTGTCTGTCTGTTGTTGGCTCGTCCAAAACTTTTTACTGGCACCTACAAGTAGAAGGGTCCTCTCCACCGCCCCTGCCAGGAGCACAAGGCTCTGAAATGCAGGGAGGCTTTCACACTTCTATCCATCTTGCATTCTGGAGCAGTTGTCCCATCATGTGACTCCCGAATGACTGAGCAGTCGGTTCCTGGAGCCCAAAGTAGTCAGCGTCATGCCACAACCTGACCTCATCCTGCTGAATGCATCGCTTGCGTCGTGCTTTAGGAGAAAGCAGTGTTTTCCATCAAAGGATTTTTGAGAACCTCTGACTTATAATGAGTTGTCTAAATAGCTTATAGACTACCAGTTTTTCCTAGCTCAGGGTCTAAATTCATTTTCTGTGGGTTGGAAGGGTCTTTAAAACATTTCAGTTCTCTTACATTAACCAGGTGGGGCTAACCAGGTTAGGCTAAGTTATGCTGCAGTGATAAACAACGCCTTCATTTCTCTCAGTGTCTTATTACAACAGAAGTGATTTCTCACTTATTTTGCACATTCAATATGTGTTAGCACGAAGCTCCGCCCATCATGAATACTCAGGGGGCCAGGCTCAAGAAAGAAAATGCTTCTACCCTGTAATGCTGCCGTCTCAACACAAGCAGGACATGAGAGAGTATGGAGCAGTATGCACACGCCCAAAATGACACGTTTCTTCCACTTCAAAACAGTCACATGGCCCATCTAACTTCAATGGAGCAGGGAAGTGTGATTTTCCCGTGTTCTAGGAAGAGGGAAGCTGTAACTATGAGGAATGACTGGAATGTCTGCCATACTTTACTTTTTAAATTTTTTAATGTGTATTTATTTTTGAAAGAGAGAGAGTGGGGGGGGGGGGGAAGAGAGAGAGGGAGACACAGAATCTGAAGCAGGCATGGAACTTGAACCTATGAACCATGAGATCGTGATCTGAGCTGAAGTCAGATGCCTAACCGGCTGAGCCACCCAGGCGCCCCTTGTCTGCCATACATTAAGGTGGATATCCAATTTAGAGTGCATTCAGAGATTTAAGATCTTAATTCATGTGCTGAGTTAACCCAACCAAATGCCAATTTCAAATCATTCTGAACAGTTTCGTATTGAGTATCATAGTCACTCTTTTTTTATTCAGTAACCTATTCTTCTTTGCTGAGCAGTATAAGGAAAAGAGAAGGATACAAGATCTATCGCTTTGCCCTCCCAAGACTTTAGTTCAGGAGAGAGAGAGAGAGAGAGAGAGAGAGAGAGAGAAACTTATTTCAAAATAAGTGTCCTTAACAGGATGTGTGTGTGTATTATATATGTGTATATATATGCATATACATGTGCAATCTGCTTTTGACAATCAACAATATATCATGGCCATCTTTCTATCATCTTTCTTTTTTTTTTTAATTTTTTTTTTCAACGTTTATTTATTTTTGGGACAGAGAGAGACAGAGCATGAACGGGGGAGGAGCAGAGAGAGAGGGAGACACAGAACCGGAAACAGGCTCCAGGCTCGGAGCCATCAGCCCAGAGCCTGATGCGGGGCTCGAACTCACGGACCGCGAGATCGTGACCTGGCTGAAGTCGGACGCTTAACCGACTGCGCCACCCAGGCGCCCCTATCATCTTTCTATGTCAAGGTGATAGGTGGTGGTTAGGGTTTGGCAGGTGGTAAGGACATCCCAGATTGTGAACAGAGGGGCGGAAGCCAGACGTAGGGATGAGCAGCTCAGTTGGGCTGGGATCACAGGGTGCAGAGGTGTGGGAAAACGAATGGACCAGGTCTCAGAGATTGTACATTTCCAGGTCAGGGAATTTCAGTAATTTTCAGTGAGCAATGGTGAAACTAATGATTTATTTAAATTAAAAATAACTTTAAAGTTTCTTTAATATTTATTTTTGAAAGAGACAGAGCACGAGCAGGGGAGGGGCAGAGAGAGGGAGACACAGAATCCGAAGCAGACTCCAGGCTCTGAGCTGTCAGCACAGAGCCCAACGTGGGGCTCAAACTCACGAACCGTAAGATCATGACCTGAGCTGAATGAAGTCAGATGCTCAACCGACTAAACCACCCAGGAACCCCCAAAATAACTCTTAAAGAACCTTGCACTTATATTCAGCTTGTATAAACTTGGAAAATACAGAAAAGCTATAGAGAAGAAAAGCACCCATTATCTCACCACTCAAAGATAATTCTGTTAACATCTTTGTATTTATAGCTTTTGGTCATTTTCAACATATATGCCCACTTTTTTGTTAAAAAATGGGGTCATACTGCACATATCATTCTGTTTTTAAACCTAAAATGTTATAAAAATTTTTAAGATGGTAAATATAAATTATTAGTGGCTGAACAAGCATTCCATTACATGGACTTTTACCCATAAATAATCAGTTGAGAATCACACAAAAGCAAAACATCAGTTTAATTTAATTTATCCCCCCCTTAAATGCATTCCATTTACCTGATATTGAAATTAATAATTGGGGCGCCTGGGTGGCGCAGTCGGTTAAGCGTCCGACTTCAGCCAGGTCACAATCTTGCGGTCCGTGAGTTCGAGCCCCGCGTCGGGCTCTGGGCTGATGGCTCAGAGCCTGGAGCCTGTTTCCGATTCTGTGTCTCCCTCTCTCTCTGCCCCTTGCCCGTTCATGCTCTGTCTCTCTCTGTCCCAAAAATAAATAAACGTTGGGGAAAAAAATTAAAAAAATAAAAATAAAAAAAATAATAAAAAAAAGAGAAATTAATAATTGATTATAGAACAATCACATTTACTGGACGCTCAGTAAGTGGAAGTGCTAGGCACCTGATGGGATACAGAAATGGAAAAGAAGAGTGATGGGTGAGAGTGGGGCAGGGAGAGCGTTCTTACCAGAAACCAAAGATGATTTGGGGTTTGAGGAGGAAAACAATCAACTTGTGCATTTAGAAGGAGCTCCTAGAGTAGCAAGCATTCTGTTGTAAAGAGGAATGAGACAGGAAAAGTCTGTAAGACTCCCTTTTTCCTCACTTTCTTTTTCCCTTCCCTTCCTCCCTCCTTCCTGCTTCCCTCCTTTCCTTCCTTTCTTAAAACAAAAAAACAAAAAACAAAAAAAACACCTCCATTTGGAAAAGCCACTGGGGATATGTGAAAGACAGAGTGACACAGGAGAAAGGATAATCCTACACCTGGGTCTATTCAAGAGACCGTAACTATCATTTTTCCCAACCTGTGTACTGTCATGTCTTTAAAGTATTCACATCTTTGGGACTCAAAGCTGATGTTTTGCAGGCTGTGGGAGGGTACAGGAGTCTGGCTTCTGGGAAGCAGGGGCAGTTCTCAGGATTGGATGTCTCCTGTGGTTCTGTTTCCTGTGGTTGGCCAAAAACCTTGGCTTAGAAAGTGAGGACCTCCCTCTTCCTCCCACTTGTCCATTCTTGCCTGAAGCTCTGAGGGATCAGCAGCACCCCAGGCCCCTTTTCATGCTCTTAAGTGGTATTGAGATTGCTGTTCCCCATTGATTTCCATGAATCATTAACCAAAAGAACTATCTGTGGTGGTACCTCTTCTAGCAGCTTCCAGATCCTTCTTTTCCTTGGTCCCCTACAGTAGTTGTATGGCCATGGGATTTGTGAAGGTCACAATGGTCTCAGGCAGGTACCCTCCCTTTGTTTTTGCTGATAAACTCCTGCTCAAGCTTCAAGCCTCAGATGAAACATCACCCCTACTGGAAAGACTCTCCACCCCTTCCAGCCCTGTTCCAAGACTGTGAGAGATTCTGCCTCATGTGACATGATGTGTCCATGAGGTCCATCCTTCTGTTCAGGGCACCCAAGACACAGTGTGACAGTTATTCTGTTTGGTAGTGTATCTCCACTTTACTGATACATTAGAGCCCAGAGGACTTCATCTGAATCTATTTTTTAGCAGCTTTATTGAGATATAATTTATACACCCTAGAGTTCACCTATTGAAAGTGTACAATTTAGCAGCTTGTAGAGTGTAACTCCATAATCAAACTTTAGAATATTTTCTTTACTGCCCAAAAGAAACCTCGAACTCGTTAGCAGTCACATCCATTCCTCCTATCCACCCAGAAGCCAAATCCAAACCCTAGGCAACCACAACTCTCTTTACTGTCTCTATAGATTTGTCTCTTCTGGACATTTTTATAGAAATATTGTTATGGTAATTCTTTTTTTTTTTTTTTTTTTTTTTTGGTATAGCCTCTTCTGGCACTCAGTAGTGGTTAGGAAATGTTTGTTCGGTAAATGAATGCACGACTGCATGATTGAGAAGTTGCACGGAAGGGTGGTACAGGGCAAGGAGTTGTAGACTAAAAGCCAGAAGACCTCTAATCCAGTCTGGTTCTGTTGTTTATTTACATGTCCTAGGGAAAATCATTTGACTCTTCTGACTCTTAGTTTTCTTTTATTTATTTATTTTGAGAGAGAGAGAGAGCACATGAGCAGTGGAGGAGCAGAGAGAGAGGGAGAGGGAGAGAGAGAATCCCAAGAAGGCTCTGTGCTGTCAGTGCAGAGCCCAATATGGGGCTCCATCTCATGAACCCGTGAGATCATGACCTGAGCTGAAATCAAAAGTCAGATGTGTAACCGACTGAGCCACCCAGGCACCCTCTGCCCCTCAGTTTTCTAATCCACAGAGAAAAAATACCTGTCCTCCTTATCTCAAAAGGTTACGGTGAATGTCAGATGAGAACATTCATTTGGCAGTATTTTGTAGATCTATGCATGCTGTATAGATGTAAAAAGAATTTGTTTGCTTTTACTTTAACCTCTTGAAATGTCTATAATAATAAATCATTTACTCCATCAACTAAAGAGAAGGTAGAATGGCAGAGTGCCAGTCTAAGGGGATTAACCCGTGGACATCCATGTTTCATCTCTGTGTCTGGAATGGTAGTAGCTGAGACAGAGAAAGAGCTGACAAAGTGCCCAGGTATCCCACATGTATTACTGCATAAGTTTCCCAGCCAAATAGGGAGATAAGAATCATCTTAAGAGCAAAGATTAAACTCAATTCACTGGAAGAAAAATGGTGATGTAACTTTCTTTTAGCTCCTGGTTATCAAGAAATCCTAGTCCGTGGGTAATCACTTCTCTCCTGCAGGGCATTTCCACCGATCAGAAAGAGGGGGTATTCAGGTGTAAGAGTGAGTTCTTTATTGCTTCACCTGGGAGTGTTGATGGGACCCTTCTCCATCCCAGTTCAGTCCCTTTCTCTCCCTATAGATGTAGAGGAATTTATGGGAGATGTGCGGTAGGCGTAAATTTATTTCTCAAACATAAAATTGAAACTCTGTGGAGAGATATACATGACAGAGGTGATATGAGACAAACAGAATACACCCTCTAAATCTAATAAAGAATTTTTGGGGGCGGGGGAGTGGCCTTGTAAGTCAAAGTTTATTCTCACAGGACCTTTTCTCCCACCCAATGTTTTTGTAAAAGAAACTCCCCAAGTTCCAGAGAGTATGGAGGTTAGAGAGATTAGAAGAACCTCCGGTCCTAGTCGGGTGCAGGATGGAGTTTGGGTAAAAATACATGGATCTAGATCAAAGGACCAGTCCCACTTTCTCCAACCTTTTGAAGTCTGACACTTGGAGCTTCCCCAGGGGTGAGCCAGTGGGCCAGCCCTTGCCCATCTGCTCCCTCCCAGGAGCCTTGGGGCTCTGCCATCCAAGTCGCCATCTTGCTTTCTCCACATCCCTGACCATGTTATCTCTCCACTCCCCCTGCTCCAGTAAGGGCTCCCTTCTTATCCTTCTTTGGTGTTATTTCAGCTGTTTCCCACACAGCCACTACTTTCCTCTGATCCAGATTTCTTAGCCTCAGCATTGTTGGCATTTGGGGCCACATAATTCTTTATGGTGAGGGGCCGTAGGATGTTCAGCAGCATCCCTGGCCCATTCTACTCCATGTCTGTAGCACCGCCACATCCCATACTTCCTAGTTAGGACACCCTAAAAATGTCTCCAGACATTGTCAAATGTCCCCTAGGGACAAAATTGTACCATTGAGAATCACTGCTCTAATCCTTCTGCTTTCACTTGAAAACCCTTGTTTGTTATGCATTTACTACATGGAAGTATATATTTATTTTAATCTATTTTAATATATTTAAGAATCACCTCGGAGTTTCTTAAAATGCACATTTTGGTTCAGTAGTCTGGGGGAAGGGTTTGAGATTCTGCATTTCTTTCTTTCTTTTCTTTTTTTTTTTTTTTTTTTTTAGTGGGGAGAGAGAGAGAGAGCATGAGCAGGGGAAGGGCAGAGAGAGAGGGAGAGAGAGAATCCCAAGCAGGGTCCAACCTATCAGCGTGGAGCCTGACAGGGGGCTTGATCCCACGACTCAGATCATGACCTGAGCCAAAATTAAGAGTCAGATTCTTAACCCACTGAGCCACCCAGGCACCCAATATTTTGCATTTCTAATGAGCTTCCAGATACCGCTGTTGCTGTTGGTCCACAGACCACACTTAACAGGCTGTACGTCATTGTGTCTTTGTGGCCCTAGATAGGACTTGACTTTATAGACGAGGAAACTGAAACACAGACAGCTCGGAGGCGACTCAATCATGTTTTGAACCCGAGTGTGTCCATGTGCAAAGCTTGTGCTTATAACCAGCAACCTGAGTTGACATTGGGCCAAGGTCCCTGAGTTCTCTCTTTGTCCTCTCTGCCCAGGTAATCGCGCTATGTTAAGCTCTGGCACGTGTTTGCCTGGAATGTCCATATTACACGATTCCTTCCTTAGACAGAATTAGCTACTCATGACCCCAGGTGGATATCCTGGAACCTAGCGCGGTATATTCCATGACCTCACACCTCTGTTCTAGCCTGCCCTGCTAACAGCTCATCCCTCCTGCCCCCCTGCCTCTCAGCAGACAGTCGGCTAGCGCTGTCTAGTGAGCCCCGGGGCTCGCTTTCTCTCTCCGCTTCCTGCTCAGCTGTCTGTCTCTCCAGTCCTCTCCTGTCTCCCCCCCTTGTCTACCATTGCTGCACTTTAACTTTGTGCTCTTTGCTGTCTCTTGAACGCCCCTGGGCATCTTCTTACCATAGTAGGGAGGAATTTTTAGTAATGCTCTGGATCCTGGAAGGGGAGGAAAGGGCGTGGTGCGGGCTCCTGCCCAGGACCAGAGGGCAAGATGTAGGTCTTCCAGGAGGGAAGGACTCAAGCTTGGTCCTCCTACAGGCAGCAGCAGCAGA
This sequence comes from Herpailurus yagouaroundi, assembly GCF_014898765.1. Lineage (NCBI taxonomy): Eukaryota > Metazoa > Chordata > Mammalia > Carnivora > Felidae > Herpailurus > Herpailurus yagouaroundi. Next base: position 1,994,018 of record NW_024412620.1, read on the forward strand.
CCAGGGATTGCAGAAAGGATTTTGTCTGCTTAAGGAAATAAACACCGTTGCACGTGTGATGAAGGGAAGGGGTGCCGGTGCCGGAGAGATCGGGAAGGGTCTGCCAACTGGAGAGATGGGGAAGGGCCAAGTCCCCCAGGGCTCCCTCTTCTTCCTTCTCCACTGAGCTGTGGAAAATTTTCCCGCCCCTCATGTCACATCCTATGCCCATGTCTCTTGCCTGAACCCGGGTTTAAAGCTGTTTGTGCAGCCGGGTGTTGTATGTAAGCGATGAATCACTAAATTCTGAACTCAAGTTACTCCTGAAACCAATTTTGCACTGTATGTGAACTAATTTAAATAAAAATTTGAAAAGAAAAAAAAAACAGATAAAGCGGTTTGTGTGGGAAGGCAATTTAGAGCAGGGCTCGGCAGCCTCTCTCTGCAAAGGGCGAGAGCGTAAATATGTTGGGCTTTGTGGGCCATAGGATCTCAGCCACAACTATTGGTCTCTGTCACTGAGCACGAAAGCAGCCATAGAAAATATGTAAGCAAATTAGGTGTGGCCGTGTCCCAACAAAACTTCGTTATTCATGGACACTGAAATTTGAATTTCACATTCTTTTCATTGCTCAGTGTTTTTTTTTCAATCATTAAAAAATGTAAAAACCGTTCTTAGGTCACAGGTAAGCTGTTCTAGGCTCATTCTTTGTCTGCAGTTTGTCATTCCCTGATGCAGGGTCCAGTGTTGCCTACAACGTGTCCCAAGGACATGGTCAAATACCCATGGGAACTGCTGCATAAAACAAAGTTCAGCGCGGGTCCCTGCCTGCCCCCACCCCTCCCAGCCCTCACGGGAGCTCTCAGTGTCCACTACTCTCAGGAGCGAGCCACGTTTCTGAGAGGGGCTGGCAAGTGCCTGCCTTCTCTAACTTACTCACTATGAAGTCTCTTGTCCCTCAGGACCAGATTCGGTGCAACATGCTTTGGGAACACCGCTCCAGGCTACCCATCACTTAAACACGGACTAACTGATGTCTGAACGCCTTGCTAGCTGGACATAAGGTTGGGTTTCTTGACTGTGCTGGTGTTCCGGACATCCCACACTGTCACATGCCCTGGGTGATCCCCGGCCAAGCAGCACAGGCCGACGCTAACCCACCAGGACACCAGGGCCCCTCAGCTTTCCAGACCTGGCCGTGCACACACTTCCTTATTCTTCCTGCACCGGAGAAGGGACCATCAGTGGCCACATGTCAGGAAACACTCTGAGATTCCTGGCCCTGAGCTATCCTGAGTCTCTAGGTTACTATCTCATCATTAATAGGGCATAATTCCCGAAAGAGTTTGGAGTAAGGAGACTGGGGTACTCTGCGTAGCAATAACGTATTTACATGTGTATGGAATTTACAAAGCATCCTGTCATTTTCCGTTTCCTCCTTGCACCTGCCCTCTAGGAGAGGGGACAGGTTTTTGTTTGTGTGTTTTAATTTTATAGATGCAGAAACTGAGGTTCAGGGTAGTTGGGAGACTTGCCCCTGGTCACAGAGCTGGTGGCACAGCCAGAACTCAGCCCGAGGTCTCATCTCACCTCAGGGGCTGTTTTTCCCCACCTCCCCATTGTCTTCAAATGAAAGGTGAGTAGGCGGTGAAGTAATTCTCTAGGAGAGCATGACCAATTTCCCTTTCTCCACCTCCCCTTTTTCCTCTGCCCCTCCCCCCAGCCCCCATATATATGATCTCCACCAAGCCTTGCTAGCCTGCACATCTTTACTTTTGAAACGGCTTTCGGGGCTGGGAGAAGAACCTTCCACCCACAGTTACACCCCGGTCGGTGAACGGTGAGGGTGCCTGTCCAGCTTGCCCCTCCATAACAGGAGCCAGCCACCCCCAAACAGCAAACCCTCAAACTTCCAGGACCTGGGGTGAGTGATGGGGGGGTGGGGGTGGTTCCTGAGTACTTCGCTTCTAAGCATTAGACCACTGCCTCACTGGGAATGGGTCCTGGGGGATGGTGAGGAGCTGCGTTCTCCTGCTTTAACACCAAGAAGGATCTGGGCTGGATGGAAGGAAGGCCGGGAGGATTGTGAGGTCCACAGATGAACTGTCAAGAGAGGCTGCAAAACCTGCGGTGTTTGAAGGAACAGACTTTGAGGGAGACACTGAGGCACCGACCTGCATGGCGGAGGATATCGGGCATTCGTCCTCGGCACGTGTTAGTCGTCATTCCAGACACAGGTCGGCTCTCACCTTCCTGCGCAGTCTAGGGCTAGAACTGAGTGGCTTCAGGTGTGAGACCAGTGCCTGGAGTAAGATAGGTTCTTAAATGTTTGTGGAAGGAAGTGAGAAAGAAAGAAAGAAAGAAAGAAAGAAAGAAAGAAAGAAAGAAAGAAAGAAAAGAAAGGAAAAGAAAAGAAAGAAAAAAAAGAAAAGAAAAGAAAAGAAAAGAAGGAAGGAAGGGAGGGAGGGAGGGAGGGAGGGAGGGAAAAAGTGGGGAAGAAAGAAGGAAGGAAGAAAAGCAAAAGGCAAAGGAAGCAGGGAGAAGAAACTCCATGCGTTCGGTTATGATAAACAGATAATGGGTCACCATCGTCTAGCTTGGGGCCTCTACACAGTCATCCCAAATGGAGCTTCAGTGGGAGGTTTTAACGGTGATTCACCTGGAGATCTGATTCCTCCCTCTCATTCAGTTACCTGAAAAATTAATTCTTAGAGTCAGGGCTGAGTCGCACATTCGAGGTGGCAGAGTGAACGTGTGCCCCTAACCTGCTGTCTGTGCCCCTTTCTACAGGCCAGGGTCAATCCCTGGACTCCCCCCATCATGGGGAGCAAGGATGACCTTCTCCTGGAGGAGGAGTAAAGACCCGCCCAAGTGTGCCTCGTGACTTTGGGCAGAGCTCAGACAAACCAATGCCTAGTTAAGGTCCCTTTCCTTCAGAGTTCAGGCTCACACGTTCTTTGGCACATTAAATGCCACCACCACTTGGTCAAATTCTGACGGGCTGGTTGTTGGCTGGAGAGAACTGTCATGGGGTGAGGAAGGAGGTGCTGGGTGTGTGTGTGACATGGGTGGGCATGGTGGGGGAGGGCAGAGAGAGAGAGACCAGAGGGTACGAGATGGAGGGACAGAAAGACCCTCGCCCCACCCCAGCGCACAGCAAGGCCACATGTTTAGAATATTCTAACACTAGGAACTTACCCTGGTCTCAGATTTCACATCTGTGACATCTGTGTGTCCCCGAAGCTGGCCAAGGTAGAGCCAAGGGGCATTACTCTGGGAATGCCGCTGCTGGGCAGAAGTCCTTCCTCAGTGGGATGCCTCCCTTTCTTCCAGCAGGATCCACACCTGGTCCCTGCTTCACTGCAGATGGGCTTTCCAGGGCTGAGGACTTCCCTCCTCTGCCTGAGTCTGATCCTACATCTTTGGAGCCAGGGGCCAGGCATCCAGGGCCAAGAGTTCCAATTCGGACCCTGCCGGGTGGAGGGAGTCGTCCTCCAGGAACTGTGGGAGGCCTTCTGGGCCATGAAGGACATTGTGGTGAGTGAAGTGTTGTTCTGGACCCAGCCACAGGGGTTGCCGTGAGCGCCGGACGATATCTTATGACTATGGAGCCCTTTGTAACTCACTTCAAGCCCACATTCGCTCTTGCACATAAGGAAACAGAGGCTCAGAAAGATGTGGTCAATGTCTAGGAAAATAAACACAGCCCAAGGGGGATAGAGAAGGGAGCCAGATTCATCTGGGCGTCATCTACGGCCCAGGGGGACAGGGGACTTCACCAACCAGCAGTCGTGGGAAATTCTTTGAGACCCACTGAAGTTTTTATCTGCCAGGCTAGTCTGTTCCCACCTGCCAAGGCTTTGGCTAAAGGTAGAAAGAATGGCAAATGCTGAGACGGGAGGGGGTGGCTTGTGAAATGTGACTGTGAATTTCACCAAGTCCCAAAAGTGACCCAGTACTCACACTGGCAAATGTGCTCCTTAAACAATGATTTGGATTCCAGGTAGAAAGAGGGAGCTCGATGAGGCAGCCTGGGGGAGGGGAGAGTGAGGACTGGGGACAGAACACCTAGGTGTGATCTTTACCTTGAAACTGGGCACAGTGCCCCTCCCCCATCAGGTTCCTTGTTTGCACATTGAGGAGGCGGGAAGATGAGCTCTAAAACTCCTTTCTCGCAAGGATGATTTGACTATAATCCAAGATCTGGAGCGGGAGGCGGGGCTTCAGAGGAAGCTCCAAGGGCAAGAGGCAGCTCGAAGGTGCAGCCCCCACCCATGCCAACCCCTATGGAATATGGAAGCAAAACCCTGCCCCTAAGTCATTCATAAACCAAAGAGGCTTATTTCTTCCTGACCAAAGGAATCCAACAGGTTCCTGGGCTGTGAGAGCTCCTGGGATTCCATCCGCCCCTGGGGATTAAGCATAGTGATTTTTGTGGCTAGAAATTTGTACCCTCACCCCAGGGCCAACTCAGCACAGCCCTTCTTCGGTCCTCCCGTGGTCCTTCGGGCCTCTGAGATTTCAGACTGGATAGATTTGGGGGGGTCAGCGTGCATTCTCAAGGTTGGTTTCTGTGCTGCCCCCGACGCTGGACACATCTTTTCTTTCTATTCCCAAAGCAAGCTAAGGATAACATCACGAATGTCCGGCTACTACGGAAGGAGGTTCTGCAGAACGTCTCGGTAATCAGACGCTGGAGAAAGACGATGCCTCTGTCTCATGACTTGTCTTCTATAGGTAGTGGTGAGGGGTGGTCTAGGGGAGGCTGACAGAAACTTCTCTTCTGCCTGGGCGTCCACTTAGGTCTCTTTGGTTCCCATCCTTCTCCCCCACTTTCTTCCCCTCACCCGACTGGGGGGTCAGTGAGCACATGTACTGAGTCCTGATCCCTGCGAGGTGTTGAGCTCCACTCTGGAGCTCACCGGGGCTGGAGTGCAATTCCTGTGTCACAGGGTGTCAGTTTTGTTTTCTCACTTCTCTTTCCAGTCCTTTCCCTGGACTCTCAACACTGAACCACCACGTGTCTTTCAGGGTCCATCACTCCCCCGTACAGCATTAGAGAGGCCATGTGGTGTAGAGGAAAGAATATTAACCAGATGGGGAGTCAGCGGTCCTGGGACCTAGGTCTGGGTCTGTGGTTCCTGCTGTAAATCAAAGGCACCACTCTGCATGCCCCTGAAGACTCCTTCAGATCTAATGTTTACTAACATCTCCTAGAAGATCTCTTTCTCTCTGTGCTTACCTTGCCTCATGTGGCACGTGGGTCATGCATCCAGGGCCCGGGGTGGGGCGGGGTGTGTGCAGAGGGCTCTTAGTGACTGAGACCCTCCCCAGAACGCCGAGAGCTGTTACCTTATCCGTGCCCTGCTGAAGTTCTACTTGAATACCGTTTTCAAAAACTACCAGGATAAGGCAGCTGACTTCAGGGTCCGGAAGTCATTCTCCACTCTGGCCAACAACTTCGTTGTCATCGTGTCAAAACTACAGCCCAGTGTGAGTAGAACAAAGCTGGGACCCGGTGCCCAGAGGAAATGGTGTATTTTGAAAAGATGCCCTCCCTCCCCTCATCTTTTTTTTTTTTTAATTTTTAAATGTTTATTTATTTTTGAGAGAGAGAGAGAGAGAGAGAGAGAGAGAGAGCAGGGGAGAAGCAGACAGAGAAGAAGACACAGAATCCGAAGCAGGATCCAGGCTCTGAGCTGTCAGCACAGAGCCTGACGCGGGGCTCAAACTCACAGAGCCGTGAGATCACGGCCTGAGCCAAAGGCAGACACTTATCTGATTGAGCCACCCAGGCGCCCCTCCCTCCCCGCACCTAGTCCTGTTTATTCCATAACAGGGATTGAGTGCTGTGGTGGAAAAGGGTGCAGGTTCCGGATACTACTAGTTCTGGGTTCCAGTTCAGATCTGCTTCTAACCAGCTGGATGACTCTTTGCAAAGAAGTCAACCTCTCTGAGTTTCACTTTTCTTACCTATAAAATGTAGATGATCACCCCTACATGGCAAGGTGGCTGTGAAAAAGAGAGGAGTCAGCCCCCACCACGGGTGGGAGTTCGGCAGTGGCTACCCTGAGAATGTGGGACTCAGGGCCTGCCTTGGGAACCCCTCTGGCATCACTGGGAAGGAGTGGGAGGGGCTTGCCTCTGCGGCTATCCCACACTTGAACTTGACACAATTTGTTTTCTATTATCTAGCAGGAAAATGAGATGTTTTCTGTCAGTGACAGTGCACGCAGGCGGTTTCTGCTGTTCCAGAGAGCATTTAAACAGGTAATCGACGCCAGAATCTGAGAGCCTGCCTATCCACGAGTAGACTAGACCGAACCGTCACACGAGGGTGCCTCAGAGGCCTAATGCGGAATTCACTGCAGGTGTCTCCACCCGCCGCGCCCGAAATCAACCTAATTTAGCACAAGCACAGGCGTATTTGCATTAGTTACCACGTACTTTGCCCAAGCTCCACAAGCTACCTGGTCCATGTTTGTGCCACTTGTCGCGTTAACATGCTTTTCTGTCACCCTACAAGATGATTTCATTATCAAGGACTCTCCCTGTGCGTTTTATGAATACCTGAGCTAGGCAATTGGAGTCGGAAGGAGGCCTCCTACCCCCCCAAACACAGACTTCCAATCTCCAGTATTTTCCATAATGCTCAAAAGGTCTAGTTTGTGAGGGAAAAAAAAAAAAAAAAAAGGCATGGGAACATCTATTCCTGTCTCCCAAATAAAGACTACAAAGAAAATCCAAATTTCATCCCCAGACCCCTGCTCCCAAAATATGATTTTGATCACTTTTTTGAGGAACAGATATATCAGCCTAAAAATAAATGGTGAAGAGGAATAACATACAGAGGAAAGGGGCCACCAGGGCCTCAGTTTCTTCATCTGCAGTTAGACTCAGGAGGGTATCGAGATCCGCCCTGCACTGGGGTTCTAGAGTTCTTATTATCAGGAACTCCAGTGTTTCTCCCTCGTTCCTTACCCATTGCTACGCACTGGTCCGTTGGTACTCACTGCCTCCCCCACCCCACCCCTGCCAAGGAACAAATGACGGGGCAGGAAGTGAGCTCAGCAGAGGCTATCCCAAAGGTGATACAGCCCATGACTTGGGGTCAGGCCAGCTCCAGGAGTGGTGTGTGGGAAAGAAATTTATTCTTGTGGCTAATATGGTAGATCTTCAAATGTCCTTTCTCTTTAGTTGGACATAGAAGCGGCCCAGACCAAAGCCTTTGGAGAAGTGGACATTCTCTTGACCTGGATGGAAAAATTCTACCAGCTCTGAATGCCGAGACCAGGAAGGCGCCTTGTTCTCCATGTCATTTCAAATGTTCCATGTCCCTTCATGTGATAATATTCTCTGGGCACATCATACCCTTGATGACGGGTTGCATTCTTGGCCGGGCTTATCTTCAAATACTTCATTCTTTAAGTGGCCCCAAAGATAGCCATGGAAGGTTCCCTTGGATGCTCTGAGTAATCTACAAAGTAGACTCCTATATTTATTACAACTCTGTTTAATTCCAGTCAGTGTTTTAACTGATGCCATATTTATTTGTCAGACTGTCAGTTCTGTGTAGGCAGCAGGGACTGTGTCCCATGCTTCTTTTTTATCCCCCACGATCCTTGACACTGTGGAGCAGTAGATGAGTGCTCGGTAAATGCTTAATAAACTGGATATTTTGTCTGTCTTTGAATTGTTGAGGAGCAATGAGGGGAGCTGGGATATAAAGTTGAACTTCAGGGCATGGAAATCATATATTTTTTTAAATGTTTCTTTATTTTTGAGAAAGAGAGACAGAGAGAGTGTGTGTGTGTGTGTGTGTGTGTGTGTGTGTGTGCGCACGCACATGGGGGAGAGAGAGGGGCAGAGAGGGAGACAGAGGATTCGCAGGGGCTCTGTGCTGATACAGCAGGGTTCAAGCACACAAACTTTGAGATCATGACCTGAGCTGAAATTGCAGGTTTAACCGCTGAGCCACCCAGATACCCTGGAAATCATATTGTCATGAAATGTGCGGGAACACAGCACTGGGGAGTGGTGAGGAGCACCAGTTTGAAATGTCAATGATGAAAGATATAAGGCAGGCTAAGTGCCCGGCACAAAGCAGGCTCTCCCTAAACATTTCAGTTCTCCCAATTTCACCCCCACCCATCCCTTCTCTTTGGGGACCCTCCTTCCATATCCTACTCATTCTTATCCACCGCTTGAGAGGGTGCCATTATCAAGCGGACCTTGCTTAGATGCTGATGGCGTCATCACACCTGAATATACTGCCCAATCTTTGATGACACTCCCTGTTGATTAAAAAGCAGGGAACTCAATTCTAGCAGCCTTTTCTTTCTAACTGTGGGCAAGTGCCCAGTGAGGCTGTGTTATGCATCCAGGAAAGCTCTTCTTAATAGCAAGACTGTGTGTTCTCTAGCCTCAAACTCTAGCTGAACTTTGTAGTGGACTTTAATCCAAAGATACAATGTCTGCCTACGCCCTTGCCAGAAAAACTTAGGAGAAAGTATACATAGGAGGGGAGATATGTCTTCTTTCACGACATTAAGTGCTATTACACAGCGCCTGGCCCCTTAAGAATCCACTCTCCTGACCCACCTTGCTATAAGCTACCTGGCAAAGAAATGAGGTGCGTTTCTGAAAGCAGAGAGATGTAATGGTTTGGGATGGCCAAACTAGCCCGGCACTAAAGAAAGTGCACAAATATCAGTGCTAGGCCATGGAAGAAAGATAAGGAGGTGATGACACAAACTATCCTATTTTCAAAAGAGGAAAGACACTGATCAGGGTACTTATGGGCATCAAAGGAGGGAGACAGTAAAGAGGATAGATAGGTAGGTAGGTAGGTAGGTAGGTAGATGGATGGATGGATGGGTGGGTGGATGGATGGATGGATGGATAGATAGATAGATGGATAAATGGATGGTCACTAACACTAACAAGCATGGTTCTGAAAATTTATAACCCTTTATTGTCATCTCAAAATGAAATGTCCTTATCATAGGACTCAAGATGAATAGAAGCTCACTAGTAAGAGCCAGCCCTACGATCAGGGCAAAGATGTTGCCAGGGGCATTTCATACCAGGCCCCTTCCTAGCTCACAGGCCTGAGGCATGCCCTCATGAGGCGGTCTGGGGGCCTTTGACTGGTATGAGGCCCAAGACTGAGAAAGTCCCCCGAAGCAACACTTATGTCTATCCTCCAGTCTGATGCCATGTGTCTAGACCCAGGGCAGCAAAGACCCTGTGATCAAAGACACTCTGCAAATCCCATTGGCTTGGAAGGGAAGCAGGTAGCACAGGGACAAATACTCTGCCTGCCCAGAGCCCACCTGAAAACCACAGAGGGCTGTAGAGGTGTGCAAGAAGAAACAGGAGGGGGTACAGAGCTATGTTCAGGAGAGACAGGAACAAGACTTAAGATTAGTGTGGGAGGTAATAAGGGCTCCAAAAACAGAGGAGGTATTGGAAACCAGCAGATAGACAAGACTCATTGGCACCAAGGTCTGGGCCCAGGGGGACAGTGGGACAGGTGAGTCAGGCAGGGAATATTGACATAGTCATCTGAATCAGTGTCCTCTGCTTTGGCAACAGGCTTGTAGTAGAGGCTCACATATTCACAGCTGGTCTTCAGAGATGGGGCATGGAGCCAGAGAGTTTCCATTACCTGGGAACAACCAAAGAAGCATCACTGAATCTGGGTAGGGTGATTTTGGTATCTCTCCAGACAGATTTCCACAGTGGGCAATGGGGGGGGGCGGGCGGAGTATGTACATGGTTGCTGATTTCTCAAAGACAAAGACACAGAAGTGGCTGAGCTTCGCCAAGTGGCTTAACCTTGGGGAGTTTCAGGGTGGCGTCTCACCTCAGGTAACTGGAAAACACTTAGCTCTGACATGGGCAAGAAACGCCTTAAATGGGGCTCAGGCTAAAATCACACGGTTAAGCCTGGGGCTGAAGGAGACTCAGCTGCCAGAGGAGTTTCCCTTCTAGGATTAGACGGTGTGACTTGTGGAATAAATATGCATCTTCTTAGGGAGTTATTTAAGAGTAGGGTGAGTCATCCCCTGCAGCTCCGTAAGGACTCGGAGGAGCCGTGATGTGGCCTAACAGTGCATTCCAGGAAAGGGCTGGGTACTGAAGAGGAAGAAGGAAGCGTGCCACCTGGGCACAGTGCTGCTCCTCTTCCCCAGACAGAAACCTCAGGATCCTCTGCCTTCAGGATGGGTCAGTTCTTGGGAGGACAGGGTTGTGCCATGACCCCGCACTGTGCCATTATTGTAGCATCCACCCACGAAGGCTTCAGTAGGGGGAGTCACCTATTGCAATACAAGTCCTAGAACCAGGAGTCCGGCCCCATGAACATAGGAGGCGCCCAGGAAGTTCTAATGGGAAGGAACTATAACTTTGCGTACTTTACCAGAGAGGCAATGAGCTGCAGTGTGCTTCAAAAATTAGGAGGCGTGTTACAGTTTACCGTTCGAGATTAATTTACTCTGCTTGAAAAATTAAGATACTTCTTCTGAAAGCTGAAATATTGAGCCATTAACCCTACACACCTCATTGTGGACTTGTTTGGTCAAGATTTTGTCCCTAAGAGTGGGACTGAGAGTCCCAAGCAGGGAGGAAGGATACGATTTGAGCAAAATACAGGCCCAGGTGAGGGTGTGTGTGGCCACAGGGAAGTTCAAGAAAAAGGGCTAATGTAAGGGAAGATGGGTGCTGCTGGATCATACCTAAACTACTGTGAACCTTCTCTAGGAGTGGGTAAGGGCAAGGGCAAGGGCAAGAAGCTAGAGGTAACTGTGGCAGAGCAGTTGCTTGTTGCTGGGTATCACTGTCCCTTCTTAGCAAAGCACACAATTGCTCAATTAGGGACTCTATTCCTCGGTCTCCCTTGAAGACAGGTGTGGCTACATGACTAAGTTATGCCCAATGGGATATGACTGGAAGTGATGTGTGAAACCTCAGGGTCATGGTCTTAGGGAAGCACCTTTCTAGTTCTGCCTCCTATGGGCTGGGATGTAGACATAATGCTGGTGATTGAGCATTGACTACGGACCAGCCAAGACTCCAGAGGATGGCAGAGCAACAAGACAGAAGATGTTGGAGTCCCTGGATGACCCGGTGGCTCTGGCCACCTCTTCCTGGCCCCTGCCTTAACTTGGGAGGAAAATAGCCTTCCATCTTGTGAGCCCTGTGGGTTAGGGCCTGTTGCATTGGCTTGGTCTACACCCTAATTAAAACAGGAACATTTGCCACACTTATTTTTTTCCTGGTTCCTGAGGCAGTAGTATTTTTGACTACTAAGGGCTACTCCAGAGAAGAAAATACTTTCTCTTCTTAATTTAGATAAACAAAGATGAATAGACAGTTTAAACACCTTTTACCCATCTGCCAATGGCCATCAATAGAAAACAGCAGTTCCCTACGTCCCTTCCTAGATTTCCACAGGAATCCTCCTCACCCAAGGGTTGAACCCTATGTACGTCTTGACATCTGCCAAGTCATCCTCGAGGCCAGGCTTCCTGCCTCCAGTGATGGGCAAACTACGTTCTCTCATCCTAGAGAGTTTACTGGAAAGCTCTCCCTCATATTAAGGAAAAACTGGGTAGATCCCACTCCCTTAAGACCTCCTGGAAATCGGAGCACTTCCACACCAAAACCCTCCTCTGCAGGAGTTGCCATCTGTCGCCTCTACTAAGCATCCATTTATACTCCCACGGTCATGCTTGGCTAGATAAGCCAGGTAATGAAGTCCACGACCGTTGTTGGGCAGTCAGTCTACTCACACCACCAAAGGACGAAAGTCTTCCCAGACTGGGGGCCCAGGAGCTGCTGGGAAAGCCACGCCCTTCAGCTAACAGGCAGCTCGAGGAACCGCCCCCCTCCTCCTCCCCGGGCCAGACCCGGGTCTGGGGCCCCTCTCAGGGCAGCGGCTGCCAATCAGGGGTGGGGGGCGGAGCTTACCTGCTGCGCGGCCGGGGGTGCTGACGCTCCAGGGCCTGCGAGAGGAGCCTCCCGCTCACCTAAAGACCCGGGGAGACAGAGGTGAGGGCGTGGCCGCGGGTCCGGCCCGCCCCCGCCCCGCCCCCGCCCCGCCCCGCCCCCAGGCCCGCCGGAAACCCCGGGTTTGGGGCGTTCCCGGAGGCGCGGCGCTCGGGGCGCAAACTCGGCATCTGGGCGGTTTCCGCCGCTGCACCGCGCCCGCGGGTCCCGCTCTGCCCGGCACCTGCCCCACCCGGCGGTCGCCGTCCCCAGCTCGCCCAGCCGCCGGCTCACCTGCAGCGTCCGCCGCCCGAGCACGCCGCGGGCAGGCGCTGTAGATGTTCTGGGAGCGTGGCGGCTGCGACGCGCGGCGCCGCTGCTGCGGGGGCCGCTGGGACGCCTCTAGGGCGCGCATCCTCACCGCCACTCGGCGGACCCGCCTGGAGACGGCTGCCCGGCAGAGCCGCGGGGAAAGAGGAGAAAGGCGTCAGAGGCCCGTGGCCACCCCTCCCGGCCCTCGGGTCTGAGGAAACTAAAGGCGGTCTCTCTCCGCGGTGCTTGGCCGTGTCTGACGCGGAGATGCTCTGAGTGCTTGGGCACAGCCTTATCCCCCACTGAAGACCAAAGGGCCCAGGCCACCCTCCTCGTTCTCATTTCCAGACATTGACCCCTCATCCCACATTCCTCACGCCCCTGGCTGCTCAACTAAAGCTCCTGCGTTTCCAGGCTGGGGGGGGGGGGGGGGGGAAGGGGGTGCGTGGGGGGTGGGGTTCCAGCTGAAGCTCAAGGCCCTTCGGGAAGCTCACCTCGCCCTAACCGAGCCCCGAGCCGCTCACCTTTCCTCCTTTGAATGGCCCTTTTCACCAACAGTCCAACAAGCGCCAGCAGGATGAGGCTCAGGGCGGTGGGCACCAGGATGTGAAATCCTTGGTCTTCCATCCCAGACACCGGGCCTTGGTGGAAGGCTCTGAGGAAGGAAGGAGAGGGAGAGAGACAGTAGAGGTCTGGGAGTCTGGGAGGGAGAGAGGTTTAAGGCAGTGCTCCTCAGTAGCCAACTTTTGGGGAGATGTCTCACAGGTTTGTCCCTTTTTTTTAACACACCCCCCCCCCTGCCCCGCCATCTGCCCCAAAGAGTCTTGTCTATGGAGTCAAGAAATTTGGATTCAAATTCAGGTTCAGCTTTCCACTGGCTGTGTGATCTTGAACCAGTCTCCCAACCTCTCTGAGCCTCCCATTTCCTGGGAAATGGGTACAGTCAAGCCTATTTCACAGAAGTGTTTAAGGCTGAAACAAAATTGTACATATAAAGAAGTTAGAACACCTGGTCTAAGCAGCAGTTAGTAAATGTCAGTTCCCTTCTAAGCTTTTGCACCTCTGTTTCCTCACAAGATTATTGCAAATGCTAAACGAGTTAAATTTCTTGTAAGTGGAAGAAACACTGTTCTCATAATGCTCCCTCTTGCTTATAAGATCTTTCCTCCGTTTCCTCTACAAATTGAAACCTTACTTTCCTTGAAGGGTCAGCACATAAGTTCTCTTTTCTTCTCCAGTCATGGCAAACTAGAGTCAACTTTTTCTGTCTGTCCTCAATTCTTGTGTTTATACTGGTTACAACCCCTTTCACAGTCAGACTTGCATTAGTTAGTAAGATAAGACCTGGATATTGCATGTTTTCATCTTTCTTACATTTTCAATGCCCAACACATGGTAGAAAGTAAGAGAATGTTGGTTGAATTGACTTCAATTCTCCACTGGTAGGCTGGTGTAGTTTACTGGTTCTATTTGAAACCACAACGTTCTCATGACTTCAGTTGCCTCATCTGTAAAGCCCAAATGATGCTCGAGGTCCCTTTTCTCACTAACATGTTTGTCTTTGGTTAGGCAAAATAATTCCAATTATTATAGGTTTTCTTTGGCGTCTGCTCTAATGCTGCCCCCTAGTGGTCCATTGTCGCACTTTCCTATCTGCTCCCCGGGCTTTAGACCCGCGCTGTCCTATAGAAATACAATGTGGTCACGTATGTAATTTTAAATATTCTAGAAGCCACACTGAAAAAGTAAAGCAGTGAAGCTGAATTTAGTAGTTAGCAGTTTTATTGTTAATTTTATTCTTATTTAGTTCCCCATCAAAATAGATTTGAATGAACGCTGAATGACTAAAAGATTTGGGTCTCATTTCTACAGGGCGTCCTGCTGGGGCATTGACAAGTGCGTTCTTGTTATTGGACTAATAAGTTAATGCGCTACACTCATAGGTAGCCTAGACACAAGAAGGGTCTCTGTTGGTGGACACTGCAGGAAGATTTCAATGGATCTCCTAACTCTAGACTACTTTGCCTGACCTCTAGCCCATCCTGGATGGTGGAGGCCTCTTACCTCTGCCTGTGAAGCCTGCTGTGGTAGTTGTAGCTGGCCGTCTGGAGCCTACGAAGCACCCCCGGAGTTGAGGTCTTTGAGGTTGTGGTGGTAGATGGCAGGAAGGTTGGGGGCTTGGTAACTGCTACTGAAGATGCTCTGGAAACTTGAAGGTGGTGAGAGATTTGGGTGGTGGGGGAGGGGTGGGTTGCTGGAGGAGCCTCAGTCCTTTGAGCTGGTGGGGTAGCTGCAGGAGATGGCGGAAAAGAGTGACCTTCCATATATACATTCTAGTCACCAGTAGGATGGGGTCACCCTCTCTTTCTTGAACACACTCTCCTTTTGCCTAGACTCCCTCTAGGCAGTCCTCATGGCCTGAAATGCCTTCTTAGCATGGCCTCTCCACCTAGTACCTTCTATGTATATTTGCTTCAAATGTCATTTCCTCCAGGAAGCCTTCCCTGACTTTCCAGGCAGAAGAGCTTGCTCTCCTCTGATCCTGGGAAAAGGCCTGTTTGCAGTTCCATCCCCATTCTGCTTTATGCTGTAGTTGTGTGCTTGCCTGGTCTCTTCCATCCCACAACCTTGGGTATAAGATATGCTCAGTTAAACGATCCCTCTTGGCACGCAGAAAAGTCCTGTAGTGTCACAATGTTCAATTGATGCATCTACCTCACAAGATAGATGTGAGGATATGATGTAGATAATTGCATGTTAAAGATGCATTTAAAACAAGGAAAAGGTATGGAAATGTAAAAGTACCATTAGTATAATCATCCGACTTTTTATTGCAAAAGAGAGTTGTTAAAATCACTGTATGCCAGAAAATGAAGACAGCCCTGTGGGGAACAGGAGGCATGACCATCTCTGGCTGGAAAAGATCTGCCCAGTCTTGGTTCCCCAAGTCATTCATAAAAGAGGTGGGTTTTGTGAATGGAGCATTACTTGTGGTGCCACCTGGTGGTGATGTGTAAGTTCTGCAATTCGTGCCAAGTGACCAGGCTTTGGGATGGGCTTGAAGGACATAGGATGCTAATCTCCCGGAAGTACCGTCTCCCACGACAAGGAAATACACATCTGAGACTCAGCTGTGCTTTGCCAACCATTCCATGAACTGAACACATATTCCCCCCTCCACTGTCACAATGCCCCCACATCATCGCCCCCACCTCTCCTACTCAGCTGTGCTTTGCCAACCATTCCATGAACTGAACACATATTCCCCCCCTCCACTGTCACAATGCCCCCACATCATCGCCCCCACCTCTCCTAC
>NW_024412620.1:2009626-2064061 GCF_014898765.1 Herpailurus yagouaroundi
CCTCCACTGTCACAATGCCCCCACATCATCGCCCCCACCTCTCCTACCTCAGCTTTGGTGAACTGACCTTTAGGTATGAATTCAAGAGAATCGGCATGTGCAGGCATCTGGAACCAAGGGGGCATCGGTCTATGTAAAAATTTATGAAACCATCTTGGAGGCTCAGGCATCAGCTCGTCTTCCCAGAATGGGTCATACTCTATCGAGGCAAAGGGAATAAATACACTGGGGGGGGGGGGCTCTCGGAAGAGACTGAGACCCCAGGAAGGGATGTTGGTATGAGTTGAAGCTGACTCAGCCAGGGTGGATGGCAGTGGGAGGACAAGGCCAGAGTCCACCAGGAAGAGCAGAAAAAGAATGGGCTGGAGACTTCCCTGAAAGAAATGCTCTTCCACCCTTTCTCAGTGGCCACTGGGATTTTAGAATGGCTGTTGAATTAGTGGTTGCATAGGAGTTAAGAAGTCAGTAGAGGAATGGAGAAAGGTGGGATTTGGGAGACATATGGAAAGGATCAGATCATAAAATACCAAGTTTGACCTACAAATGTGACTTGAAAAATGACTGTCTTTCCTTGATAGTTATCCCTGCTATGTCTCATGGGACAGCTATGTAAGGCAGTTATGTCCTTTTGCTTCCAATTTCCTCCCATCTCAGAGCCTTTCCTCTACCTTAAACCCTCATTCCCCTCAGACCTTGGGGAGTGCGGATAGAATACAACGCAAGGAGAGCGTTTATTTGTTCCTTTCAAATGGTTTGGGTCGGAAATTTGGGGGACTGTGAAGTTAATTCACTGTATGAGGTTTCAACTATGCAAATCCCAATTATCTTTGGACTGGCTAGCATGGTAATAGCATGACAGTCTGTAGGACTTCTGTAGTTCAGTGGTTCTCCCAGCCTTCCCGGGTGGTGACATTTGCTAGGTGCACTGAGCCTCCATGGGGGGGCACCTACCACTGTGGACACTCAGGGTGACCTGCTGGGTCTTGCCCCGGTCTGTGTTCATGCCTGTCCCACAGGCATAGACTCCGCTGTCACTCTTGGTCAGCTCTGTCACCTCCACTAGGAACACATTCTGATCTGGATATGGCTTCAGGGTGACTCGGTGCTTGTATTCTTCCTTGACGAAATTCTTGCTGGACACGACGGTGGAACATACTCCAGATTCAGCCACTTCCCGGCACAGATACAACCTCACATGCTTTTGAGGAAGCGGGCACTCAATGGTAATGGAGCTACCCAGAATTCCCTCCAGCTTTACTTCTGGGAGGTTCCTCAGAGCCCCAGCCACTGCAGGGAGAGGGAGTTAATGTACAGGAAGCCCCATTTCCAACCACATCCCCAACTCCAGCCCTATTTCCAACCCAGGCCCCGGCCCAGTCTCACACTCATCTCTCTAGCTTCAGCCTTATCCCCATCATCAGCCCAAGCCTCAGATCACCTTAGCCTCGACCTTCTCCTGATCTCTAGCCCTAGCCTCATCCTCAACCTCCTCCTATCCCTAACCCTATGTACCTCCTCAGTCTGGCTCCATGTTCTTCCCTAGCCCTTTGCCCAAGCCTGACTCCCAGCTGGACCTCTCTCAGCCCAAACCTTAACATAACCCTCACCCTCATTCGAACCCAAACCCCTAAGATCTCAGTTACCAAACCTCTAAGAAGTCAAAACTACTCAAAACTTCTGTCCCACGCCGAGGAGAGATGATATGCCATAGCAACCCCAATCAGCACATAGCACCCAACTGATTTCAGGGCGGTGTTGGGAGGCACAGTGCAATTTTGCTGCAACAGCTTTCCTGTCTAGTTTTGTTTTGCTCAGATCCATTCAGCCAAAACGACCGCTCACCCTCGGTTTTGTTTGTTAAATCATTTTTTTTAAAGCATTTGTTGAATGCCTTTTATGTGGCAGGAAGATGGCTGGCATCCCTCCCTGCACAGAATGAATCATTTAGTGGGTGGTACAAATGGACTCTCACTACAGAGTCATGTGATACACCCCACAACCGAGATATACAGGGAGGCTTGGAAGCAGTGAGCAGAGAAACTGGATCCAGGCTGCTGCCAAGGGATGGTGTAGTTTGAGGAAGGGTTTCTGGAAGAAGTGAAGTCTAAGTTGTGACCTGAAAGACTGAGTGTGGAGGGCAACTGAGAGAATGATGGTCTTCACTGAATGAGGGAACGCAGATGGAATGCAAGAGTGTGTGTGTGTGTGTGTGTGTGTGTGCGCACGTGTGCACAGGTGTATACACATTGTATGTGTGTTGGGGAGGGTGGGAGCAGGGAGGAATAGAATAGAACAGAATACAATACAATACAATACAATACAATACAATACGTTTATGCTTTGGCTTAGAGAAGGCAGATCTAACACAGTTGAGTCAGATGGAAAAAGAGGGTAGTCCAAATATGATTAATTATCAACTAAATGGGTCCCAATAAGTGTCTGCATATTTCTGGAAAGAGGAGCAAAGGGTGAAGTATGTGTGTGGGAGTGGGGCCAGGGAACTTGAGTAGAGGAAGAAAAGACTCTTCCAGG
Organism: Herpailurus yagouaroundi; assembly: GCF_014898765.1. Classification (NCBI taxonomy): domain Eukaryota; kingdom Metazoa; phylum Chordata; class Mammalia; order Carnivora; family Felidae; genus Herpailurus; species Herpailurus yagouaroundi. Next base: position 2,012,159 of record NW_024412620.1, read on the forward strand.
CAATGAGCACAGTGCTCAAAGAGGCTGGGATATGAGAGAGAACATGGCATGTTCATGGAGAGAAGTTGACAGACTTCTTGAAATTCATCCCCTGACCACACATTAAGAATAGCTCCAAGGAGTTTAGTAAGATAAGGAAAGTCAAAGAAAGAAGGAGGGCTTGAGGTTTCTGGACAAGCAGAGAGAGCTGAAGAGGACATTCCGGGGGGAGCAGAGAGTGTGGACACCAGTGAAGAGGTAGAAACAACCATGGGAGTATGAGAATGGGGGATAGGGGCTGGAAGGGGGAACGTTTCCAGGAGTATGTTCAAGTCTAAGAGTGTAACTGGTGTTAACATGGTAGGGATAAGAGGAGGGTCCAGCCAGAACATGTAACATCTAACATGGAAACTTTCACACAAATAATCCAATGCTGTTTCAAATCTGCTGGAAACCTAGGTGTGTGAGGCAGCTTCATGACTGGAACGTGGCAATGGAAGGGTGACCCATTCAAAAGAAAAAGACCCAGTCAAGGGGGTGGGGGAATTACCCTGTGTGTCCAGACAGCCCACACCTGTGTGTAAAGCCCAGCATCTGAGAGTGAGCATGTATTTTTGGACCAACCCAGCCAGAAAGGGGCATGAATGCTGCTTTCCCAAGAGCAAGATGCTACAATACGGGCAGGAGCAAGACAGAGCAAAGAGAGGTCATCACCTATGCAGACACCTCGAGTGACCTCACTCTGCTCAGGAATGAGCTTCTGGTAAACCCTTGGCTTACCCAGATCCCCTGCAGTGGGCTGCATGTTTGTGTTCCCCTAGTATTCGCGTGTTGAAGCCCTAACCTTCAATGTGATGGTAGTAGGAGATGAGTCCTTTGGGAAGCAATTAGGGTTAGATGAGGTTAGTAGAGCCCTCACAATGGGATTAGTGTCCCTCTTCTCTCCATGTACACAAGAAGAAGCCATGTAAGGACCCAGGGAGATGGTGGCTGTCTGTAAGCCAGGAAGAGGACCCTTACCAAGGACAGTATTTGTCAGCACCTTGATCTTGAGCTTCTAGTTTCCAGAACTGTGAGAAATGAGCTCTATTGTTTAAGCCACACTGTCTATGATGTTTTATTAAGGCAGCCAGAGGAGACAAAGCAAGGCATCCTTATTGTGTGAACCCTGGATAGACGAAGCACAAGAAAAGCTGCTGGGTACACTGAGCTCTGGTCCCAAGGAAGCACTAGTTGGTGAGATGAAAGGACAAGACCCCAGCTCTCCTTGGAGTTCACAGTAGCTTCTAACCCACAACCAGGGTTTAGAAAAGCAGATTTCCCAAAGAGAGAAAAGATAGATGTAATTTCCTGGTTTCGAATTTATGCCCAGTGTGCATATGAGGCATGTTGGAGGAACTTAGTAGGATGCTGGTGACCTGATCTTACCCTTTGGCATGGTGATTACATCTGTCTAGGGTGGGGCCTATGAATCTGCATTTTAAAATAAGCTTCCCAGGTGTCCTTGAATTTTTGCAATTCTGAACTACATAACTATATTTCCATATGATTCTGGGGAATAAAAGGAGGGGTGGAAGTAGGTGTCTAAGGGACCCAACCCCTTTAATATTGGTGTTTTAAAGAGGCTAGTTAGTAAGTGACATTGATCTCTAACTTGGTGACTTGATTTTCAGTGGCGATGGTAGAGGACAGGGGTATAGGTGATTTAAAAGGTCACTCTCGATATATAGTTAGATATAAATATATATGTTTGGAACATGGGAGAAAAACACATCATTTCCATGATGCAAATTATGGTAAATGCTCCAAAGGCCTTGGCTGGGGTGGTGCCTTGAAGATGGACTTCGGATTCTGTTGAGCAGTGGTTTTCCGGCTGATGAGAACCCTCGCAACTCAAGTCACCGCAGAATTCTTTCTGGAAGAGGGAAGCTGGCCTGCAACTTTTTTTTAGTGTTTATTTATTTTTGAGGGAGAGAGCATGAGGGAGGGGCAGGGAGAGAATCCCAAGCAGGATCCACACTGTCAGCACAGAGGCCAATGCAGGGCTCGAACTCGTGAACCGTGAGATCATGACCTGAGCCCAAACCAAGGGACAGACGTTTAACTGACTGAGCCATCCAGGCGCCCCTGAGACTTTTATGTTTACCAGATGGAGTGTGAACTTTTTTAAAAGATGAGAAACGTTCTACTCAACTTCCTACTCCCACATACACCAACATGTGTGTCCAGGCAGACTGTCTGCTTTTTGTCCTGTCGCAATGAATAGAGTGTCCCCACTCCTCCCCAAAGCCAGTTCTTCTTCCTGTGTCCTGAGTCCAACCTGCTCACCTTCTTTAGAACTTCTCTTCCACACTGATCCCTCTCTCCTCGCCGTGTCATTTGGTTTCTTCTCTGCTATCATTGCCATGGCTTACATACTTGCTCTGATATTGGCCATATTGAAAAAACCCTCCATCTACCTTTTGCCTCCCCTTCAGATGCCACCCCTCTTCTGTTCTCTTTCTCAAATGAGTCATCAAGGTCACAGAATCCACTTTCATACCTCCCACTTTTTCTTCCACCTATGCCTGTCAGAATTGTGTCTCCAACATTCCACTAGCACTGCTAGTCAAGGTCAGCAAAAATTTCCTAGCTTCCACATTCGATGTCTTTGTCTTCATTTACTTGCCCTCTTGGCAGCATGTAAGGGAATTGAGCCCTCCCACCTTGAAATGCTTACTTTTCGTGGCTTCCCTAACACCACACTCACAATGACTACTCCTTTTCAATCTCCTTTCTTTCCTCTCCTTCTCTACCCACCTCTCAGTATTGGGTTGCCCTAAGGCCTGGTACTTATGCCTGGTCTCTTCTCAGTCTTCCCTTCCTCTCCCCACTTTAGTTCATTTACTCCCATGGCTTGTAATGCCAACTGTATGTAGTTTTTTCCAGAACATTCATCTCTAGTCTTGTCTTTTTTACCTCTAAACTCTAGAATCACCTTTCTGATATCGCCACTTGGACTCTACTTGAATATCTAAGATGTATTTCAAACTTACCATGGCAAAACAAATAGACGAACAAAAAAAGAATTCTTGATTTCTCTTCCCAAACCTGTTCTGTCTAAGCTCTTCCTGTTTCAGAAGAGAGTACCGGCATCCACCCAACTGCTGAAACCCAAAACTCATTCCCATATTATATTAAATAATCAAGAATAAATTTTAGGTGTGTGTGTGTGTGTGTGTGTGTGTGTGTGTGTGTACTGGGTCACAACATCATGTGTATGTATTATTACTTTTATGGGTCAAGGTGAAAAAGCCTACATCATGTAATACATTTTTGCTTTATTGTGGAACTTCCCCTAGGGCCATGTGGTCTATGGTTTGTGCCCCATGCACTGGGCTCTTGGAACAAGGACTATTCCAATATTTGTACAACCTGGGGCAGAAATACAAATAAAGACCCCGACATCATACGTCTAAATATTTTAAAATCATAAATCAAGATAATAAACCGATGAGTAAAGTGTGTCCTATGACCCATCTTGACAAATTCACACACCTTAGATGTCCACTCAGAAATATTTCTGTGTTGGGGGCACCTGGGTGGCTTAGCAGGTTAAGCGTCCGACTTTAGCCCAGGTCATGATCTCATGGTTCATGAGTCTCATCCCTGTGTCAGGCTCTCTGCTGACAGCTCAGAACCTGGAGCCTGCTTTGGATTCTGTGTCCTCCTCTCTCTCTGCCCGGCTCCCCCTCATGCTCTGTCTTTCTGTCTCTCAAAAATAAATAAACATTAAAAAACATTTTAATAAAAATAAAAATAAATAAAACATTTCTATGTGGGAAGAATGTCTCCAAGTTTCCTACTCCTAGCATCTGTCCTATATCCCCTTCTTTTCTCATCCCAACTCCTGCCAACACCACAAGGGTCCTAGTACATATATAGCAGATAACCCAGGTTTCATGTATTAGCTCCACCCATCTCATTCCAAACAGCCTTTTATAGAATAAGATAGAATTCTAGGATAGAAGACCCGGTATGGAGTCTTATACAGTCATTGAAAGTGGGCCCAGAGTCATCTGGACAAGGAGTTCGAGGTCTAGAAGAGGGGATATGAGTGTGGGCTTGAGGAGGACAATCCCCTTGGGCCTGTGAACTCCTCACTCTCTGAGGATGGGCACAAAGGGAAATGGACTGGATCCAGAGCAGGGACCCCTCTGGCCCAGCTAGAACGGTGGTATTGCTCAGGACAGACTACAGTGCTGCAGTTCAAGTACCCTTAACTCCTAGAGATCTTCTACCCCCACTGAACCACTCTTTCTTCTCAAGCCTAAGTTTAGTTAACCATCCACTGTGTTGACATAAGTCCTCTCACAGAGTCTGACATTTCATTAAAATTGCATTTCCTTGGACTTTTAGGGTGTTTCAATCTTTGACTCAACAAATATTTGACTTTCTTCCATATTCAAGCCATTAGAAATAAAGCAAATATGAATAAAAAATCATTTTGACCTTCAAGGAGCTCACCAATTAATCAGCAAAATAAAGTGAATACATGCCAAGTCACAATATAAGGCAGAATGAGGTCAGCTCTTGGGATTCAGAACACAGGGCTCTGGAAAGCGTACAAGGAGGTGGAGGTTGAAGTGAATTCTGAAGGCCTCATAAAAGGTGGAGATGAGAGGAAGGATGTTATCAGCAGAAGGAATGGCATGACTAAGAACATGGTGACAGGAATGTTCAGCACATGTTTAAGGAGGAGTCCTCTTTGGCTGGAGGTTAGGGAAGCGCAGGGGAGTGTGGTAAGCTCAGAGGGTAAAAGGGGAGCACAAGGTAGGAGTTTGTAGGCAGTGGGAGCCATTGAAGGTTTCTAGGAAGGGCGATCCTATGATTAGAGTCAAACATTAGAGTAATCTGGATTCACCAGTGGGTCAGTTTGGAGGAAGTGGGATAGTTATGAGATGACTTTGAGTTCTGTTCCTTTCCATTCCCTCTGTTACCTCTCTAGTAGAGGCTGCTTATCCCGGTCATGCTAATCCAGAAATTACATGAACTGGCCATTAATTGGGTCAAAGTCGGGGTGGGAATAAGTGGTAAGAGGTGGTAAAAAAAATCATTCTGGCATTTGCACCTGATATCAGAGATAGTTAAGATGGATAGAATAGCTTGTTTGGATGGGGGACAAAAAGGAACTTGAATTATGGTGCTAGGTATGTTGCATTTCAGCTCTTGGTGGGAGACTAAAGTGAGGGTTCCCAGAAGGCAGCTATTGCGATTCAGAAGACAGGGCTGAAGATATTAAACTTGAGGAATGGATTAGGGTTACTGAACTGATGAAGCAGTCTTCATTTAAAGCTGAAAGTTGAAAATCAGCAGTGAAAGAGATCCAAAGAAAGAGAATGTGGAGGTAAGAAGAAAGAAATTTGGAGGCACTTGCTTTATGATCCCATATTATCAAACTAATATGCCTAGGAGAGGTAATGCCTTCAACACTAGTGGGTCAACACCTGAGCCTCACAGGAGATGAGTCTGGAGTGGAGAGCGGGGCACTCACAGAGAGTGGGGAGGACGTCCAGAACTTCACATGGTCTCTATCCTTATCCTGCCCTGAGTACTTATCTGCAAACAAATCCATCCAGGAACATCAGGGCTAGAGATGGCCAGCAACTCCCCTACCTGTGGACAATTCAACCTCATAAAACGTCCAAGATGTTTTCCCAGGGCACTTACCTGGCAGGAAGCAAAGTGACCAAAGCCAGAGGTCCATGGCTCCTTCCAGAGCAACGTCCCATCCAAAAGCCCCTGGAGATGGGGACAGGGACCCACTGCTCACCCAGGAACCCTTTACAATCTGGAGCTTGAAAGAGATTTCTGGCCCCCACGAGGAGCAAGACTTGAAAATGAGGAAATGACAACTTGTTTTGTTTGCTAACTAGTTTTAGACTAAAAAAGAAAATACCAGCAAACCACAGCGGAAGTTAGGAATTGAGAAAATATGTTATGTTGAGCACGAATGGGTCACCAGGGTTCAAAGGGCCTCTAGGTAGGTAGCTCCAAAAAGCTATTAGAAGCTCTCAGGCATGATGCTTCTTAGCCTTGGGCATGTTTTCTTGGAAGGGCCTCCCATGCATTATGAATATTCATTGACTTCTGAGACAGAGTCACTTGCCTTATCCCTGTCTTCAGGATAAAAGAGACTTGTCACCAATTTTCTCCATCGGAGGAGGACTGTATGGGTAGAAACTTAGTCCTGAAGTCAGAAGATACTGGTTGTAGCCCTTGAATTTACTTGGCAAATAATTTTGTGCACCTACCATATGGGAATACTAACCGTTGATTTTGAGGAATTCACTCCCTTTCTCTGAGCCTAGATCTCCTTATCTAGAAAAGGAGGGTGGGACTCAATGAGCCTGGCATTCCCTCCTGTAGGTTACTGTTCCTGGAGTCTTAATTAACCACAGTTTGCCCAGAACCTGAGATCAACCACACTTCATCTCTCCCAGCTCTGCCCCTGAAGGTGCTGCCCTCTGGCAGGGGCCCAGGCAACATTCCAGGGGCCACAGAGGCATGCCAGACGATCACGTGACAGTGTCTGAAGTCACAGCAGCCTGGCAGAGCTAGGCTCCAAGCCCCCCGAGGGTCTATGGGAAAGGGCCAGTGACTGATGGAGACGGGAGATATGCTGAGGCCATCAGTCACAAAGTATCACAGAAAGAGCTCTGGGTTCCCGTCCGAAGACATGGCTTCTGGTCCTGGTTTGGTGCTTCCTAGCTTCGGGCCTCAGTTTCCTCATTAATAAATAGGGGTGGTCCCTGCCCTGCCTACATCACAGGGCTTTCATGAGGCCCAGCAGAAACCATGGCCATGGAAGGGCTTGAAGGGCTTTTAAATGTGGAGGTGCAGCATGGAGCGGTTACTTAATCAGAGGATCCCCAGGGCTTCATTCCCGATGGTTACATTGTAGGCACCTGGCCAGCATCCTCATTTCCAGGGGCTGCAGCCTCTCGGGAGCACCGAGGACTGAGGCCATTTCCACCCCCTTTCTTACCAGACTGGTCACATGCTCTCCAAAACACAAAACGACAACATCCGCAGTAGAAGTCAAACGCGAGGCTCAGGGCAGGTGCAGAGGAAGTGTGTGGGGGGGGCAGGCAGCCTGTCCTGCCCACCCCTATCTGGGTTTCCATCAGCGCAGGGCCGCTGCAGTTCTGATTTCCTCCAACCACCAACTGGGCCAAGGTATCAGGGGGCAGCCTCAGGCCTCTGGTTAGAGTGAGTGACTGCCAGAGGCCTTGGTTCTGGTCAGCCGCCACCCTTCCTACTTGGAGGGCTCATCCCAATTCCTCACAGCTGTCCCACAGCTGGGCTCTGCCATCTGCTGGGCTCAAGACCTGGGACTGCCTTGGCAAGAGAGAGAATAAATGACTGTGGTGGGTGGGTGGGTGACTGTGGGTGTAAAAATGTGGGAGTAAGATGGGTAGGTATGTGTGTGGCTTGTGAGTGTGAACATGCTGTGTGCGTGCACACGTGCGTCTATGGAGACGTGGGCTGGATGTGCTGTGGCTGCAGTGCTGGGAATGTGTGGAATGAGATATTTTCACATCGCGGGTGGCCCAGATGAAACCCTTAGTAACATCACACTGGGGTTGTTACGAGCGGGAATTGGGGGGTCTCAGAACTCCTGGGTAGGAAGTGAACGCTTGAAATCTGAGGAATCAAAACTCCCAGACCTAGGCGATCCAGTCTCTACCTCCAGTCTCTACCCCAAGGTCTCAGGGTAGGCTGGGTCCCCAAGGGAAGGCTGAACCCTGGCTAAGTGGAGGAGTTTACTATCTTCATTCTCTTCTCCCTCTTTTTTCACCAACCAAATTTTATTGCTCTTTTCTGACTCACAGGGCCACTGTGTTGCCCTGGTGTTCCCACTTGGGAAAAGATATGAAAAACTGAAGCCCACTGACAGGCAGGGGACTCAGTGGCCTAACATCCTCTGGGGCCAACGCTTGACCAGACGGGATGAACGCAATGGGAAAAAATTCAGAGTCTGATGACAGGGAAGTGGATATAATAAATAATGCCAGATACACTGGGAACTGTCCTAAGTCCTTCAGGTGAATTCATTTAGTCCCCATAATGACTTGGGTTTTTATTATCCTCCCTATGTTACAGATGGGATAAGAAAAATATTTCTCATAAGGTTGTCGTGAAGATTGCCTGAGGTAAGCATCACAAAGGGCTTGATACGATGCCTGGAATATAGTGTGAGTTCAGTGGAGATTAGCTGTCTCCATTAAGGTGAAAGTTGTCATTATGGATTGTGCTTGGTTGTAACATCACTCTCCTTTGACCTCCTGGAGGCTGTTTGACCTCCGAAACAGCCATCTCCTGGGCCTTTCCAGACTGAGGGTTGAGATCCTAAGTGGCCCTCCCCGGGACCCAACACTACTCTCCGCAAAGACAGATCATGAGCATCCCCTCACCTGCTAGATTCACCATGGAGCCCACTTAGGTAGAGGTACCCGGCTCAGGCACCCTGTGGTTCCCACTTTCCAAGAACTTGGACGAGAGGCTTGCCTGACCCAGACTGAGCCACTCCACAGGAACAAGGCTTTGGGAAGGTTAACCTTTACTGTGAGCCTATTCATGGCCTTCTGCTATAAGAAATGGTAAGACTTCTTACCTAAATATGGCCACACTTCTATTGATATTCTAAGGTTAGAACCCAAATATGTAGAATTTTGGATGAATTTTAATGCAATTTATCAGCAAAAATCTGGAGTTTAGAATATTCACCTCCACACATTTAATCAAAGACTTTTGACTCCAGTGAGGGTGGGTCAGCTGCCCATTTCTTTATCAGCCTTAGGAGAGGCTTACCAAGCCCTCAGAACTCCTGGAATCTAAGATCTTGACCATCTTCTTTCCCTTCCTATTTCAGCACCCTAGCTAGCTGGGAGCCATTGGTCTGTTTTATATCTTTTCTTTTGGTGGCTCCTTAGATATGTGGTCTTTCTAAGATGATCTCTTATTATGTTTCCTATATAGACCCTCTAGTAGAGTTCATTATTTCAGAGAAGCTTGTGGGGTCGGTGAGGAGGGGACTGTACTTGTTTCTCTGCTTTGGGGACCAGATTCATTTACTAGTCTTAGGACAAATGTTCTGTCCTGATTCTTGGGAAAGTCTTAGACAAACGATATGTATGTATATGTATATGTATATGTATATGTATATGTATATGTATGTATATATGTGTGTGTATGTGTATGTATATATGTATATATATAGCTTTACAAACCAAAATCAACTGCTGTAAGCAGATTCTCGGCCACTATTGGGCCTTAGTAATGTGTAATCATTATTACCTAATGGATTTTTTAAAGGAAAAAAAATCAAAATAATTCAAGAACTTGAGGAAGTTTTTTTTTTTTTTTTTTTTAATCATCAGAAACAGTTAAGTACTCCTCTGAGTCATTGCTCGGCATTGATCATTGCTATTTGGTTTATCATTAACCCCACAGTCGATTGTTACTCCCAAGGCCTGGGCTGAATAGTGTCCCTCTGAAATTTGTGTCTATCTGGAACCTTAAAATATGACCTCATTTAGAAATGGGAACTCTGTGGGTGTAATTCACTAAGATGAGGCCAAACAGGATGGGGGGGAGCTAAATCCAATGGCAGGTGTCCTTGTACAAAGGCCGTGTGAAGACACAGACAGACACATCAAGAAAAGGCCACGTGAGGATGGGGCAGAGACGGGAGTGATGCAGCTGTGAGCCAGGGAACACCCAGGATTGCGGGCGGCTGCCAGACGTGAGGAGAGAGGCCCGAGCAGCTTCCCCCTCTCAGCCTCCTGAACAAACCAACCCTGCGGACATCTTGGTTTCAGACTTCCAATCTCCAGAACGGTGAAAGACTAAGGTATTGTTATTTTAAGTCACCCAGTTTATGCTGGTTTGTTATAGCAGGCTAGGAAACTAAAACCCTCCCCCAAATTGTTGACCTTTTAAGTTATTAGATATCCCATTTCAGCCACAGACCAGCTTCCTTATTCATGGAAGGATTTCAGGTGGGCTTTGGGCAGTACATTATTGTACTTGACCAGCAGTTTATAACATCAGTTAAGAATAATACAGGATCGTCTACGACGTTAGTGGCATTTCTTGGTCTTTGATTCTAGGGGATGGGATAGGCTGCCTGAGCTCCGGATTGGCTTGCAGGTTATTGGCATTAATATAGAAGCTGCATCTAAATCTTACTGCCCCAGGAAAGATGCTTTGGTCGGAGAGTAGCTTCCAGGGGGAAAACATAGGTTCTGATGCACCTTGTAGGTTTTGGTTCTCCTGGAATGATTTGCTGTCATTCCAGAAGAAACTAAATATGCATCCCCATTACAGAGAACAGAGAGAAATAAATATTCCTGATGACCATCTCTCTGGGCCAGAGTGCAGCCCAAGACTCTGATCCAGGTCAGGGTCCAGGAATCAGGCCTGGACATTGAGGTTGGTAGAGCAGGAGGGGAGACTAAGGAGGACTGAAATCTGAGTCTGCTCAATGGCAGGCTTGGAAGCACAAAGCATCAGAAGCAGTATGATCAAGGCCCAGGTGGAAGCAAATTCTCTTCCCCACATCAGGCAGGATAGAAGCCTGGGAAGAACTTTCTCCCAGAGAGAACTCTGATACACAGAGGCCCTGAGGACGAGTCTGGTGTGGTGTGAGGGGTTGATAGGATATGATTAGGTTTAGTGCCAGAGCCTAGGAATGGCCTTGGCAGACAAGGGGGTCCTTTATCTAATCACTGTCCCCCAAGAGACTTTGGGTCAATTATTCTAAAAGCTAAGTTACCATTTAACTAGCTTCTAGCTGAAATTTCTGTGGAAGGAGTTTACTCATTTGGTTACTTGAGTTTTGATTAATAGCCTCTCTATCTGGAAGGATACCCCAGGAAGATATAAGATCCAAGGTCAAGAATTCCATGGATACTTAACCAAGATTTTTTTCTTAATGCCTAAGAGAAGCACAGTTATACTTGCTTTCAGTTTATTCCATTATAAATAGTCTTAATTAAGTTCTGTAACACAGAGTTTCAGGTTCTTGATGATTGGTGTAGACCCCAAACAATTCTTTTATTGATCATCTTGGTCCCACTTACAGGCAGTCTCCTAGCCCCCTTCAGTCCAGCGTTGGAGGTGGGGGGAACTTTGGTTTAGGCACACAGCTTAGAGTGCCTGAAAGTGGTTACCAAAGCAAAACGCCCTGAAAGGATTACCTGGGAAATAGAAGGTATGGGGACAAATGCAGTCTGAGCCTCCTTGGTGGCAATCATGGTCTTTAATTATTAATTAAATCACATCTTTGATTTGGAAGCAAGTTTCAGCTGGTAGGTGCTGGTTGAAGTACAGAGCTCAGAAGGAAAAAGACCTTAAACCTTAGTTCTTTGGAGATCAGCCCCTCCCCAGCATCATCAAACACCCTCTTTCCTTCCTTTGGTTCAGAGCTCTTCGAATAAGTCGCTTTATGCGTATTTGACTACTCTTTTATCCCGTTAGGTCCATTTGAGTGACAGAAAAAGACAGAGTCCTCTTCCCCGAGGTGGGGCTTGCGAAAGACTAGTCTCCATTATGTTTTTCTCTTCCTCCTCCTCCTCCTTATTCTAGAACTCTGCCTCCATCAGGAGTGCAAGGGTCCTTGTAGAGAGATTCCTGGTCAAGAGGAAAGGTAGAGGTACCAAACCTGGTTTTGACACTAGTTTATGCTACATGGTGCCCTTGAGCAAACCTCTTTACCTCTCATGTGTGAAAGGTTTGCATGTGTGTGTGTGATTCCTTGTATGTAAACCCACGTTACATGATCCCTAAGGCCCCAGGACTCCAGACAGTTTATGATTTCTCTCCCACTATGGGCAGAGGTGAGTAGACCTGATGAGGATTTCAGGTCTTGGTGAGTATAACTCCACCAAGAGGAGCTGCAGTTTCCAAGGATTCCGTGATGTTTACAAAAATGCTGCTGGCCGGGGTGACGGCCTTTCTGTCCCAGTGTCTAGAAGGCTGCCTTGGTTCTGGTGAATATCCAACTATGTATTTTCAATGAAGGAAAGAAGAAAAGATGAAAGAGAGGGGGAGATGGAGAGAAGGAGGGGTGGAGTGAGGAGGAGAATCCCTTTGAGCATCCCATGCAGTGAGGGGGCACGCAGTGAGGCACCCTGGAGCTGAGGGCCCCGAGGATCAACATGATTCTGAAGGTGATTGTCATGGATGGTGGGAGGGCACAGCTGGTGCCTAGGCTTCACTGGGTGCCCCCTGGACGTCGGCAGCCATGTTGTTGGTCTGGAGCAAGAAGGCAGTGTAGGCCATATCAGCTTCCTCCTTGGAGGACTAAGGGGGCAACAGGACAGGAGTCAGTGTTTGGGGTGTTGGCTCAGCGGGTGGGGGTTGGAGGGAGGGTAGGCACTAAATATATTGAGTACATAATCCTGGCTTAAGCAACCCCAGACTGTGTTGACCTGCTGCTCTTAATCTAGCTCCCCATGCTCACCAATGATGAATTTTGAGAAACGGAAAGTTGCAGTTTCTAAAAATATCTCCCTCTGTCTCACTACCGCCTTCCGACACATGGAGTGGAACCACCCCTGTTGCCTGGGCCTGTCCCCGGAAGCTCTGCCCACACAGTACATGGGCAAGGTGGTCTAGGCTGATATCAGCCACAGGACCACTATCTTAAAGATGGAGCTTTGCAACAACACAGGGCTGGAGGGGAAGCCCGTCTTCAGGACTAGCTTATTCCCCTAATTGTTCCAGATTCAGGGTCTCTGCTGCTTCAAGGGAGAGTAGATACGGTAGCAAGTATTTACACGCTGGGGTTAAGGAGGCACAGCGAGTGGGAGGAGGGTAATATGTGACCCAGAGTCAGAAGTCACCTCTGGTAGGATTTCAAGTCATATGGCATGTGGTTGGAGTGGGGAAGGGCTTCTAGTGACTATCAAATTGCCTGCTGCCAGCAAATGTCTTTTAGACTCAGGCAAAAGGCTGGTCCTGAGAGCAAACTCTCAAGGGAGGGTGCGTGGCCTGAAGTCCACAGGTTCCACAGCTCAGGAAGACAATTCACCTAGGCACTGGCATTTGACATTTGACCTTTCTTATTCTGTGGCTGAAGTTTCTGCGCACTTCCTTCTGAACCCCCAGTCTCCCTCCCCGCTGCATGTTCACAGCCTATAAATGCAGCTCATCTCCTGCACCTCAGCCACATTAACACCACGGCCAGTAGGATACGTCTTGCCCTCAAAAAGTTGACACTATCTTCCCTATTCTGGCATCAGCCCCAACTCTGAGATATGACTACAGACCCTCATGCTGCACTTCCTTGTCACACAAGTGGGGCCGCCATCTCCCTCTTCACTCTTACCCTTTTTGCTTTCTTGGGTTCTTCCGTCTCCATGGTATTCCCAGTGGTGGCGCTGAACTCTATGTGAAGAGCAAGGTGGGGGGATGAGCCTTCACTAGCCTCATATTCCCACCCCAGAGGCAGAGTCAGGTATAATTCTTGCCCTCCCAGGGGTTGGGCATTCCCTTGAGTGAGGGACGTACCATCTTTTCCTCCAAGAGATGTTTCCTGAGTGACTTGAGAGGCTCCCATGTTGTCATTGGCACCAAATTCCCTGGAGTTCTCGAAGTCCGACATGCTAATGTCTGTCCTGTAGCTTCTAACCGAAATCCGATCTGTCCAGGAGAAAGAGGAGTCGGTGTAGGGACAGAGGACAAATGTGAGCAGGACATGCTGCCTCTGAGGGAGCCCCAAAGGATAGCTGGAAGGGGCAGTGTGGTAGGTTGCTCACCTCTGACTCTGACCCAGAAAAGAACGGAAATGATCAGTCTCCTTCTCCATCCCTTCTCACAGATAATCAAGACTCAACAACCCCTGACCCTTCAACGCACAGTGTCTCATTCTGTCCTCACATCAGCCCAGTGAGGTGGTTATTATTATCCCTGCCTTGAGCCCTAAGGAAACTGAGGCATGAAATGGGGACACCCAAAGTCATATAATCAGTCAGTTCTCAAACTAGGGTAGAAGTGTAGTTCTTCCTGAGCTCCTCCTCCTGCCAATCCTGCCTCTAAACTTGAACCCCGAGCCATCAGAGATGATGTTCCAGAGATAGCAGCACTTTAATGTACATTTTGGGTAGGAGCTTATCTTTCCCCATCCTGCTTTCCCAGAACCCTTTCTTGGAACCTATGAAAGAAAAGGAACTGTAGTAGGGCCCGCCCGGCCCCCCCCCCCGCCCCACACACACGAAGGGCAGATAAAACCCCATGGAGGCCCAAGGACTCAGGGTTGGAGATGGGGGGCAAGGGATCTCAGGCACTCACCAACATTCTTCCTGTGCCGTGCTCTGAGCACCCCCACTACCACGGCCCCCAGTGCCAGCACCAGGCCCAGGGGCACCAGGGTAGAGACAAGAACTTTGGAGCTCCTGCCTTGTCCCGCAGAGCTGGAAGAAAGACTGAGTTAGTCACTGGAAGGGAGACCTGGGGTCCCAGGATGTGCTGACAGGTTGAGTCTCACTAGCTCCTTCTTTCAGTCCCTTCTCTTGACGTGGCCCCCTAGCTCTACTCTTCTAAGGATACTTCTCAGATATGGCAAAAGCAAAGCCTGGGCCTTCTCTGCGTCCCAGGCCTGGGAAATTAAACTGAATGGTGGATGCCACTCCAGCCACATGAGAAGGGCAGAGGACCCTCCTGAGCACAGACCAAGACAGTGAAGCCTTCTTCACTATTGACAGGTAGACAGGCTCTCCTCTGTGGTCCCCATGGCCCAACCTGAGGTCCTTGTCCTCACCTGTCCGTGTCCGCGGATGCTCTGCTCTCACCAGCGGGGTCTCCAGTATCCTTCACTGGTCTGTCCTCCACAGAAAGCCTGGGATCCTGAATCACTTTGTTCTCAGTCTTCCTGACACTTGACTCTACTTCCTCTTCACCAGGAGCAGCCCTCACTTGGCTGACATCTTGGGACCCTAGAGAAAGACGAGTGGGACTGAATGATTGTTCTTTGTCAGTTTTCACTCCCTGGAGTTAGGGAATCCGTGGAGTGGGACTCCATTAGCAATCACAGGGTCAGGGTGAGATCTCAAGGCTGTTAGAGTGGAGTCCAGGATGACACTAGAAAGAGAGGAGTGATGGTCCTCTCTAGCTTGTCAGATGATCTCTGTCCTGTTCACACCAAATCCATGTCCATCTACAAGGATCCATGGCATAGACCCGGCTCTGTTTCAGGGCTAACCTATCATTTGGAGACGGAAGTTTTTCTCAGCTTTGAAACCCTGCCCAAGGTCCAGGGACCACAGGACTGGGTGCAATAGTGCTGTCCCCTGGTGGTAGCTTGGCAATGGGTCCCTCAGTGAACCAGACCAGCTGCACCCAGATACAGTAGGATTTCTAGCGGGACTAATCACACCCTCATTAGGAATAAAACATTTTATGTGACATTTTAAAAAGAGACTTAAGACGCAAACTTTCTAGAAGGGAGTGCCTTAATTTTCTTTACCAGATCTTGTACATGAAGATATCTGGTCCTCTTTTGACAGTAGGCTTTGGCAGAGCATACTGCATGTGGTAGTGACTTTGAAATTTCTGCATATAGAACGTCTCTCCCATAGAAAGGGCTTCAAAATGGCCTGAAGGGACAACTACGGGACTTGTCTTGAAGCTGAGGTCATATGGCAAACCTATTAATATTTATTTATTTATTTATTTTTAGTTAGTATGCTTATTTCAGATGCTCTTTTTAGAGGGTTAAATGAGACTATATAGAGGCTAAATCTCCCCCTGCCTCTAGTCTCTTATAACCAAACCTAAAGGCCACCCCTGTTGGAGAAGCCTGTAGGCAGGAGCCTTTCTCTGATGTCCCCGGGGTGGGGGAGGGGGGCGCGTAGGCCTCGCCCTCAGAGACTTACCCCTTACCCTCTCCTCGACTGCCACATAGACAGCCATGGTCTCCCCGTATCGGTGGCCTTCCTTCACCCCGCACCAGTACCAGCCTTCATCCTCCTTGGCAACTGGGTTCAGGGTCAGGGAAATTATCTGGCTCTTCTGGTCACAGTTCACGAAGGCCTGGCTGGGGCCATCATCTTGGGTGGGCAGGGTCTTGCACCCTTTGTTACTCCACTTGCACCAGTATTTCTCATAGGAGTAGTATTTGCACGGGAAGTGGCAGGGGAGCTTGAAAGTCTCTCCCACCCAAGCAGTGACGTTCTTGGGTGCCTTGAGGCTCGGTTCTCCTGGAGCAGGGAGGGAGGGAGAAATAGGCACACAAGTTGGCATTGGTAATGCTGCAGGGAAGTGACTGTGGTGAGGACATTTGTCCACAGCCCGTGTCCTCTCTGGATAGCATTACAAGTAAATACATGATACTGAATACATAAAGAATGCAATCATGTACCTATGTAATGATTATTGTTGATGACCCCCATACATTAATCTAGTCTATCATAAAACACAAACTCTTGACTTCAGTTTGCTTTCCTTGTTCCTCTCTTCTCTTCTAGACTCCATACAAAGAGCTGCACTCTACTTCAGCTGATGCCATATATACTGTGAAAGAAGCCAACGTTCTTGATAATAAAAGGTTCTATGTGGGGTGGTCTGGTGAGTGTGGGGTTTTCTCAGGAAAGGGTGGTTGTTACAATTATGAAAACATGACATCTCGGCAGGGGGGCTCTCTCCCGAGGTCTGTCCCATCAGCATGAGATGAGATAGAAAGAAGAGTGGTTCCGGGTGATGTCGCTGTTGACTGGATGATCCTGGGGATGCCTCCCCTCTCTTTTGCCCCAGTTCAGCTCTTACCTTCGACAATCTTGAGCTCCACTGTGGACCTCCAGCGAGTATCGCCACTGGTCAGACACCAGTAGAAGCCAGCGTCCTCATTGGTGAGCTGGTTGAGTAGGACTGTATAGGTGCCATTGCCTGGCTCTTTGTATAGCGCGAGCCTGCCCTCATACTGTTCATTAACCAGCCCCTCACTCTCTACCAGCTGCTGGCAGCGGCCATTTGGAGTGTCTTCCCAGCGACACCAGTACTTTAGGCTATCTGCTTCCTTAGGGTTGTAGGGGCAAAGCACTGCCACGGAGCCTCCGACCACACCTTTCACCACAGAGGGACTCTGGGGCATCGTGGTCTCTGAAAGTACAGACAGAGATGGAATTTCAGAACATCAGCAACATGGTCTTGGCAGTCTCTTCCGCATGGTCTCAGCCAGAGTGGGGAGTGAGGTTTAGACTAGAAATGAGAAAGACTCACTCTCCTTAGAAAATGAGAAAGACTGTCCTAATGTCACAGAGCCTATGGCTGGAGCCATCCAACCAGACTCCAGTGATCTTCACCACTAGCCTTGGCATCTCATTTTCTTTTCCCACCTTATTCTGGGCAGAGAATAGAAGGAGTTTAAGGAGAGGCCATCAGTCCTTGAACTCCTTGGGCTTCTTACAAAATCTCTCCCTATGTAACTATTTGTCAGTTTATTAGCTCATACCATAAAAACGGTCAGATGGTTTTTCTCCAAATTAAGAAAATAAATTTAGAATGGTATGATTTAAAATATAAACTATGTAGCACAGAAGGTTTAATTGGTTAGGACCCTGAGGGCCATCTCAGAAAAGGATGGCCATTCTCCAATAAGCCAAAGCTGAGGTTCAGTGGGGATGCTGAGCTATGAAGATGCTGAAGAATGTGATGAGGACTGAGCTGGGTATAAAAATGATGGGCAGAGAATGTGAGCCCCTTAAGGAAAGGTCACAAGAGCAGGGACACTGAACTGCAAGTACTGGTTTGCTGTTTCTCGTGAGGGTAACTTTATACGGGATGCTCCCAGGTGAAAGGGAGCAGGGATTTAATTATTTCACCACCCTCCTGGATTGCCAAAGTACAGCTGAGTAGGCCAGATGGTGCAGAATAAAAAATAACCCTATGAGATGTTGAGGAGGAAATTTAGAGGCTGGGGCATTGCCTTCCTGGGAGAGCTCTGAGACCAAGAGAAGCCAAACTTTCTCCCATTTGAGTGTGAAGGATGAGGTGCCATTCTGCTCAAAAGACAAAGAGAAGGGACAGGTGGCCTCTGCAAGCCCAGGGTTCCATGCTAAGTCCTTATTGTGGCTCTTGGAGACCCAAATGATCTACAGGTTTTGCCTCAGTCAAGTGCTTCACTCTCCTTTCTGTTAATCAGGGACAGCCATTGAAAGGCCTTTAATAACCTAATTAGTCATTACACAAGTAATAGGTAGTAGGTAACACAAGGCAGAGGCCGTGTTTTCTAGCTCTCCTGTCCAGCTGTCCACGGGGACATGCAGTTCAGAGTTTGTCAGGGAGCAGACATCGTCAACTGACTAATCGATACTGGATAGACTCATAGGGTGGGAGCCAGGTGCCCTCCTGCTGGGATGACTCTTCCCCTCCCAGTCTTAGGTCTCACCTTCATTGACAAAGAGTTGCCATATCTGAGTGGGTGAGCCTTCATGAGGTTGGCCATCAGAGTGGGCTCCACACAGGTAGTACCCTGCATCCTCTTTCCTCAGGCCGGTGATATGCACACTGAAGAAGCCTTGGTCCCTGGGAGTGAGCAGGATCCTGCCCTCAAAATCCTTAGACCTCTTCCCCAGGGTGTTGATGACCACGTCGCAGTCTTCCCCATTGCTCATTCGGCACAGAAATTTGGACACATCTGCCACCTCAGAGCCCAGGGCACAGTCAAAGGTCACTGAGCCCCTCAGGTCTCCATAAAGCAGTTCAGGCTCAGGCTTCAGCACTTGGAGGTCAACATTGTGCTTATCATTACTGGAATCATCCCCAGCCTGGCAGACGTATATCCCAGCATCGCTGAGCCGGATTCGTTTGATAATGAAACTGAACGTTACTTGACTGGTACCATCAATATCGATGACTGTTCTGTTGCTATAGTTGGGGTTCACATACCCATTGGAGTCAGTGACTAGGACACAGAACTGGCCTGTCTTCTTGCACACAGACTTCCTTTTCTCAGAATTTTCGGACTGGAAAGGGCAGTTAATGGTCACTGTTCCGCCCAAGTCAGCTATGTAGACTTCAGTGTCATCTCCGACCCCAGGACCTGCAAGACAAGGGACAGGTGGCAATTTGTGATTTCACTCTCTTGAAACATAGGGCAGTCAGCATTCCCAGTGAGGGCCTGGGTGTGCCACTCACCTTCAGAGCTCTCCTCCCCAGAGGGACACTGTCAGAATATGTCTTCCAAGACTGAGCCTCATTGCTGTGTCCTCCGTGAAGCCTTCCCTAAACTGACACTAATCTCTTCCTCCTTTGTGCTCTCTTGACATTTATAGCTGTATCTCTTTTACATCTGATCTTGCATATAGTTAATTATGTTCCCCACAGGGTGGAAGTCCCTTGAGAGCAAAGACATCCCTTACACATGTTTGACTCCCCTGCAGTGCCTAGCACAATGCCTATACATAGGTGCCAAAATTAATGTGTGCTGAAATAAACAGAATGAATATAAGTAGAGGGTGATGGATTTCAGTGTGTTGTGATAGAAGTTTCTAAAATTTACAACAGTCCAAACATGGAATGGGCTGCTTTGTAAAGGAATGAATTTTTGCCATTTGAAATGTATACTCGTGGTCTCCAGTGTTCTGGACATCCTGTATAGAGTCAACTCCAAGCTCTCCTCAGCTCTTAAAATTCTCCCATTTTATGACTCTACATGACCACTTGAATGAACTCTTCATTTAGTCCACAGATAATAATAGGCACATCCCAAAGGAGCAAAACATATCTTTGAGAACCCCTCCAGTTTTCCTCCCTTAAGACCTCTTTCTCTCTTAATTTCTTCTCGACTATCTAATACGCCTTGGTCATTGAACCTGGACAGAAAGATCTTTCTTATTTTTCTCTTTTCTCAGTTAGAACAGGCTTGGTCAGTGGCCCACTCCTTCAGAGCCCTGGTATCTGGGCAAGAACTGATCATTTAATTTATGCTGAGGGTGTTGATGGACTAATGGATCCCAGGTAAGAAATGCATT
Source organism: Herpailurus yagouaroundi (assembly GCF_014898765.1). Lineage (NCBI taxonomy): Eukaryota > Metazoa > Chordata > Mammalia > Carnivora > Felidae > Herpailurus > Herpailurus yagouaroundi. The sequence goes on from NW_024412620.1 coordinate 2,032,153, forward strand.
TTGAAAGAAGCCTTCTGGTGTCGTAAGGTCTTGATCTGAAGGGTGCAACAATGGCAGGAATTTAAGAATCTCTACAAATCTCTCCCTGCCTTTTCTGTCTCCCTCAGTTCAAAACCCCTTTGCTCCACCTGCCACAAACCCGGTGACAGATCTCTTCCTCCTGATGCTCTTCTAAGCTATAGTCTTAGTAAAGCCCTAAAATGTGATAGGCCTTGAAGACCTAAAAATTCCCCCCACCACCCCCAAGTAGGTCCTATAGGTCTCCTTTCCATGTTCTATTATGTAAAGTCCTTGCCTCTGGAAGGACACACAGCCTTCCCATCCCAGGCCAGACGCGCTTCCCTCTGAGGAAATTCTTCCTGAACCCTCCAGTTGCTCCCGACATGAGCCCCTCTCACTTTCCCAAAGGAGCCCAAGGAGCCTAGATTCTTACCCTGGCTGACCTCCAGGCTCACATCAAAGTTGAGGCCTCGGCTACTAATGCCCAGACCACACTTGTAGCGTCCAGAGTCATTCCGGGTGAGATGGCCAATGTTGACCACAAATGTGCTGTTCTCGGGGAAGTTGGTGAGCTTGGCTCTGCCCTCATAATCCTTGGAGATGTAGCCCTCCGAAGAGATGAGGGTTGTGCAGCGGCCCTTGGCTCCCTGCCGGCACCAGTACTTCCGGGTATGCCGATTGACAGAGGTGGCCGGATAGTAGCATGTGATGGAGGCTGAGCCACCTTCCACACTGCTCACCTCCTGGGGACCAAATATGGGACTCTTCATAGAGACCACTGTGGGGAGAGAAGACACAGGTTTTCTGAGGCCCGAGGAGGTAAAGCCTGCTGAAAGGATCCTGATGGCTCACCGCGAGGAGATGAAATTTTCCTCCTGACGCATGTACCTTCGGCGGGTTATTTGCTATGTACTACAGCTGGATAATTGTTGTGATTGGGCATAAAGAAGGATTAATCAGTATTAAATTCTAACTGTAACTCATTAAAATTAATCACTGTAAGGGGGTGCCTGGGTGGCGCAGTCGGTTAAGCGTCCGACTTCAGCCAGGTCACGATCTCGCGGTCCGTGAGTTCGAGCCCCGCATCGGGCTCTGGGCTGATGGCTCAGAGCCTGGAGCCTGTTTCCGATTCTGTGTCTCCCTCTCTCTCTGCCCCTCGCCCGTTCATGCTCTTTCTCTGTCCCAAAAATAAATAAACGTTGAAAAAAAATTTTTTTTAATTAATCACTGTAAGGACAATGGAACGGCAAACTTACTTAATGATAGGCTTTTTCATAAAAAAGCCACTTTGTAGGATGCTATGCCATTGCCTTTATTATCTATTATTTTCTTATATTTTTAAAAACACTTGGCAGATCCTTTTTTTTTTTTTCCCCAGCAAAGATACTGACAGCCAAGAAGGATAAGTCATTTCCCCCAAACTCCATAACAACTCTTAGAGATGCCAGGTTTAAGGTCAAGATCTTTTTTTTTCCCCCCTCCTGGTGAAGACCTTTCACCAGACTTCCTGGCCTTGAAGCGAGGAATTGCCATTCCTGTCCCTGTCCACCCCCAACACTTGGTCATCCATCTATGTTCAGACATGACCTTTCTGTATCATCTGTGAGACTTCCTCCTTGAGGGAGTGCAAATTTTGAGAGTGGCATCCCTGCGGATAGGGTTGATTTCAGTGCTCCCAGGGAAATGGATCCTGGAGAGGTGGGCTGGGGCCTGACAGACGCACCTGGGAAAACCGCCAGCAGGCAGGTGAGGAAGAGGAGCTTCATCGTTGGTGGCTCTCACGGGGCTGGGCCACCCAGGCCAACTTCTTTCGTGGGAAGCTGAAAGACAATAGCACAAAATATGAAGCTCTTGCGTCTTCCAGGACTAAGTTGGCCTTAAAGTTCCTGTAACACCTGTTTGGTTTTGTAGCTCCAGTAACTGACATAAATTCTGTTGAAGGAATGAATGGCTCCGCCTTCCCCATTACGGCTCAAAGTCCCATTATCCCCCAGTACTTTTTGTTCCTTAATAGTCGTGTGTAGATTTTTGTCTTCTCAACTATGCTGCCTGCTCCTTGGGGATGGGGACACAGGTGCCATTGTTTCTATATCCCCGTCTGGGAGGCATGGTTCTGGGCAAGATCCATAAGGTCTCAGGAACAACTTGCTGGATGATTGGTTACTACCGAGTGGCCCCATCTCTCTGTTTCAGCTGTGCTCCCTACATCCCTGGAATCTTTTATGGTGTGTTCATATATGTAAACTGAGACCCATAAAGGAGGCCTGGTAAGGATTAAAGTTGTAAATGTAACAATGGTGGTGTCTTACCATGATCTCTTTCCAGGCACTGTGTTAAATAATGTATGTGTATTATCTCATTTAAACTTAATATCTCCCATTTGCAAATGACATATCAGACAAAGGGCTAGTATCCAAAATCTATAAAGAGCTCACCAAACTCCACACCGGAAAAACAAATAACCCAGTGAAGAAATGGGCAGAAAACATGAATAGACACTTCTCTAAAGAAGACATCCGGATGGCCAACAGGCACATGAAAAGATGCTCAACATCGCTCCTCATCAGGGAAATACAAATCAAAACCACACTCAGATATCACCTCACGCCAGTCAGAGTGGCCAAAATGAACAAATCAGGAGACTATAGATGCTGGAGAGGATGTGGAGAAATGGGAACCCTCTTGCACTATTGGTGGGAATGCAAATTGGTGCAGCCACTCTGGAAAACAGTGTGGAGGTTCCTCAGAAAATTAAAAATAGACCTACCCTATGACCCAGCAATAGCACTGCTAGGAATTTACCCAAGGGATACAGGAGTACTGATGCATAGGGGCACTTGTACCCCAATGTTTATAGCAGCACTCTCAACAATAGCCAAATTATGGAAAGAGCCTAAATGTCCATCAACTGATGAATGGATAAAGAAATTGTGGTTTATATACACAATGGAGTACTACATGGCAATGAGAAAGAACGAAATATGGCCCTTTGTAGCAACGTGGATGGAACTGGAGAGTGTGATGCTAAGTGAAATAAGCCATACAGAGGAAGACAGATACCATATGTTTTCACTCTTATGTGGATCCTGAGAAACTTAACAGAAACCCATGGGGGAGGGGAAGAAAAAAAAAAAAAAAGAGGTTAGAGTGGGAGAGAGCCAAAGCATAAGAGACTGTTAAAAACTGAGAACAAACTGAGGGTTGATGGGGGGTGGGAGGGAGGGGAGGGTGGGTGATGGGTATTGAGGAGGGCACCTTTTAGGATGAGCACTGGGTGTTGTATGGAAACCAATTTGACAAGAAATTTCATATATTGAAAAAACAAAAACAAAAAATAAAATAAAATAAAATGTTATCTTGTATCAACAACAACAACAAAAAAGAAATGTTAAGTGGTAGAAGAAAATCATAGAATTTGACTTCACAACACCGAAGTCTGCCACATCCTCCAAACACAGATAAAATTATTTATTTAGAAACACTTAGTATATCTCTAACAGTTTCCTGAAGTTTGTGAAAATATGCTGAGCTGCTCTTAAAAAAATTAAAGAATGAAAATAAGCAATAAATAAATAAATAAATAAATAAATAAATAAATAAAAATAAACTTAATATCTCCCTCTGAAATGGACGTCCTTCTCCACATTTTACACAGGAAGAAATGAAAGCTGCAATTTAAGTGCTTTCCCTAAGGAGTTAAGTGTGAGGGTGGGCAGGGTGAGGGGTGGGGAATGGGCAAGATCTGAACGCAACCTCATCAGACTCCAAAGTCAAAGCCCTTCACTTTTCCCAATGTGCCGCGTTGCGCCTCAACACAGCAGCAGGCTTATCCTCGTGCTCATTCCTGTCACTCGTAGAGCCCCGTTGCTTATCAAAGCATTGTCATTTATCTTTTTACTGGGGCTTTATAACTTCCCTTTAACTAAAACAGAATGGATATAATTACAACCATTTTATGGATAAGAGAATCAAGATCTTGAGATGCTGAGTGATAGGCCCAAGATTTCCCAGGGACTTGGCTTCTGTTATCCTACCTTGTGGCTTCCGTTATCCTGCCTTGTGGTTCAGGACAGATGAAGCTGGAGAATCCAAGATAAGGCCAATTGGAGGGTTCAGTGCATGCAAACCTTGCCACATCTGTGGATGTAGCCCTGGGTTGGGGCAGGGAGTGCGGTTTGAGGGTCCCAGGGTTCAGTCTTAGGACCCAAACTGAGGCCCAGAGGAGGAAAGAGGTGGACAGAGGAGTCCCACTTTCCCAAGGATTTCAACAGGTTTAACCTTTGGAGTGGTTTGACAATGGGAGCATTAAGGGAGAAAACCATGTCAACAAGCACAGGGCAATAATGAGCACCCATAAAGATAAGGAAGCTCTAAGCAGTTAGGAGCCCAGGGAGTGATCTCTCAGGCTCCCCTTGCCACCTTCACCCTTGTTCCCGCTCCCCGAGACTCCCTTCACCAGCCTGAGCCAAAGGCAATAGAGTTGTTTATCTTGGTTATTTCTTTTCCGTGGGGGAATTTCCCAGCCAGGAACCTTTTTATTTCCTTGTGGAGACAAAGGTATTCTGTTTCTCCAGTTCTTTGGAAGAGTAAGGAGAGTGGGTTAGGGAAGGAGGGGACAGACAGGGGGGTCAGGTGACAGCTTGAGGTTCCCTTGATTCCAGTTAATTGCCCCAGACCTTCCACACCAGGCCAATGGTTAATTTCTGGGGTAGGTCCTTAGCCAAATGCTCAGGAGATGCTGACTGGGGGGACCCGGAGTGGACACTACAGGTCACCATGAGAGAGACTCCCAGGCGGCACCAGGTGGCAGAAGGCTGAGAAGTCTGTCTCCTCTGGAGGGCTTGGGATGTGCTGGCTGCAGAGTCCCAGGGAAATTACCACCTGCCATTTGCACCGGCTTTGGGTGCACTGACAAAATGCCACATGCTTTAAGAGCCTAAGCCAGCAGTATTTTCCTTGGTTCTGGTTCCTCTTCTCATCTCTAGATAAGCAGTCTCCCTAATATGTCTGTGAGACAGGAAGGGGTCTTCCCATGGGCTGAGTTGAGGGGTGCAGTTTCTCCTCTGGATTGATCAAAGCGATTTTCTCTGGGTCACAGAGAGGCAGAGGCCAGGTTTTCCCAAGTGGGGGTCCCCACTTCTGCTCCAGGCTTCCTCTCATTTGTCACATGCTTGGATGGCTGCGAATGGCCTCCCGGAGAGAGGATATGCAAGTGGACCCTTTACACTTTGCACAGCCTCGGGCCAGGGATGAGAGCATCGGGCATGCACAGCTAGCTGGAAGGCCAAACCTGGCCGAGAGTAACCTTGGTGAGGAACACACAGGCTGGTTGCAGGGTAGATCATGGGCGTGCAAGGGTACACCCACTCGGAGAAGCAGGAAATCGTCTTTGTCCAAAACTAAACTTGAAGCACGCTTTCTCTGCTAGAAGCTGAGGGGGTCCTGGGCTTTGAGAATCATTAGAGATCCCTTCCTCTCAAAACCAGACATTCCCCCCAAAGCGCATCAGGTCTCAGGGATGCCCCAGTCATGGTGGTTGGAGTTGGTTTAAAGCAGTTGTGGAAGGAAAGAGCATAATATTTATTGGCCACCTACCATGCACCAGATGCTTTGCTAACTGCTTTTCTTATATGACTTCATCATCACAGCATCTCAAGAGGTAGATCGTCATGTTGTAAATGGGAGATGTAAAGGTTAGAGAGATGCTTGGCCCCAAGACCCACAGCAGAATTGGATCACTACGCTATTATCACTCCTTGGATGAACAGAGGGACCTGTCCTTTGGGGATCTACATAGGCTAGGATATTACGATGAAGGCATTTTTTCTCATCCTTAAAGATGAGAAAACCACTTAAAGAGGAGTGGTTTTGTTTGGTTTTACTAGCTAGGCTAGGATATTCTAAATCATTTCTCATGTTACCCAGTTACTACCTCTGACATATTTATAACATGCCCACACAGTTGTGGATTGGGGCAGGATTTTCAGCTGGGCCGGAGAACAGAGTTTGTCTCCTTATAAAATTACTCTGGCTGGTTCCCCTTCGGTTAGAGTGGCTGAACTTCAGCTCTACTGGCTTGGAGTCCAAATCTTTGCCCATCGAATTCATAGTTTCCTTTTCTATTCAGAGGGAGACGGATCTCCCAGACCGGGTCCTAACGTGGCTGCTGGTGAACCACATGTTTCAGTCACTCTGAGCTCTTCATCTGTTGAGTACATAATAGAGGGCCCTAGGGCTCTTCATCTGTTGAGTACATAACAGCCCCCGGGGCTTCAGAGATGACAGACAGCACGCACTACGGGGACATAAAACCAAGCTGGCAGGTTCTGACAACTTCCCATGAGTGTGAACTTGGAGAAGCAAGAAGCTTGGAGCTCAGAGAAGTGGTGGACCACTGGCCTGGCTGGGGATGAGGCTTTCCTTGGCCTGGACTGAGTGGCCCCTTCCCCTGCCTCCAGGAGAGGCACTGCCTGAGTCCATTCGGGACCACCCCTTTAATCTCCCTTGAGTGGTGGAGCCGAGCACATACTAGAGTGATCCCGGAAACCGCGTTATCACTGAGGGAGGGAGAGCAGTCTGTGTGCTTTGGAAGGGCCTCGGATTTGAAATGACAAGTGGGAGTTTATGAGAGTTTATGTCGTTTATGTAAGCCCCGGACTGTGGGACAGCCTCCAAGCAAAAGAAACGTTCAGGGAAGCAATAAGAATTCCCTTCTTGCCCATTAGAGGGCAAGAAGATGGGGAGAGAACAGCCAAGGGAATCAAAGAATGTGCGAGCTGGAAAGATCCAAGACTTTCTATTCCCATCCCTGTCGTTAAAGCAAAATTTAAGCGGAAATTAAACATTTGAAATACCAGCTCCATGAAGCTCTGGGAATAAGCCTCATGGATTTCCAGATGCCCTTTTTGCAAAAACTTAGAACCCTATTATTGATTCCATCCCATTCTGCCTTGATGCATAGATGCTTATCTCACAGGCTTTCTCAGATAGCTAGCTCTGCAAGGCAGGGGCCAGCTGAGATCGGCCTCCCCCACACAGAGGGGCTTGCATCGCAGCGTCCGGCAAGACCTGGCTGCTCAGCAAAGCCCGATGGGATCGGAAATGGTTACATCCCCATCCCCTGTGTGGGAAGGGCAGAGTCAGGGTTGGTTTCTTTCACTTTGCCAAATGCCTTCTTGGTTCTGGGCTCGCCAGGGACAGTTGCATGAAAAGGGGCCTGGAGGATGGAAGAGAACCCAGAGGTCCTGAGTCCTGCTCTGTCACAGGCTACCAGAAGAGCTCTACCACTTGGGCAAAACATGCCGGCTCAACTCCTTCATCTGTCGAATGAACATCACCGTCCCTCAACTCTTCTAGAGACAAAGCTTCTGTGGGGTGGAGGACGATGGAGGGGAGAGCGGGACATGCATATGGAAGTGCTTTCTATAGTACAAAGCGCCCTTCAACTGTAGGAGGCAATAGTCAGTTTAAGGATAAGAGAGTGCGGGTCTGCGCACCTGACTTTCATGGTTGCCGGGCGCTTGGAGAGCAGCACAGATCATGGGCTCTGCAGCTTGGTTATCAGCTCTCGCACGCGGGGTCTGTGTGGTCTGGGGGTAGGGGACTTAAACTCTTTGAGCCTCAAGTCCTCATTTGTAAACTGGAGACAATTGTACCTAGTATAGAGAATAGCTATAAGGACTAAAGGCCACAACATAGATATGTAAAGTCCTTAGCATGGTATCGGGCTCAAAATATGTTAGTTCCTTTCCCAACTCCTCTCTAAAATCAAAATAGTCTGTGTGCCCGGATGACTCAGTCAGTTCAGTGTCCGACCCTTGCTTTCGGCTCAGGTCACTATCCCAGGGTCATGGGATCAAACTCGGGCACCACACTCAGTGTGGAGCTTGCTTAAGATTCTCTCTCCCTCCCTCTCTCTCTCTCTCTCTCCCTCTCCCATCCCCACCCCCACTGGCACGTGTGCTCTCTCTCTTTCCCTCTCTAAAAGAAAAAAAGTAATAAAAATAAAATCAGCACAGTCTTCTCTTTTTCACGTCCTAGAGTGACAGGGGAATAGAAGCCTCTTCACTGGGCAACCTTTGCAGACGGGGGGTGAGCTACCCAGATTGGACCAGCATGGCCTGAAGGAAGAGAGTAGGTTAGAAGCAGGCGATATAATTAGAGCTAGCACATACAGAGTTATTCTCCAGCGCTTTACACGTGTTAACCTCACTTAACGTTTTGCAGCCACCCTAGGGAGGGAGAATAAAACGGGCAAACCCATTTCACATTTGAGACAATTGAGGCACAGAGAAGTATGAGATTTGCCCAGGGTTACAAAGTCGGTAAGCAACCGCCATGGGATTCAAATTCAGGTTCTCTGGACCAAAAGTATAAGCTCTAAGTCACTATGCTGCACGAGGAGGGTCTTGACATTGAGGGGAGCAGTCAGGAGAGGAGGGAGCAGGAAATCCACTCTTAAAGAAGTTAGTCCAGTTCTCTCCTCTCCACTTTTCACGGGAAAGACAGTTCCTGGGAAGAGACACTTGAACCCAGAGGTGGGTGCCAACAGAGAAATTTCTTCCTGAAAAATAATAATAGCTGCTATTTACTTAGCATCTATCATGTGTAAGTCATGTTATGTTTGTTTCCGATAACCAGACACATTGCCCCAAATTTTTTTTCTAGGTGACTTTGGAATCCCAACCCCAACCAACACAGAGAGAGGGCAAGACATATGTGAAGAGGGTCTCTGCTGAGCACCTGCATGCATAATAGTTCTCTCTTTTTTTTTTTTTTAAGTTGGGTATTTTGTTTTCTAGGTGATGGCAAAATGTCCCCATGACCATGTTACAATGACTGTACCAAAATGTTATCATTCACACTCGCTGGGTGATTTTACACCACTCACATTAACTCGGGGAGTCTTCGTTTCCTCGACTATAAAGGGGATTGTGATACCTACGTGGCCCGACCACCCGGATTTGTCTCAGGAGGGGAGGAGAGGAAGCTGCGAAAGCCCGTGGAAAGTGGATTTGCTACGTGCCAGCCACTATCCTCGCGCTGTCAATAAAATACAGCCACTGAGGTCTAGAGGCGCTAAGAGAGAGGCAATGATTACAGAGCTACTGGCTCCCCTGACTCCTGGTTCCTTGCTCTCTCTGCTACATCTCCACATCCAAGGCCAAGGAGAAGGACGGATGGATGAAGGGTTCCGGAGCTGGCTCCGGTGGGCAGATCGCTGCCTTCTACCCTCACCCATGAATGAGCACATCCCCTCTTCAGAGGTGGAAGAAGCTAGAAGTCCCCCAGTGAAGAGGCAGAGGGATGGCGGAGGCTCTGGTGCAAAACAGCACCAGCAGCTCAGGCGGCCCCAGTCCTGGGGGCAGTTACACAAGCGGAGCTGGGGGTGCTGGGAAGGGAGCTCGCACAGTGCAGCAGCTTGCGCACGACGGTTGCGTGGCCGGCTGGGGACGCCGTCAGGATGGACAGCGGGAGAGCACGGGGGGCGGGGGGGGGCGGGGGGTGCTCCTGGCTGCAGGGCCAGCAAGACCATCAGGACGCAGAATGCCGTCTGTGCCTGGAAGGGGGCTCTGCCCACCTTGCCCACTTACCCCGGGGGGACCTCATTTGCCCCACCATGGCGAGGGCAAGGTGATAGGATGGCACACATCATGCCTCCGTGTGGCAGGAATCACCTGGAACAAAGCTAGGTTGAACCCGGAAAGGGTCCCCGAGCCTCTCCGAAAAAGGAGCTGCGCGTACCCTCCCCAGGGAGCTGGATGTGGAAAGCTCCGAGCCTAGAGGAGTACCCGCTCTGTGCCGGGCACTCTGCATGCGGTCTCTTACCCAGGAGCGCCTGGCGCTCGGTTAAGTCCCTGAGTAACGGAGCTAAACTGAAAATCACCAGGCTCTGGTTATTTTTGCTCTGGAGGTTACAAAGCAACTTCACACGTATTTTCTCGTTTGCACCTCACACACCCGAGGGATAGGGATTATTTGCATCCCCACTTAACAGATTTAGGAACCGCGGCGCAGAGAGCAATCACGTGACTTGCCCAAGGTCACACACTACGTGTGTTAGACTGTGGAGGAGTTGGTAGGGAGTTCTGGAGGCACGCTTTAGAGCAAAACTACACATGCTGACCACAGACATTCCTTCTGCCCACCTGCTGCCGTTTCACAGACATGGGGAGGGGGTTCCCCACTCGCTCATCTCTGGGGGCCGCGCACCTCTGCTCCCCGGCCACGTGCTCAGCCGCGCAGGCTGCGCCCCGTGTCCCCCTCACCCCTCTGTGGGCTGGTCGTTGTGAATGTAGAGGGTTTTCTGAGCCGCCGTCCCAGTCCCTTCCCAGAGGGCATCGTGCTGCAGATCCCAGAACAGCACACTTACTTTAAGCCACTGTCTTCTCTCCTGGCAACTCAGTTTCAGGGGCACAGCCTGCCGGCCAGTCCACAACCTGGGGCTCTCCAGAAGTTGCCAGCAGGACACTGGATGCGGCTGCCAAAACCGAAACTGTGTGCAGTGCTTGACCCACACCTGGGCTCTTAAAGGGACACTCTCCCATAGGCATGGCGGCCGGCCAGGGGCACGTGACTCTCAATGATCCCTTGCTCTCTTTTCCTTTTGGCTTTTCTGACTGGTTCCACTTGCTTCCCCTTGACCTTGGGGAGACTGTTAGCAGGGAACCCTCCATTATTGCAGCTGCAGGATGCGAGACAGAGTATCAGGCATGAAGAGCCTATTCTGCCTTTTTCTAGCTGCAAGATCCTAGGCAAGGCCCCTTCATGTTTCTTCCCATCTCAAAACTAGGGATAGTAATCCCAAACCTGCAGATTGAGGGTATAACCAGATACCCCCGGTCCAGGTGTGGAATGAAGTTGAAGTGCATTTGATGGGGCACAAGTGGCAGGAACGGCTCTCAGTCCATGGCCTCTCATCTCTGCTCTCTCTGGAAACCCCCCCACTTTCTAGGATACTTAGCCTGGATTAAGTCCACTCTTTACATACATCTTGCAAAGAGCCCCCTTCTACCAGCCCCAGTGCTCTCAGGAACCGGGGGGGCTGCGGATCTTCCCATTCTACTCCCCACAGGGATTAAACACTGGCTGCTTCTGGGCTCCCCTAAAAATGGCGGACCACGGAGTCCTGTTGGGACCCACGCTCTGAGCCACAGCAAAGTCGGTGTTGATCGACTGAGCTGGTGGCGGAGGAAAACCTCCTTCCCTATCTCAGTTAGTCCTTAGTGGTCTTCCGGACATGACCTGGTTAGGATTCCTGGGGTGCCCCAAATGCAGTGCTGTGTCACACAAGTGACGCCCAGTCCCCAACATGCACACATATGTCCCCCCAACACCCCTCACCATAACCCCCCCCCCCCATAGAATCCTGCCCCATCCTACCTGTGCAGGACTGACCCAGGCTCTCCCTACAGCGTCCTGCAGAGCAAACCCCAGAAGGGGAAGGAGAAAAAGAGAAATAGAGTCCCGGTAAAAACACACGGCAGTTAGAGCCCCGGGTCTTATGTTAGCTAACCACTTACTCACGAGTGAACATGAACTGGCAACCAAGGAGTTGAATGGCCACAAAAGAAATGGTATTTTCTAGCATGGAGCTTCATTTCTGACCCCAAACCTACAATCTGACTAATGTAAGAAAAAAAAATCACCTAGTCGTTTCCAGGCAAACTGGGTTCGATTCAGTGATCTCTCTGTCACTTCACTCTCGATTTAAAACTCAATCTCATTCTGGATTTACTTTCCTTTTTGTCTCCCTTCTCTCCTCTGCTTTTGTGTGAAGTCTGGGCTAAGTGGGCACGGACAAGGGGGTGGCTTATGTCAAGGTTACTGTCGAGGCAATAGAAGGAAGGTCCTATGATTTTGGTCTTGCTTTGTTGTGGTTGTGCGTTGGCCTCGTGCTGGGAAGGAAGAGCCCTGTCTTCTGAAATGTACCTGGTACTGAGGATCCGTGGCCTTTATCCCCGCTCATCCTGAGACATCTGTGGTCCACTCTGTGCTCCCCTTGTCCCTACCTCTGGGCTCCTTCAGGTAGGACCCCTGCGACCTCTCGGCCCTTCCTTGCCTTTCCTGTGGACGCAGGGCGAGTTGGGCTCATCATGAGCCTCCTGAGGCCTTTGGGAGATCCCGTGAAGCAGAGCCTCATTCTCCCCCAAGCGCCTTGTAGCCTTCTGCGCCCCACTGCTCCCATGTAGCCAGAGTTGCAGTGAATTCTGGCAAGACTGCAGACCACCGAAGTTCTATGCAGGACAAGCAAGGTGCAGTTCCCCCGGGCTCTGGCACCTCCAGCCTGTTCTGGATATTTCCATCGCTGTCCGTCTCCTCTCCCCAGCTGCAACCCGTGAATAAGCACCCCCCCCTGCCCCCGGTAGTGGGTGGGAGGGCACACAGGTACCTCAATAGCTATGCAATCTTTCTCCTCCCCGGGTCCAGGGTCGCTATCAGTGAGAGGATGTGAGGGAAGATGGAGATAGTGTGGGGACAGGGATAGGACAAGCCTGCTTCTGCCAGATTACAGCTCCCTTCAAAGCTTTGCCATCTTATGCCTCTCTCCTTTCTCATTCAATCATCGGATACTTGTAGGCTTTTGTTTTCTTGTTTCTCATTAACTCACTTCCCCCAAAGCAGGGCTTATCTTGGGTCTAGTTGTTTGAGCTGGAGTGGGGGTTAAGGGAAGCCCACTGAATACTAGGACGGAAACTTGATAAATGTAGGCTTGCAGGGAGGGAGGGAAAAACACCCCTAAAACGGTGTTGCTTCTCAGGCTGCCTCCGGGGCCCCAGATCTCCCACCCAGTTTCCTTATTCTACACTGGGGAGAATTTCCTAGGTTGTGTCCTGGTGTGTGCTCCCAGAAGTCCCCAAAACCGTCTTAGCAGATCGTGTCAGGCACACACACACACACACACACACACACACACAGCCCACCTGGCCTACTGATCCAGCTTAGGGGAAAGGGAAAATGAGAAGCAGAACCCAGGGAAGAGCCAGAAAGTCAAAACCCTGCGTCCTATTTTGGGCTCAGCCACATGCTAGCGGTGTGTTCGGAGCTACCTAACTTCCCCTCTCTCACTGTGGCTTCCCCATCGGGAACTCAGTGGCCCTAAAGCATAGCTCCTGCCTCCCAGTCCCGAAGGCGGAGGGACAGCCCATCACTCAATAATAACAATGATGACAGCAGTAATCATACCTTTCAAAACTTACATCACGGCATCTACTTTAAAGTTCTCCCCTCCCCCCCTCCCAAAAAAGAGAGAGAGGTTAGAGTGGAAGAGAGCCAAAGCATAAGAGACTCTTAAAAAATGAGAACAAACTGAGGGCTGATGGGAGGTGGGAGGGAGGGGGGGATGGGGGATGGGTATTGAAGAGGGCATCTTTTGCGATGGGCATCTTTTGCGATGAGGGGTGTTGTATGGAAACCAATTTGACCATCAGTTTCATATATTTAAAAAAATAAAAAAAAATAATAAAGTTCCCCACTCCCTCTTAAGAGACTAATAAGAGAAAAATATACTAATAAGAAGAAATAAAGCTTCTTATTTGACTTTCACGTCCCTGGGACTCGGCAAGAACACTGGTCTGGTCTCAGAACACATGTACATGTCCTGCTTCCGGCCCTGCTTCTAACTTACTGAGTGACCTTTGCCAAATCGCTTCCTCCTTTAGGGCTGCAGGTGTTCCTTCTGTTAAATGTGAGGGCTGGGCCGTGGGGCTTCCAAAACTTCTAGTCCTAGGATTCTGTGTTTTGAGGGAACGCTGCATTTGATTCCTGTGGCTATTGTAACACTGCCATAACTGTGGTGGCTTAAAACAACCGCAACGTGTTCTCAGTTCTGGAGGCCAAAAGTCGGAATCAGGAGTGGACAGAGCCATGCTCCCTCTGGAGGCTCTAGGGGAGAATCTGTCCCCCCCCACCCCTTTCCTGGCTTCTGGTTGCTGCCGGGTTCCTGGACATTCTTTGGTTTGTAGCTGCATCGTGCCCCTTTTGCCCTTGTGCTTATTTTGCCTTCTGTGTGTGCCCGCAAATATTTCTCTGTTCTCTCTTACAAGGACACTCGTGATCCACATGCAGGGTCCATTTGGGTAATCCAGGATGATCTCTTCGTCTCCAGTATCTGGACTGAATCACATCTGCAAAGACCCTTTTCCCCAATAAGGTGACATTTACAGATTCCGGGGATCAGGTGAACATGTCTTTGGGGGGCCATTTTGCAGCCTTACCGCAAGCATCTACTCTGCCCCTGACCAGTTTGGGTGAGGTCCAGGGAGATTGGGAACATCAGGAGAGTGCGTCTCTGTTCCCCAAGGTCATATGGTCTAGTTGAGGAGTTATCCCATACACCACTGCCAAGGATCAACACCAGCCAGGTGGTAGTCGGCATGGAGAGGCAGTAAAGCTCTGGGGAAAGCTCACAGGCTCCAAACCCAGAATGCCTGGGGTTCACATCCAAGCCCTGCCACCTGTTGGTCCAGGGGACCCTTGACAAGTTACTCAGGGTCTCTGGACCTCAGTTTTCTCATTTATCAAATGGAGCTAATTACACTTACACTGTGTGTTTGTGACAAATACCAAGTATAATGTGGGCAGTGACTGGCTTCTAACAGGTGCTTATGATTCAGCTTCAGATGAATGGGACAGCATGGGCTTTCAGAACAAAGAGATTCCCCACTGATCAACGAGCACCCAAGGGCAGAGAAGTGGAATGACTTGCCCGACTTCACACCTAATGGCATAGGTGGGTCAAGAACCCAGGTCTTCCAGCATTGGGAAGTTTCCTCCACTCCCCAGATGGATCTTTTGAATCGTGTTTCCACGGGCTGCAATGGACTCCGGTTTGCATCTTCAACTGATTCAGGGAAGGTTGGAGAGGACCAAGTACACAGCTTCAACCCTGCATCCTTGGGTGGATGCTCCGAGACCCTGGGAAGCCACCCAATGGCCTAAGCCATTGCATCCTTCCCCACACTTCCCCTGCCCTTCTGCACTCCTGGCCGCTGCGGATGGTGCTTATGAATGCCGATTTTGCCAGACCGGTGAGATAAGAGCGGACAGATGAAACAGCCTATCGCTGCTGTTTACCGCCAGCTCCCTGCTCCCCTGTGCAGATCTTTGGCCGAGTCAATGGTTAACCCCAGCCTGGAGTCTATGTTTACTCCCAGGTCAGCCAGCCCTGAAATCCAACATTCCTCTGTAAACCAATAATATGGTCAGTTTAGTGTCGATCAGGAGAAAATAGAATTGTGACCGCAAATCTACCAAACTAAATATCAATCCCTTCTCTCCCATTTTTTGAAAGGATAGTTACTATTTGGGATCATTATGTCCTAGCAGCCCTCCCCTCCCCATCAGGGGGTAACACTCTGTATTTCCTGACCCTAGCTGTCCTGCCTTGGCAGGGATACAGCGTGTACTCTCCCTGCCCTGGGCTGGAGAGAGGCCATGGGTTGGGGACTATTGTCCTTGGTGCCCAGCTGAGTGCTGCTGGCTGGGAAGGTGGTCCCTAGTGTGGCCATTGCCTGGAATCCCACCGAGAAAGTAGAGACTGCAATAGTCCAGTTGGCTGAGCTCCGGTGGGGGGAGCTCACCCCCACCTGGGGTGAGTTTCTGAGTCCTTGGGGGACTCCTTGGGGGAGTTTCTGAGTCCTTAATTTGTTTGGAGGCCTGAGCCTTTTCACAGGTGAGCCTCCCTGTTAGGGAGTAAGTAGCGGGGGGAATAAGCTGGAAACGCTCCAAATCTGCCTGGCTGTGGGGTGATTTCATAGGAGCTCCCCAGGTCCTTCTTAAGAAGCGCGGAGCATGACATCTGCGACTGGCAGCATCGTGCCAATGCCAAGAACAAACTTAAGGAGGCAGGCCGGGTAGTGGATGCAAGGAGGGTGGGAAAGAAGTTCTGGTCACCGGAGAGTGCTGGAGAGGGCGGCTTACTGGCCACATGGACCCATGAGAGCCTCAGAGCTCCTCTATTTTCTCCCTGAACTCACTGGGCCACCTCCTTCTCCCTCACTACCTGCCTCGCCTTGTCACTGCCCAGGTGTCTGATCCCTCACCTGTTTTCCTAGTTCTGTTCATCCCCAATCAGAGAGTGAAAACAACGTTTCCTCAGGGGCTTCTGGGCGGGGGCATCTTCCTCATTTGGGTGGTGCAGTAATGAGGCAGGAGCTGTGGTGGGAGCCCCCCGAGACCGGCTGCGTCTTGCTCTGAGGAGCCTGTCGTGAGGAACAAGGAATAGCGAAGCTAGGCTGGAAAGTTGGCCTCGGTCCAGAGGCTCTCTGAGTTTCCGCCGGCCAACCCCAGGGCCCCAGAGACTTTTCTTCTCTGGTTCTGCGAGGCAGGAACAAAGGAGCAAACCTTTTCTGAAGGTACCAAACCACTCTCTCGCCTTCTCCCACCTCCATACCCTGGTCAGGGAGAGGCGGAAGGAGGAAGATTTTTAGAGTAGATATCCAAAGTCAACAGGTAGAGTGTCAGGTAACAGGGCCCAGCCCCTCTCGTAAGCCACTGGGGTCCTCCCGAACCTCCTGAACACTTGTTGTTTCCTTGTTCCTGGTCTGGCCTGGCCTTCAGCCCAAGGTTTGCCTGTCAGACTGCCACTGGAAAAATATCCCCTGTGATCCCCGGCAGCCCATGCCCATCTGAGCCTCTGCATTCCCAACTGCGCGAGGCTGTATAATCTGCTTCTTTCTGGCGATGTATACCGTAATTAATTTTTAGCGGGCTGCACCGCGCGGGTGGAGCGGTGTGCTGGCAAAATGGAGAGTTGAGGCCCAGTGCATTCGCAAACCCGTCTGCACCTCCCATGCCAGGCCCTAAAAAAGCAGACTCCCTGGTGCCCTTTCCCTGAACTCTTGTCTGGGGGGAATCTGGCGCTCATGGGGGGAATCAGAAAATGCTTGGGCCACGGCGGTCCTGGCTCTCCTCCTCCCTGCTAAGAGACTCAGGTTAGGGAGCCAGGGATTAGTGAAATTAGGGAAAGATGTGGCCCTTGTTTGACCTTCTCCTCTCAGAGCTGAACTGGGAGACCTAGATCAAGGCAGCAAACAAGCCAAACTCGGAAACTCAGCCAGAGATCGGAAAAGGCAGAACACAGAAGACTCCAGAAGCTAACCAGGGAATGTACATCCTCAACAAAATGGGGCCAGGGGGCAGAGAGCGGCCTACTGGCCTGGAGCCTCGGCGTTCGTGATTTCTACCTGCCTCTGGAAGTGTGGCACAGTGACCTCTCCTGCCTCTCTGCTGCCCTCCTGGGTTTCAGTTGGCCCCTTGGAGAGTGGGCCGTGGGGTGATGGCTCGTCCTCCTGCTGACAGTGAAGGGGGCGGCCAGGGAGGGCTGGTGCCGGCAACCCAAGCCGCATCCTTTAGGGGGAAGTGGAGAGTTTGGTGGTGGCTGGACCCCGCCAGAGGGTCTGTTTCCTTTTGAGTAGAATCTCCATCTCCACCCGTCTTGTCAGGCTCTTAGCCCTGGAATATCTGTACCAGTGGAAAATAACCACACAACTTAGGTTTACTTGCTTTAAGTGCTTTACAGGTTTTTCCGTGGAAAATACCTTCCTCTTTGTGTCTGACTGATTGACGCTGTCAGTAAGCTGATTCTGTCTGTCCGAGACCACACTGGCTGCTGGAGGAGAGGAAGAAACCCCCAGAGTCCTAGAGGAGAAGGGCGACAAGTTGGCTGGGGGTCGAGCATTTGCCCTGGGTTACCTGAGATGGACGGACATCCCCGCAGCTAATTGAAGATCTGAGCTCTGTTTGTACAATGCCAGCACGGACCTCTGGGCAGCGACTGAATTTTTAGCGCTCATTTCCAGCTCCCTGAACTTTTATACTTCACTTAGCCAGGACAGGAGTAAGCCAGCTGGGTGACCAAAGAAAACAGATTACTGGAAATGGTTATAAAAACTTCTGTACACTGGGCCTCCCAGAGGAAAACAAGGAAGGTTCTAGAATATTAAACAGGAAAGGACCTGATCAGATGCCAGGCCATAAATCTAAGTGTCGAGCAAGGCAGTGTGGTGCACCGATCAAGGATTTAAGCCTGGAGATAGACTGCTTTGTGTCCAGTTCCCGGCTTGCCCTTTCCCGAAGAGCGTAACTACTTACTTCCTCTGGCTTCGGCTTTCACATCTGTAAAATGTGAATCATCACACCTGCCTTACAGAAATGTGGTATCAGATGCGAGGTGAAAGCTGAGGGTAGCCCCTTCTGTGCAGAGATACTAGGGAAGGAGCAGCAGCTTTAAGACTTGTGCCCTCACGGGGAGAATCTGCTCGATTGTAGGAAAGTCAGTGCTTGCCTGTGATGAGGTTTTCGGGGCGATAGCGGGGTGCGTGGGGTCCGGAGCCGACGACCAAGAAAGAATTCTTGAAGACATCTTTGGTGCGAAAAGGTGATTTTATTGAAGCACAGGGACAGGACCCGTGGGCAGGAAGCGCTGCCCTGGGACCATGAGGAGAGACTGACTGGCTTCTATACTATGCGGTTGGGAGAGGTAAAGTCCAGGGGAAGTTTCCAGTGAGATTTTCACAAGCTAAAGAAGACTCACAGGATACTGGAGGCCTCGTTCTCATCAGGCTAGCGTTGTTTGTCCCTCTAGCAGAGCATTAGCACTAAGACAGTTAGGAGTTCCTAGAAAAACAGTTTACTCTTCCGGCCTCAAGCATTTGCCAATGGGCTGCAGGTTATAAGGAAATTAAGTTCTATCCAGGTCTCCTCCTGCCTTTGTTGCCCACATCACTATGGAGGGATGATGGAGACTTTGGTCCAGCAGGACTATGATCTCTATCAGTTAACCATTTGTTTTTTCCCTTTCCTTTGTTTTTAGGCAGTCAGGAGTGCCTGGGAAATATCACACATATCCCACCTGGGTGGGGGACGGGGGTGGGGTGGGGGGCAGTGCTTGCGGCCTGTCAGCTTGCCTTAGGCTCCCTCATCACCTGTATCTTGGATTAGAAATTTCCATGAAGAAGAAACAAAAAAACAAAAAAAAAAAAAAGAGAGAGAGAGAGATTTCCTTGATTCCAGCCTAGTGATGGATGTTTCCCTGCCTCGCATCCCAGTGATGTATCGTGCTAACGGGGGATGGAAGAGAAAAAACAAGTCACGGACAACAATACCGAGTGGTGGAGCCCGCCTGCTCTGTCTATCTTACTCCCGCGTCACACCAGCTTATCAGGGAGTCCATAAAGAAGAGCTGTAAAGACATGGGGCTGCCCCATTTCCTTCCAGGTGAGAATTTCCCTCAGATCTTATCTCTGCCCGGCTCCGAACAGTAGGCCCTGAGACTCTAATCTTGGCTCTGCTCTGACCCTTTGAACTTGTACTAGCTCGTCCCCTGCCGGTGGACCTCAGCTTTCCCTAAGGCACCTGGTCCTTCTTCTAGAAGCCGCTCCTGACTCCAGCCACGTGGCCAACACCCTTGCCGAGCTGGTCCCCTCTTTCCCCAGGATGGGGCAGTCAGGCCGGGTGTCCCGACTGCTGAACCCCAAGCAGAAGGAGTCACAGGGATTCGGAGAAAGGAGAGGTCCCTGAGCAGCGTGGCAAGGGCAGCTTTTGAGGAAGAATGAGGGTCTGATCCCTCACATCGGAGTCTTGTGTGCTAGCTCAGGGCTTGGCAAATCGTGGCTCCGGAGCCAGATGCAGCTTGCCACCTATCTCTGTAAATAAAATGTTGTTGGCACACTGTCAGAGTCATTGTTTCAGTGCTACAACAGCAGAACTGTGGAGTTGCAACAGACGCTGTGTGTCCTACATTCTCTAAAGTGTTTCCTATTGTGCCCTTTACAGAAAAGGGGTGCTGACCCCTGCCTTAGTGCATCCAACTTCCCCAAGCAGTAAGTGATCTGAGGATCCCGGTCCAGTGAGATTGCTTCACCAACACACAATAGTCCAAAACACTGGGAAAACACTCATCATGTCCCCACACCCCACGGCTATTTGCAATGCATCTTAGTGGATTAGAGGCTCCAAAAAGTCCTACGCAAAAGAAACTTGTTTATTCTTTAACCAGCATTTCCCAAACTTGTTTGATCTACCGAAGCTTTTTTTGTTCCCCCCCTCAGAATACCTCTTAACAATCTTGAGAAGCTAGCATTCTGTGGACGCCCCTGGTAAACACCAGTTAGGTGGGGTGATCCTGCACTGAGTGATCCAGGGCGGGGGCGGGGGGGGGGGGGCGCGGGGGGGGGGGTCTCAGTCTGTCCCTACCTCTAATAAGCCAAACGACCTGAGCTGTATTACATACCCTCCAGGGCCCGCTTCCTTATTGGTTGAATGGGTTAATGTGGCTGCCTTATCTCTCTATCTCTTACAGGTTTTTCAGCATTCATGAAAATGGTGTGGAGCAAGGCCATAGTGGTGTCATTGATTTATTTTTAACTAGTTTTGCTTTGATACATTGTTTAGCAGTGACAAGGGGAGAAAGCACTAAATCAAGGTTATGAGCTCTCTTTTCTGAGCCTTCCTCTATTCCTAACTGGGTTTAAACAACTTCCTTCTCCCCCGCAAGGCTTCAGTTACCTCACCCTAGAGTGGTTAACTTCTAAGGACCTTTTAGCTCTGAAATTCTGTGATTCTGTTTGGTCAGATGTTTTCAACTTCCCTACGTATCCAAAACATTGGGGTCTCTCTCACCAAAGTTGAAGACTAGATCTCCATGGTTTTCTGGGGAGAGTGTCCGGGTTCAGCACCAGCTGTGAGGATGTGTTAACAAAGTGTTTCTGGTGTTGCTGACAGCCTAGGAGGCAGGGCTGATCCTTCTGGAAATGTCCACTTGACAATTCTCAACTTGACATTGGAGCCTTCCTTTTCTTTCTCTTCCATTGCTCAAAGGCTGCTTTGCCCAAACATGAAGTTCAGACAGTTGGTTAACAGATTCGGGAAAACAAAAGAGCCGATGTAATGCCTGAAAGACAGTGGGGCCAAGGATGGAGTGAAAGTTCCCCAATAGGCATGGGATGAAAAGGTTATAAAAGCAGAATCCACATAAAATTCCTTCTGGCCACCTTCTCTGTCATCCACCCCCTCCCTCCCCCCAATGGTCATTTCCCAACTTCATCAACAGTCCTTGATCTCAAGGATTCAGAAGCCGTTGAACAAGAGGAGCTTTATGAAAAAGGTGAGAATCTACTGAAAAATACCCTCCTCGCCCATGAATTTAGGAAAATCCCAGAAAATTTTGCCAGGTCAAAAGGTCTGTGGCATGATGACTATGGGCCCAAATGTGGGGGGATGATTTGAGGAATGGGGGTTGTGCCTTTTCGTTTCTATGGAGAAAACACCTGCCTATGGAGTCCTCCGAGGGACTGGAGGGGAGTGAAGGGGGACTCAGAATACCTCGGAGGCCACTGAGCCCATGCCCTCTGGTCAGCCGTTCAGCACAAATACTTACTGGGCGCCCTACTGAATTGGAAGTTCTCTGGGGACATAGTGATGTGGGTCAAACACAATTACTGCCCTAAAGGAGCTTAGAATCTTCTTGAGAAGGCAAGCCTCGTGTACGTGAATATGATTAAATAAATGTGTGCAGTAGGCTGAATGCTAACAGACCTGAGAAAAGGGGATGCCTAGCAAGGAGTAGGAATGATGGCTTAGAATTCGTAGCAATTGGAAGCCTCCTCTATTTTCAAACTCCCGGAAATGGAAGTTCCACGCTCTCCTAGGTGACCTCCGCCGATGTTTAAGAAATCCGTTCTTGCAGCCTCCTTTGAGTCATATACCACCTTTGGCTGTGGGAAATGCTTGACTTTCCTAGGCCCAAGGACGGCCAGCCTCTGTTTCCCCAGTCCATTTGCTTCCCTCTGTATAGGTGGAGGAAGGATGAAAAAAGGCTGAAGTCATGCTGTTTCGTCCTGGCTCTCTTTCCATGGGGACTGAACAGCTTATTGTTCCATTCCTTGGGGGCCAGGGTGCCTCTCGGGGACAGTCAGACGGGCCTGAGGAGGAGACTCATCCCGGAATATCTTCCTCTCTACGTGGGGCAGCTGGTCTGGCTGGAGGCTCAGTTCCAGGAAATGCGTCATCTGAATCAAGGTGACCCCTGCTGTCCCTTCTGTCTCCTGAGCTGCACAGACACAGAGCATGCCGTGAGGATAACTGGGAACTGAATGCGATTCCCTGAGTACCCCACCCCCCAACCCCTACAACCTTCTGGGAACTTCCTGACACAGATGAATTGCAACCGAGCCCTTGGATTGAAAAGGATTGGGCCAGGCCTTCGAGGTCCTGGGTGTGAGCACCTCAGCCTCTTCCACTTGCTCCCGGAACATCTCGCCCTCTCTTCATCAGCGCTAAACACCACGGAACACTCCCTTGAGGAGTACGGAAACCTAGCCGGAAGAGGCTTTTGGCTGGGCCATGAGGCAGAGGGTGCAAATGTGGTCTGCTCCCCGCACCTGGTCCCTGTGCTCCTGTTGCCTGCTGCCGGCAGGGCTCATGCATTTCCCATGCCCACCGTTAGCTTATGGCTTGCCATCCTCTGAAAGAGCTTCTCCTTCTGCCCGGGGGTGCCTTTGAGGCATAACTGATTTTCCCATTTCATTGAGAAACCAAGGCCAGGACCGGTTAAATGGCTCTGTCTAGAATTTAGCACTTTTACCAGTCGGGACCCCACCCAGTCCGGAGGGTGTCCGGTGGGAACGAGCACTCCCTCCTCGGCTCAACTCACAGGTCCTGTTTATCCGGAGCCTCCTTTGCAACAGGACGAGAGCCACAAGCGTGAGGGGGAAGAGCACCGTAGAGACAGGAGTCAGGATCCGAGAGATGTTTCTCGCTCCTGGAGAAGCCCTGGAGTGGAAGTAACAGGTGCGGATGAGAAGAGTGCAGGGGAGGGCGGGCGGGAGCTGGACAGGAGTCCGAAGGCCATTCGGCCCTCGCCCCTCGCTTTACAGGTGAGAAGCTGAGGTGAGGGAAGTCGGCTCCCCTTATTCCCGCGGCGGGTTCGTAGCAGAGCTGGGACAGGAGCCCCCGTCTTGTCCCTACTGCACCGAGTGTGAGGCAGGTGGGGGCCACTCTGTGTCACCGTGGGAAAGAGGACCGAGTGAGAGGCAGGGAATCCACCCTGGGCATGGGGCTCTGCCCCATGGTTTCACAGCCTTCCCCTGTGGCTTCAGCAAGTACCTCCCCTGTCTGGAGCTTTTGTTCCTCATCTTTTAAAAAAAAGTCCCAAAGCTTCCACCTAAATATTCTGTTACTCTTTTGTTTTGATCTTTGCTTAAAAACCACATGAAAATACTCAGGGTTTCTTAGCAAGGAGCCTTGAACAAGGGAGGGTCTGTGATGTTTATGGGCCTTGCCCTTTGCTGTCCTGAGGTGACAAAGGGAGAGAAGTGAGCAGGTGGGGGGGGGGGGGGGGGCGAGGGTGACCCCGGGGGGGGGCGTGCCGGGAGTAGGGCAGAGAGGAGGGGCTGGGAGTTTACCTCTTCATGGAATACCCCTTGCCCAGGGGCCTCCTGGGCCCAGCTGCCGGGGCCTGGCTTGGTGTTGCTTGGGGATCGCTGTATCCAGCAGGCGTGTCTAGGTCCCCTTCGGTAGCGGTAGCTCCCTCCTCAGACGCCACCTGTCTGCTGGAGGGCCCCAGGGTCCACACGCCTGCAGCTGGGGTAGTTCTTTCAATGGAGCCCAGGGCTTGGGGCTTAGCAATGGCTGTTGCTTCTTGCAAGATTTCCTGCACCCGTTTTTCTGAGACCAGAGTTGTTGGCCTGATGGTCCCTATGACCTTCCCGACGACATCCAGAGCTGTTCTGACCTTCTCTGCTTCTTCTTGTGGCCTATCGGCCTCAGTAGTTGTTATCTCCCTCCCTTCCTCGCTGGGCCTGCCCAAATCCCCTACTGAGCCGTTGGTGTCCCACACCCAAACACCTTCTGTCGTACTGGACATATCTCCGATGGTTGAAGCCGAACTCTCTGTTGTCCGGACAGAACTCTCTACCCGACTACCTGTCCCTAGAGCTGCTGCTCCATTTTTTCCTGGGGTCTGCCTGCCCTCAGCGGAAGCTGTTGTTTTCCTGGTTCCTGGAGTCAGAGCAACTCTGTGGAATCCTGTTCCTTGTCTTTCTGTCATCCGGGAGGTTGCTGGGGTCCATCTGTTGGCCACCGGTGTTGCTGTTCCAAGGGATGCCACGACGAGCTCACCCGCAGCCAGAGTGGGTGGGGGGACGGCGCTGGAAAGACCTGTCAATGGCGGAAGGAGACCGCATAGGAAGGCCATCCCAGCTGCCTACAGGATTTAGCAAAAGATCCCAGGCTTAAAGTGTTTGCCCCAAGGAATGCATCCTCATTAAGCAACACAGTCTTGGGCCAATATGTTGGATAAAATAAAAATAGGGGAAAACCGGGTGGAATCTCTAATCTTTTTGCAAATGTTGACATTTTATGGTCCTTTCTCTCTCTCTTTTTTATGCCCACAGTCTCTACTGAGCTGTCCTGCATGCCCATACTGGCCTCTTTCCCACAGCCCACCACATACGGGTCCTCAAATAGAGCAGCCAATCTCAGCAGATGGTTAGAGTGACATTGAACAAGACAAATGCAATCCTAGGCACTGCCTCTCTCCTGGTCTTCCACTGCCTGGGCGCCCTTCCCCAGGCTCTGGGTGCCCGATTCTGGGTCACTTCTCTGGAACCTGCCACACAGAGCATGGACCTCGAAGCTGTCAGATGTCTGCTAAGGGGCTCGGTCTCAGGAAGAGCCTCTTTCGTCCCGCATCTCTTACCTGCTCTGCTTGTCTGAACAAAGAGACACCATGCGCCTAAGAAGCCATATTATTCAATTCAACTTCTTGGAGTCCTCTCCAAAAACACATGCCACAAAATGTGGGGGGATTTGGGTGAGGCAGTCTGCATGCATTCATTTTGGAAGTGTTTCCTAATACCTACCTTCCCGAAGGTAATTTCTTTCTGAAATAAAAGCCTACTTTTTTTTTTTTTTTAGTTTATTTATTTATTTCGAGAGAGACAGAGACAGAGCAAGCAGGGGAGGGGCAGAGGAGGAGAGAGAGAGAGAGAAAGAGAGCGAGTCCCAAGTAGGCTCTTCACTGCCAGTGCAGAGCCAGACATGGGTCTGCAACTCACGCAACCGTGAGATCATGACCTGGGCCGAAACCAAGAGTTGTATGCTCAACCGACTGAGCCACCCAGGCGCCCCTGAAAGCCTACTTCTTAAAGTCCTTGCCCCACCCCCAGCTTTTCCTCATCGCTCCCCTCAGGTTTAAGGGGCCTCTTGGACCGGACAGTCTTCTCCCACACCTTCTCCTTCCCAGCATTCCCCTCACCAGACTTGACCCACCCGCCGTCAGCCCGTACCTGCAGAGACGGTCAGATTCATGCTGAAGAAGAACATGTCGTTTCTCTTCCCAATGCCACAGCGGTAGCGGCCCACATCATCCGGGGACAGTTGGGACAGCCTCACCACAAACAAGCCTCTCTGCGGGAAGTCTGCAAACGTCACGCGGCCACGGTAGCCAAGATGAGCATAGCCGGTGGTGGACACAATGGTGTGGCAGAACGACGTCAGGGGGCTGAGACGGCACCAGTACTTCCGCTCGTATACGTTGATGGCCAAGGGGGCATAATGGCACTGGATGGTGACAGTTCCCCCAGGCTCCCCAGACACCAGCCTCGGGCCCTTCAGTGCGTTTGCGTCTGCGGGCAGAGAGAGGGGGAAAAAAATGGTCAGAGGGAAGGGAGATTCGCGAAAGGTCACGGTGGGGAGGTACGAGCTCCAGACTCTGTCGGAATTAGGGAGTAGGCCAGATAAAACACCTTCGTGAAAGTGAGGCGAGGAAGAATCAACATAGAAATGTCAGAGCTTAGCCCCTGGACCGGGAGTACCCCAAGATACAGAATGCAGCTGTACCCAGGGCCCCATGTGAGAGACAGAAATGCAGGAATACTCTTTCCAACTGTTAGCTGGCTCCTATCATGTGCCAGACTTTCTCCTACGAGTCCGTCCGGGGCCCGGGTCAACATCTGACAGGAGGGCTGCAGTCTGGTTGGTGGAGTGAATACACAAGAGATAGTTCGATGGTAAGAACAGGTTAGTGTGCTTTCCCCCCGAGCGGAGAGGGTGCCTGAAACACCGGTATCCCGGTCCACTTGGTGGGTACATCCCCAGACCGGTGACTGGGGATGTGTTCGCCCCCCTCCCCCGGCATTTTCCGGCAGAGGGTAAACAACCACATGCTCCCATCAACGCACAGCTGAACGGGCCTGCGAACACACCCGCTTTGGTAACAGGTGGAAATCGTGGTTGAACCTGCCCACGGCCTGCTTACTGAATGACATTAACTCGCTCTGGGGCGAGCAGAAACAAGGCTTGTCGTGTCTCTCCCTGTCTCTTCATACGGCCTCTGCTGCTTGATGAATCGCAGGCGTAACCTCACTCGTGGTAACTCTCACGGTCTCCCTCGGATGGGGAAAAAGTCCAGCCTGGCCCAGGGTGGTAAGGTCGGTCCAGTCCAATGACTGGCTGCCGTTCCAGTCTCTTTGCTCTACTCCTTCTACTCAAAACTGGTGTTTAGGCCCATCGGGGACTGGGTACAGAGGAACAGAGGGGAAGGCGAGGCAGAGAGTTGTGCTCTGTTCGCCATGCTCTCTGGGCACACGGGCGGTCAGAGCTCTTCCTGGGACTTTTGCCTCCCAGACCCTTCCATGGCCTCTGGCTGCAGTTCCCTCCCGGCAAGAACTGTCTCTCCGACTGGCCTTTTGGGCCTCCCCCCCCCACCACTAAACCTATGACGGCTGGCCACCTGCCCTTCCTTTTGGGGTCACAGTCCTTTCTGGGTGGCCTTCGTGGAAGAGTCCCCAGGCCAGCTCCTTTCAGCAGGTTCCAGGAAACGCCTTTGTTCTGCTGTCAGGAGAAGCTGGACATAGGAAAAACTCGCTGAGCGTCTTCCTACAGATTCCTTCTCTGAACTTGCCTGAACGGGAGGGGGCAGCAATCCCTCCTGTCTCCCCAGGCAAGTGGAGGAGGGCGCAACACATGGACATCTCTCTCCAAAGCAGCTCTCCCGGTGAGCTCTGCTGGGGGCTCACGATTCTTCAGACGGCTACACGGCGGGCTATTGCAGGGACAACCGGCTTTATAACCGCTCTGTGCGTTCCTGCCCAGGCAGCAGAATATCTTGCTTTAGGCTGTGGGTACCTGGCGCGTATCAACTGGGTCGGTGTCTTTAGAGCCTCGGAAGACAAGTAGGTTCAGTTTAATACCCAAGTTTAATATCCTGTTGCCCATAGTGGCTACATAATTGCAAAGCCCAGTGCTAAACGCAAATGCGGAGCCCCTTGTTGCAAAATTATTAACCCCTTGTTCACCAGGGTAATAGCAGAGCATTAAACCCAGCCCTCTTAGCTCGTCGAGCTGGCCCTGCCTGTTGCGTATGTCCGGAGGTCTAATTCTAGAAGACTCAGGGCCGTAAGAGCCACGACTATATCAATATTCACGGTAGATGTAATTACATGACGCATCACCAACTGTGCCGCTCTTAATCAGGATAAGTGGCAATTTATCATTGAGAGTCAAGAATATTCAGTTACAAACAAGGACTATCTCAGGACAACATTGGTAGTGCCCTGATAAAGGGTTCGTGCCCTAGCTTTCAGGAATTCTTGTGACCTGCTTGTGGCACACACGGGACAGTCTTTTGTATGTCTCTTCCACGAATCGGCAGGACGGGGCAGTCCGACCTCGCTGTAGAAAGCTGATTGAGAATCCTTAACCAGGGCCTCCTGGGTGGCTCGGCTCAGGTCATGATCTCATGGTTTGTGAGTTCAAGCCCCATATTGGGCTCGCTGCTGTCAGCGCAGAGCCTGCTTTGGATTCTCTCTCTCTCTCTCTCTCTCTCTCTCTCTCTCTCTCAAAAATAAACTTTAAAAGAAAGAGTCTGTAATCAGCTCTTGCAATCAACATTTTTTTTCTTTTATTAATACCAAATTTAACTGGCCCTTAAGAACTCAGTAGATTACTGATCAGTCGTTCCTAGTTATACATAATTAAGGGATATATGTTATATTATGTATAATTTGGAATGTATTTGGTATGTATTATATGTCATTTGGATTTTTTTTTATTTTTTAATGTTTTATTCTTTATTTTTGAGGGAGAGAGAGAGAGAGAGAGAGCGAGAGAGAACGCAAGCAGAGAGAGGGGCAGAGAGAGGGGGAGACAGAATCCGAAGCAGGCTCCAGGCTCCGAGCTGTCAGCACAGAGCCTGATGCGGGACTCAAACCCATGAACCGTGAAATCGTGACCTGAGCCGAAGTAGGATGCTTAATGGACTGAGCCATCCAGATGCCCCCATGTCATTTGGAATTTTTATTAGTCACCTATGGAAATTAAAGAAAGAGCTAGCACTTTAGATCAACGTGGTGCCCATCTGGGGCCCCTGATGCAGATTCTCTGCCCTTCAGTGGAGACAGATGCCCTGAACGCATTCACCCATCATTTCCCGGCAGTCATCTGTGGCTATGGCTTCTCCCAGAGAGGAGCAAGTTGGGGGTGGGGGGGCTGCAGATGTGGGGCAGCCATGGACTGGAGACCGACTCTGTCTGAGAGAGCACAAGAGGTTTGAGGCAGGACAGAGGGAGAGTCATTGCACCTGCGATGGATGTCTTCCCTCTCCCGCAGAGGGGTGAGAAAGGAGTGAGTGTTTCCTTGGCCCAGAGGCGGGGTGCAGAGGGCAGAGAGACGGTCCGCAGGCATCTGAGATGGGGTCTTCTCTGTGGAGGGGCCAAAGCAGAACCTGGGGTGAAGGGAGGAGATGGGCCATCAGGGGACCATCTAAGTTCACAAATGCACCCACCAAAGAAAGAGCCAGCTCTAAACTCCTGCCAGGCCAGAGAGCTCCAGGCCACCCCAGCAAGCAAGAGCTCCCTGTCTATTGCCTCTCCTCCCTTTTGCTCCTGGGACCCTGCTGGGGTCCCGAGCCCCAACTGCCAACGTGGGGAGGAGGCAGAAGAGAGGAACAGAGAAGACGGCCACCGCGTCCCCCCTGCAGCGTCTTCCTGACCGTAGGCCTTGGGTAGATGATGGGGCATATCGTTGAAGGAAGATTAAAGGGCCAACGAAAATATTTAACTGCACACTTAGAACTTCAAATTTAGCATTCGAGAGTGAAAGAAATTCAGTCAGAACTCTCACCTACACTAATATGTTAACAGAAAAATCATGGGCCTGCCTGAGTTTTCATCTGGGGGCTTTGGTTTCTACGGAAAAATTTTAAAGGGGCTGGGGGGAGATTAAAATAAAGAGATGGTCTGATTATAGTACAGAGTTCTTGCTCCTGTATTAGCTACCCTTGATTCATTAAAATTCTGATTTGTTTGGGGCGCCTGGGTGGCTCAGTCCGTTAAGCATCTGACTTCGGCTCAGGTCACGATCTCGCGGTTTGTGAGTTTGAGCCCTTCGTAAGGCTGTGCTGACAGCTCATAGCCTGGAGCCTGCTTCGGATTCTGTCTTCCTCCCTCTCTGCCCCTTCCCCGCTTGTGATCTCTCTCTCTCTCTCTCTCTCTCTCTCTCTCTCTCAAAAATAAACCTTAAAATAAAATAAAATGCCGACCACAGCACATAGGGCCATTTGTCATCTGAGCCGGATCTATACCTGGCCAGGCTCACCACACCAGCCTGCCAGCACCTATTGGCAAGATTCTTTCATCCACCCGCCCTTAGCGCAGGGCATACGGTCAGCCCTCCATAAATGTATGTTGACTATATCAGTAAATGCATAGATGTAAATTTTATTGACCCATCTCGTTTCTTTGTCAACTCCAAACTGTTTCATGTAGGACAGATCTGCACCTTTAAGTCCTTAGTACTGGGCCTGGCACTGAGTGTTTTTTGAATGAGTGGGAATGAGCCCTCTGCCTGCCGTCTTTTATACACAAGCCCTGGAACCCTTATCTTGCAAATGCAGCCGACTTTCAGCCATCAACTTGAATGGAAGAGAGCAGAGATATTGGGCATAGCAAGACAGTGAATCTTCTAGAAAAGATCAAAACAGGCATATGCCCTCTCTCTTGCCTCTCCCATTCCCCCTGGGCCTAGATCTGACCACTCCCTGGATCCACTGCAGGGCCTTGGATCCCCGGAGAGAAAGCCGGGGTATGCCCAAAACTTCCGTGGGAGCCCTGAACGCCACTGAGGGCCCGCCAGAAATCTCTGCAGCCTGGAAGGCACGGGGCTCATCCCGCAAGCTCTGAGTCTGGGCTGGGTTTGGGACTCACCTTGCAATAGGCACAGCGTGAGGAAGATGGGCAATTTCCATCCTGCCCTCTGCTTGGTGACCTGCAAAAAACACTGCAGTGGACAAAGCCTGAGAGGGTGCGGAGCAGGGAGACCTGGGCCGAGCCCCTTCTCTCTCCAGGACCTCAGTTTGCTCAGCGCTGCGGCTGGATGGGCTACATCCAACCAAGAGCAGGGCGGGAACTGCCCCCTCTGAGACCAGCGTGACTCCATCTCTCACTCCTAAGCACGCGTGTTTGGCCTGGGTCACCACCACCAAGGCTACAACGTCCCTACCTTCGGGGTTTCTGGGTTCAGAAGAGGTGGACTCCCCCTGTAGGATCCCAGCCCCCGCACCCGCCTGCCAGCGTGGAGCTCCGAATTTGGGGGAGCCACAGAGAGTGGAAAGACCACACACTTGAAGCTTACATCTAGCCCGGAATCTTGGGGGGGGGGGGGTGTCAGTCTCCTCTCCAGGGAAATAAGTAAATGTGTAAGGGGGTTGTTGCACAAGTGAAACTCGATTGTGTCGGAAGTGCTGGCAGTGTGCTCCATGCAGAGCAGCAACCTCCCTCTTCCCCCTTCCCCCCTTCTATTTTGCGGAAGGAGAATTGATTCCTTCAAGGGAAGCCTTCTGTTTCACTGGGCGTGTACCTCCGGTCAGTAACAAGGAGTTAAAAATGAGCTATCGGGGGTGGAGGGGGGGGCGCCTGGGTGTCTCAGTGGGTTGAGCCTCCGACTTGGGTTCAGGTCATGATCTTAAGGTCTATGGGTTCGAGCCCCATGTAGGGCTCTGTGCTGACAGCTCAGAGCCTGGAACCTGCTTCAGATTCCGTGTCTCCCTCTCTCTCTGACCCTCCCCCGTTCATGCTCTGTCTCTCTCTGTCTCAAAGATAAATAAACCTTAAAAAAAAAAAATTAAAAATGAGCTGTCGGAAAAAGCAATTGTCTGCATCTAGAAAGCCCTCCCTGTCCTCCCGTCCACACTGATCTCCCTCTGCTCTGGTCTCTCCTGCCGGCCTGGGGTGGGACTTTGCGTGTCATCTCTGCCCCCAGGCTCTGGAACAGGATGCAGGACGGTGTAGGAGCACAGCACACAGCTATTGTGAACTGACCACTCCCGTCACAGACACCATACTGATCCCTACTCAACAGTGTTCCCTTGTCTGCTGATTATAAAGACAGAGATTGTACGTTATACTTCATTTGTATTCCTCCTAGGGTTTTCAAGGATGCTTTTTGATTAATCAAAAATCTGTGCTTTGAATCTGTCTACTGCCTACAGTTCTTGGGACCTGTAAAAAAAAAAAAAGGCAAACTAAAGTTAGCCATCACTGTCTCCTTCCTCCTCTAATCCCTGCCTCACTAATGTTGAGGATTGGAGCAGATAGTCAGCGGTCTGGGCCATGGGCAGGAGACTCTCACCCACCCCTCTGGCCCAACTAGACAAAGCCATGCGAGGCCGCTGGCCAGGCTGGGGCATAGACTGAAAGAGGAGAAAAAGGACTGGGGGAGGCAAGAAGTAGGAGGCAGAGAAGAAAAGAAGGGAAGGGAAGGGAGAGTAGAGGACACGAGGGTGGCAGGCTCCATGGGTTGGCCCTGGAGCTGCAAACTGTCCACCCCAGCTCGGCTCTGCCCACCCCGGCCCCCGCCCCCCCCCCCCGCCAAAGCCTTGGCTTCTCTATCCAGGTAGAGCCCCAAGACT
>NW_024412620.1:2064071-2067579 GCF_014898765.1 Herpailurus yagouaroundi
TCCCCCAGAGGCTCTCCAGGTGTGCCTGCGCCTAATCTGTTTGTTTGATTAATGTCCACCAAGCCCAGGTTCCTAGGGCTGGTTTTCCTAACGCACTAGGTGCTGACACAGCACAGGTTGAGGTCAAAGTCTGTAGACCACACCACCCGCTTCCTCTGGAGTCCCCTGGGGCAGCAATCTCTAGGCAGGAGCAAAAGCCGCCTGGCCTCCGAGGGGCAATGAGGAAGCACAGAGTGTGAGATAAAAGGCCTCCAGGGTGCTATTAGCCTTGATCCGAGGCTGAAAAGACTATATTGGAGGAAATGTCTCCAAGTCCCCCACCCTGCCAATGACCTTCAGAAAGCCTTTCTCCAGGATACAGAGGGCCCTAACTCAGCAGCCTGGGGCTACAGGCCTTTGTTATAATGCACAACATCTTAGGGGGTGAGGGCCACATGGTGGGGGGGGGGCACTCTCATCCCCTGGTCCTGCCAGGAAGGACATCTATCTCATCTTCAACACAGGCTGCTCTACGACTCCCCGGATCCCTACTGGCCACCCCCTACCCACTCCCCCCCCCCCCCCCCCCCCCCCCCCCCCCCCACCCCCTACCAGGCCCACTCCTCTCCTATTCCCTACCCCTGGGGCAGCTGACAAGAAAGAAATGAGCCCCTGTGGTACAGAGAGAAGTGCACAGAACCAGGACTCAGGAGCTTTTGCTTTGCCTGTGGCTGATGGAATGACCTAGAACAATGCATCCTTGTCTCCACTATAGCAGAAGAACTTTGTGGATCTCCATGTTTCCTTCTCTTTCTGACATTTGTTGGTTCTACATTACTTAGGGCCTCAAAGGAGTCTTGCACTCTGGTGGGAGGGAGAGTCGAGGGCATCAGGAGAGCCGGGAGGTGGGAGGCTGCAATGTTGCAGCCTGGACAACACAGACCTTTCCTGGCCCCCTGGGAGTGAGCCCGGCCTGCTGTGGGGAGGGCCCCTGAATGCATGCTTGAGAACTGCTGCAGAAATTCACCACCCCCCACTGGGAGACAGGACCCCAGCCTGGGGTGGGGGGGGGTAGGCGGAGGGGGGAAGCCGCATCTCACCTGTCCTTCTCCGGGCTTAGCTGAGGCTTCTCTATCCATCTCAGCCCAGAAGTAAAATCCACCCGGACTTTTCTTTTTCTCTCTTTGAGATGCTGGTGTTTGGACACCTTCTAGCGTCTTCCCTCTAACCTTGAGACTGAGAAGGCAGCACCGGAGCGCTGGAAAGCAGCTGGGGCTATAGCCCCGGAAGCTTCAAGTGCGAGACGTAGTTGTGCCCCTCGCCCCTCCACACCTGCAGCAAGTCAGGGCACATCGGGCCTCGGCTTCTAGTTCTTGTAGGGGGGAGCCAGCCCTGGCTCCTTGTGGTCCTTCCTGTCACTTACTCTTGAAGAACTCTTCCAGGGGTGGTGACAGTGGCATCAAAGAAAACACACGGATCTCCGTTCTTCCACTTCTCATTTCCCCTCCAGTCCAGAGCCCCAGATTTTTCAGGATGCCCCAGTTTAGCTGACCCCTGTAGGGTGATGATGAGACAATCTGGGGAGGGGAGAAAATTCAGGAGAGGAATTCCCCTATGGTCTGGCTGGGCAGCTGGTGCCTTCTGCTGGCCTGACCCCTTAGGCTCCCAGGGAGAGCCGGTTCGGGTCACGGACTCCCTGCTCAACTGCATGCCTGACAGTTGCTAATTCATGCTCCAGCCAAAGCGCCGTCCAGGAAATGAGATGACCTCCACGGAAAGAGAGCACTGACACACGGGGCTCATCCCGAAGGAGGAAGGACAGCCGACAGGCTTAAACATAACCCCAACATTTTGCTTTGGGAAATATGTCATGGGTGGGCTCTTTTCCTCGTAAGGGATGTAATGCCTACCTCTGTTGGTTCTAAAAGAAGGTCCTCACCAGGGCCCCCAGAGAGCACCCTTGTGCCAGGTAGAAAGGACACGTCTCCTTTAGAAAAAGCAAGGCGGTTGACATCTTGTTGTGCAATAATTAGAGGTGGCAGCTTGTTTGGCTCATGCATTCACCCTTCCAGGTTTGGAAGACAGTTTGGGGGTAGGAGCTGTGTCCCCGAGAGCAATAGGAGAGGACAAAAAATAATACCGTGGGATGTCTGGCGTGTGGCTGGGACAAGGTGGTGTCGTGCACGTGTGTGTGCCAGATTCTGTGTGCACGGAGATGTGTGCTGCTACCCTGGGACTTGGTTAGAAGCTTCACATCTTCACCAACACCTATCGCCTCTCATATAAGTTAGAATACATCTACAAGGGAAAGGGCATCCCCTTAGCCGTGGCATGCTTAAGTAGCGCACAACCCGAAACACTGTGCATGGCGGCCCTGCTTATCCCCGGAACTGAATGGTGGAAAGAGAGGGTTAATACTTGGCCAGATTTTCCATTCCCAGCTCCTTCCGGAGCTGCGTGGTTGATCACACAGACTTTGGAGCCAGACTCCTTCCAAGTTAATATACCAGCCCTACTTTTTACTAGGAAAGCGATATGGGTAAGATTACTTATCCGTTTTAGCCCCTGTTTTCCTAATCTGAGAACAGGAGCTAATAGCACCTACCTCATAAATTATTTGGTGGATTAAGTGTGACAATCCATGTAATTTAACGTTCCTGGCATGTAGTAAAATATCGGTAAATGTTAGCTGATAATATTAATAGCTTAGCTTACAGCGACAGAGAGCAGGTGTGTTTTGATAATCAAACCCTCGAGAAAGGTCCTTTTTGGAGGTTTTCATCTATTCAGAGGCCTACCACTTTTCTTTATTCTTTCTTTTTTTCTTTTCTCTTTTTGGCCACTTGATCATTTTGGCATTTGAAAGATTAAAAATAAGTCAAGTTTTCTCAGGACATGTTTGGATCGATTTTGTATTTTTAAATAAATGTCGGGGCACCTGGGTGGCTCAGTCAGTTGAGTGTCTGACTTCAGCTCAGGTCATGATCTCGCGGCCTGTGGGTTTGAGCTCCGCCTTGGGCTCTGTGCTGACAGCTCGGGGCCTGGAGCCTGCTTCGGATTCTGTGTCTCCCTCCCTCTTTGCCTCTTCCCAGCTTGTGCTCTCCTCTCTCTCTCTCTCTCTTTCAATAATAAATAAATAAACTTTAAAAAAATTATTTAAAAAATCAATAAATGTTAGTCAAATCGTATTGTTTTATAAACAATGCAGTCATTTTACATCCTTAAGGATACCTTTTTCTAGTTTGTCTCCTTTTGAACACTTTGGAGACTTTTTGATTACTGAAGACATAAGCCATAATCAAGTTCAATTGGTTGTAAAGCACTAGGCCACTTTCCAGAGCACTGACCGAGAGCCAAGATGGCCCCCTGTCTGAAGGAGTATGGAAGAAAAAACTCTGCACTGGCTACTCTTTTTTTTTTTTTGAACGTTTATTTATTTTTGGGACAGAGAGAGACAGAGCATGAACGGGGGAGGGGCAGAGAGAGAGGGAGACACAGAATCGGAAACAGGCCCCAGGCTCCGAGCCAT
>NW_024412620.1:2067679-2080663 GCF_014898765.1 Herpailurus yagouaroundi
TTAAGAATGTAAATGAATTCTTTTGCCTGACAGAAAGCCACAGGAAGTCTCTTTACATAGGTTTCTGACACTGTGACCTTCTGATTCCCAGTCCCAGACTCCAGAAAAAAAAAACTAAGTAAGACCAAACGTCAGATCTGGGAAGAGTTTTACCCATTCCCTGCCCTCCAATTCCCCAATCCCAGTTTTCGTAAAGGATTTTATTTGCTAAACAGACACACTGGATTCAAAATCAGAAAACAGAAAGCTAACCAATGCAAAGAAAGCCAGTTGGGCTGTACCACAATCTGTATTCTCTTCCCTCTCCAAAACATGTTGTCTAATGAGTAAAGTAAGAGCGATATATAGAGACGCTGTAGGCATCCACACAGCCGGTAGACAAAGCTTATTTCTCCTTATACATGACTGCAAAGCTTTCTGCTTGCTCTACCTACGTATGCAAGCTTTTTCTGTCCTAGTTGTTTGCGAAATAGACACAGCCCTTCTCCCCCTCCCCGACTCAAGCTCTGGTCACAATACTGGATGTTGAAGAAAATGTTGTTAAAAACACTTGGATTATTAGCACAACCAGAAGTCCTTGATCACTTACTTACTTAGAAATTCGTAGAGGAAGGTGAACTATGAGACTCGCCACTCCTCCAAAGGATAAGAGAAGAAAGTATTTGTGTAACACCAGCAATCACTTTATAACGACATTTAGGAGGCTTTTACGACCTCCACCATCATTTGGCAGCTAGCAAAGATGGCAATCCAGCCACATTCACAGCCCTCCGAATACGGAAGACATCCCAAAGGCAGTCTGGGGGGTACTGAGATGCTTTAAGTTCATGGACAGACCACTAGGAAAAGCACAGAGGAAAGAATCCCAGGAGATCATTTCACAGTTCACAGGAGTATAGCCGAAGACCTTAACAGGAGCTCACATCAGGCTGTTGGCATAGATCGCTGCAGAAAATCATGAGCAACAGCTTTTAGCACAATCTTTCTGGAGCGATGCGTTTGGGGATCGAAACAAATATATTTCTTACTGATTGGGATTATTTCATTACGATGCTACTTGGAATAGACATTGTCCTGGGATAATGAATCATGAGCCCTTGCAAGATGGAAAGGGCTTCAAATAATTACCTTGCCACCAAGGAGGCAGTTGGTCTCCTCGAGGAATAGTGTTATATGGGGGGTGGGAGGGTGTTGCTCTATTGCTGGTGGGTTGGATGGTCATTGGCAACAGGGCTAAACTCAGCCTCGGTTCATAGGAGCCTCTGCAGTTTGTGGGAGCCAGGGCATAGCCCCATCCCTCTAACTGTGGCTACGTCCCTCCTGTGTCCCTGGTACCAGCACCATGGTGGCCAGTGCCTGGAGTTGGCTGATATCAGATGGCCAAGTCATTCTGTCTGCTTGGTAATTCAGGGTCTCTTCCATGGTGGGCACTCTCTGGTGGGCATTAGCATATGATGCAAAGAGCTTTGCACTTCATGCCGCTCCCATGCCCATCCACGTGCCTCCAACCAATCTTTCAATCTTTGTCTATCCAGGCCTCTGTCTATGGCCTAACATCAGGCCTTTTTTCCTTCCATACAAAGTAAAACGTCAGGTACACTGCCCAAAGTTCTGCCTATCGGAAGGACTTTTTTCTTGCCAAGTGGTTTTCAAAGCCAGTCCTTGTAACATACGTACTGTTCACTTTCCCCTTGAACCCACGTGTTGAACCAGCTCATCCATAAATGAAGCTTGGGTTTTTGCCTTCCTCTGCCATGCGGTTCATCAGGTCTGCTCCTACATGGCCCTTCATGAACCGGGGGGCGGGGGGGGGGGGCACTGGTGCAACAATGGCAGCCGAAGCGAGGCCGGGCTGCGCACTTATGCAGCTGGCTGGGGTCCTAAAGCCTTTAGTGAGTCACCGCTCCCAGTTATGATGAATTGCTGCTGGCCTACTGACCTCATGACTTCGTGGATGTAATAGCTCTCAGCTCATGATGGGCAGCTCCAGATGCACACTCATCTGGGGTCCTGGGTTCACGTACTACATCTTTACCAGGGCCCGGTATCATGCCAAGAGTTGTTTTTCCAAAGACACATTGATCTCCCTTGCAGACGGCACGGCTTTGCAAAAGAAGCCCAGGGGACTATGTGACCAAGTTGTGATCCCTCCACTGGGACTGGCCATAAGCCCCACACAGCATCTTTCCCCAACACCTGTACCTCTGATATTAAAAAGGAGGGTTGCTTCCACATCAGCCTGGACGTGCTACGGAGCCCTTCTCTGCTCTGGGCCCCACTCAAAGGGAGAAGCTGTGAAATCCTCATGTAAAATGGAGCCAGGAATTCTTGAAGGGGGCACTTTCACGCATGTACCATATTGCAGCCTGCTTCACCAGTAGAGAGAAGAAAGGGAAAATTACTTGGACAAGGGAGGGCATTTTTTCTCAGAGGAATTTATCTCCTATTTTGAAGAAAAAGAAGGATGATCCCTCCCTGCCCCCAGCAACAATGTGCTGACCACCCCATACAGCGATGAGAACCCGCCAAAACCTCCAACACTGGCTCTTCTCCAATGAACTTTTGTTTAAAATAACCCTCCCCAGTTTCCTCCTGAAACCTAATAAAAGCTGACCTTCCCTTTGTCTCTTTCAACTTGCCTGTGGTTCACCATAGTTTGCTTGTCCTGAATTGCAATTTCTCTCCTATTCCTAAATAAACTCATTGGGCTGGTAAAATAACCTGCCATTTTGTTTTTAAGGTTGACAAAACATTTTATGCCACTTAGTGCGTGGGCTAGAGCGGTATTTCCGGGTGTGCCATGTGCCGTCTCCAGAACCAAAGGTGCCCATCAGGTATGTGCTTCCTTCATTGTGGCAGGAAGTGCAAGCTGTAATATCTTGTCTTTTACTTGGGATGAGATTTTCTGGCAGGACCCTGATCGTTGCACAATATTATTGCTGTGACAGTCCCCAGATCTTCATAAGCTT
The DNA here is from genome assembly GCF_014898765.1 of Herpailurus yagouaroundi. Taxonomy (NCBI): domain Eukaryota; kingdom Metazoa; phylum Chordata; class Mammalia; order Carnivora; family Felidae; genus Herpailurus; species Herpailurus yagouaroundi. The sequence continues at coordinate 2,070,649 of NW_024412620.1, forward strand.
ATGTCCCATTCTCTGAGGCATCTGTGTCTTACCAACGCCTCCAACATGCTAGCCACTTCCTGCTCACATGGCCTGATTAGCACAATATCATCAATAAATAATGGATCGATGTGACATGCTTCAGGATGCCCAGATGGTCCAGATCCCTTTGGACTATGTTATGACAGAGGACAGGGGAGTTAACACAGCCTGGGGACAAAATTGTAAATATGCGTGCTATTTACCCATGTAAATGCAGATGGTCTTTCTTGTTCTGCAAAGGGAGTAGCAAAGGACGCATTCACCACCTCAAGGCTCCATACTATGGGCCTGAGGCCATGTCAATTCTGTTGTGAGAGATAAATAGACACCGAGGCTGGAATTGGGGCCAAAATTTGATTGGGTGTGCAGTAGATTATAGTCACCCTTCAGGGTCCACTAGGTTTCTGCAGAGGCCAGCTATTGAACTGAGTAAGACACCATGGGAAGCTTTAAATCTTTCTTTCTTTCTTTCTTTCTTTTTTTTTTTTAACGTGTATTTATTTTTGAGACAGAGAGACAGCATGAACGGGGGAGGGTCAGAGAAAGGGAGACACAGAATCTGAAACAGGCTCCAGGCTCTGAGCTGTCAGCACAGAGCCCGACGCGGGGCTCGAACTCACGGACCGCGAGATCATGACCTGAGCCGAAGTCAGCTGCTTAACCGACTGAGCCACCCAGGCGCCCCACGGAAGCTTTAAATCTTTAAGTGTGGTATTAATATCAACACCTGCCCCCATGTGCTATCGTCTTGTATTTATCATCTTGTCAGGGAGTGGGACGATTTCAGAGCCTTCTGCTTGACCTTCCCCATTATGACAGTTCTTTCTGCATAAGCTGAAGATCCAGTTGATGAGGGAACATAAGACGAAGCTAACAACAACCGCCCCCCCCCCCACCTCCAGGTGGGATACTGCCTGTCCAAGAACAAAGGAAAGGACGGAAAACAGACAGTCAACTATTGGAGGTCACAGTCCTGCAGGAAGTAAATCTCCATCAGTATAGAAATATCTTAGTAAATTACAAGAAAAAGGTAATCTTATCAATAGCCTAATCTCTAAGAACTCCCTACTGTCTTAATGCTTTAGTAGAGGGAAAAACAACCTTAGCTTGGCAATAGCTAGGCCTCCAGGAATCTGTGAGTCCCCTTTAGCATTTGAAAATCCCTTTAAGCAACTTCCTCTTGACTTTACCTCCCCCAAACACGTCTTCAAGAATTTTTTCTTGGTCGTCAGCTCCAAACCCCACCACCACCCCAAAATGTCATCACAGGGATCCAAGTAACAAGCATGCCAACCCCAATTATCCATTCAGGGGCTGGAGAAATTACCACTTGGCCAGGACCTAACTTACTTACTTACTTACTTTATTACCTATATAGTCCTCCACACTTTTGAGAGTCCCTTTTCCCTGGTATACATTCCCCAAATAAATGACTGCGGGTTTCTTTGGAAAGGACTGATGCAATCATTACTGACCATGATTGCTATGATGTTGCAGGGTTTTGTCTCCGGCGAATCTGGCTGAGTCTGAGTCTGAAAACTGGCTCAGGTCCAGAAAATGGGCGAGAGATCATGACATGCTCTTTGGGCCACCGCCTTTAGTCTCCTTGTCATCCATCCTTCACTTCTAATCGTACAAGCTGAGAAACAGCTTTGTTGGCTGAGTGTCTATTTTGCCTCAAAGAACACTGTGTTCTTTTTTTTTTTTTTAATTTTTTTTAACGTTTTTATTTATTTTTGGGACAGAGAGAGACAGAGCATGAACGAGGGAGGGGCAGAGAGAGGGAGACACAGAATCGGAAACAGGCTCCAGGCTCTGAGCCATCAGCCCAGAGCCTGACGCGGGGCTCGAACTCCCGGACCGCGAGATCGTGACCTGGCTGAAGTCGGATGCTTAACCGACTGCGCCACCCAGGCGCCCCGAACACTGTGTTCTTTTAATCATCCCATCACTCTCTGTGGGTCAGGCCCCTGTGGCTGCCACTCCAACCCTATATTCATCATAATAACTGCATCCATCCGGCCTTTTTGGTTCTGGACCCACCATCACCGTTGGTATCACCAAGCCGAATTTCCTGCCTACTTCTCCTGTCTTCATCCCTGGCTTCTAGAAAGCTCTTGATTGAGCTTTTTGGTGATGCTGGTGTTCTTCTCACTAGCTCATTGCTTTTAGATTTGTGAGTGATGTATTGCCCAGGGCTTCCCAAGGAACAGGATCATCTGTCACGGTAGACAGCCTACAGAATCAGCCTTACAGTGTATCCACTCTAGCATACTGGCTTTTCTGAGCCTCTTCATTTCTTCTTCCACCACCTGCTAAGGCAGTTCTGGCATTTCAGCTTTATCTAGCTTGGGGCATCACTTTTTCCATCCTGCTAGCAGCCATTTGAACAGCATAGTCCTATACCTCCCGGAGGCCCTGCCAGGCGTTAAACCTTGTATCTCTGAATTTGCTCCCAAATCAATATAACCTTCCCTATCCTATCTTGTGTTTCAGCCCTTGCGATCCAGCATTTTCAAAATCCGGTACCATATGAACTCCTCTGACTCTTGCTCGTACCTGCTGACCAGGACTTGTGGCTTCTTTGCGGTCTATTCCCTTTCTAAGGGTCTAACATGGAGCCACTGTTGAAGTGTGCTCAGCCCCACTTCAACAATCCAACACTTAATACCTAACGATCATAGCTTCAGGTTCTCCCGGGAATTCAACCTTTAATCAGTCAATCTAGAATTACCCGGTCGGCACTCATGAGGTAACCTGCCTGATAGACCCCTGCCTTCCCCCAAGGAAAGGTGGCCTTGCCTGACACAGTGCACTCTTTGCTAGAATAACTTCATTGCCCTGCCTCTTGCTTGTAAAGTCTTCCATTTTGCATAGCTCCTCAGAGCGCCTTTCTCTCTGCTAGGATGGTATGCTGCCTGGTTCATGGATCATTCAAAAAAGCCAATTAGATCTTTCAATTTACTCACTTGCATTTTGTTTTTCAATGCCCTTCTTCCATTACCAGGTCCAGAACATCCCGGCTGGGTTATGTTGTGACTTAACCCTAGCCATAAGGCTGGTGACTGGGAGAGGGGATGGTGGAGAGAGTCTTTGAAATGTCTTCAACCAAGATGGAGTGGGAGTAGAGACAAGAGTGCTGGCTCTTAATAAGGAGGTGGGGGGAAGGGCTAACTCTTCAGACTCTGGGGGTTTAGAAGAATCTGGGAGCTATACATTTGGGGGAATCATCCACCCAGATGTCCCATCCCAATTTCCGGGAGCCCCATCTCCTCCAAAAATGTCTCCATTCTCCTTGGATTTAAGCCTCTTTAATGTGCATGAAATAGAAAGGTCAAGTTTAGCTTTCCTTTACAGAGAGATTGTTATGGGACCTGCCCAACCTGCCTGAAATCCTAAGGACCTGATCACAGAGGGGCTCTCAAGGGCAACTTATACTGAAACAAGCAGATGCATTTAGCCTCCAGGCTTATTACACTGGGGTAAGCTCCATAATGATGAGGGATCTCATTCCTATTTAAATTCTGAATAAAGCCTGTTTGTTCACACTATCACCTTTTAAGCCCTACAGTGGAAAAAAAAAAAACTTAATTTGAGAAGGCAAATTATCTTCAGAGATCACTAACCCTAATCTTTCATTCATGTGGGTTTTTTTTAAAAAATGACTTCTCCACAAAGATACCTAAAGAGATGAAGCCTCATTTCGCATTTCAAAAGGGACGATAGAATCCCCAACATTCCTGTGGTTATCTCCTTCTTAGCTGTTCAACTTATGCAGCTGAGGTTTACCTTGAAGGAGAGAAGGAAAGAGCATCCTGTAGCCCACCTACTTTAGCATGGGAGCTTTTCTCTCTGAGAGCCAGACCCATCTGGATCCCCCCCTTCCTCTTTGGAGCACCCAAAGAGTGCTTACTGAGCACCCAGTGACTATCCGGCACAATGCTGGGTACATTAGGCAGAAGGTGGTAAGGCACAGACACAAGATACTGTCCTCAAGGAATGTACTATCTAATTATGGACAGAACGTGAAAGCTCAAATATCAATACAAACATACATTCCAAAAATAATTCTCTCAAAAAAGTGGGGGAGTTAGGAAAGGATCTCATAGAATCATAAATTACCATAGAACTATGAAGTGTAAGGGAAAGTGACCTAACTCAAATCTCTACCTGATGCACAACATCTTCAAAGACATTTTTAAAAAGGAGGCATACCACCTCAGTTTGATTTCCTCCGGTGACAGGTTGCTCACACAAAGCCAATTCCATTTTCAAACACTTCAAATTGTTAGGAAATTCTAGCTGAGAAAAATCTAATTACTTGTAACACCTACCTACTGGTATTGCTTGTACATTCTAGAAGGAAAAATATAGGATTCAATCAACTCCTTTTCTCATTAGCCTTTGAATTAGCCCACTAAAGTCTTCTGTTTGCTCATCTAGATAGTCCCCATTCCTTTGGGTCAAAATCGTACCATATTACTGATGCGAACATTGACCCTTTACTGAATGCCTGTGTCTGCCGGCCCCCTTGCCTGCCATGATCGCCTTTAAGCATTACAATGGCTCCTCAACTCAGTATTACTACTTCCACTGTATAAATAAGAACCTTGGAGCCTCAAGGAAGTGCAAACCCTCCCCTCCTAAGTCTCTCCCTTCTAGGTGAATTGGTTTGTCAGAATATCTTGTAAAGCAGTTGTTGTTATGCAGTGAACTCATAAGAAAAAAAATGAAAGCATTTTAGGAAATTGTGACAATTACCAAAGATGATAAGGTTGTGATGGCGGTGATGAGTAGCCCAGGTCAGGCTGATGTCCAGGGGTACAGCGGTAGGTGGGCAGAGGGAGGCACAAAAAGAGACAGAGAGATTACTTTAATGAGTCCCCAAGTATTTATCAATAATAAATACATCAGACACAATGCTAGGTGTTGAAATGGAAGGTGAACCGAACAGGTATGTGCCTCTCTTCAGGGAGCTTCCAGTCCAGTGGGGGAGAAGGACATTAACCTGATCAGCATCAAAACAAGGACAGGATTATAAACGTTGATAACTATTCAGAAGGAAAAGAACAGGGCTCTGTGAAAGTGGTCCAGGACAGGTCTGGATAGTGTGCCAGCTGGTTGGTTGGCTGCTCTGCTGGGTGAGAAGCCCATCTCCTTGTTCAGAGTGATAGGTTTCAGGTTCAAGTTCAGTCACCTGCTGGTCCCTGCTCCTGCCAACTGGACTGAGAACCCAAGCTGGAGTGCCGAGTGGTGCCCGTCATGAAGTGCCCTCTGGTGTTGAGGAAAGGAAGGGAATGCCTGCAAGGAAGAGAGTTGGGTAAAGAAGGGAGGATGTTAAGTGGGGACTTGTTTTGAAGGTGGGTGGCCCAGTCCTTTACCTGGGCCAAGAAGAAGCCCCCAGGGATCTGTGCTGACAGCTTGGAGAAAAGGTTAAAGGGAGCACCCCCTTGGTATTCAGAGTGCATACCTGCATGCCAGCCAGTAACACAGATAATGAGGCAGAACTGTTCCACTGCTCTGTGTGTTTTATTCATTTACTCTTCACCAAAGCCATATGAGAAGACACCGGTAGGACCCTATTTCACAGGTCTGGAAATGAAGCACAGAGGCTAACTCGACTAAGGTCACATGGCTTATAAGTGGCATAGAACAGAATCCACAGTCCATGTTATTATCCAAGGGGCCCCAGCGGATCTCTTGATCCCAATGGAGGTTCTGGATGTTTCAAATGTGCTTGGCTGAGCTGCTCTTTGCAACATTTGCCTGAGGGCTGATAAAGCGGCCCAAACATTATTTCTCACTCAAGTGACATTCAATGCGGGTTGACAGGGGGCTCTCCCCCCAGGACAACCCCCTCTCAGGAACCGAATTCCCTCCATCTTGCAACACTGCCCTCTTAGCACTTGGTCTTCCACGTTTGCTGAGTCAGGGAAGTGAGGGATGGACAAAGCATACTGGCCTTTAATTTTGTCATCCCAAGAGTGCCACACCACATGTACTTGGCTTGACCTACTCGTGTGGCCTCCGCCTAACTGCAAAGGAGATTGAGGAAAATGTAGAGATGTAGACAATCGGCAGAGCACTGTCCCTGCCATGACGTGGGACTGATCCTTCTCTTGGACCAGCCTGTTCTCAGCTTTCATGCTCTGCTTCTGCCTCAGGAGTTAGGGGCTTCCTTCTACATCATGGTTCCACTGGCAGCAGGGAGAGAGGGGGAAAGTTGGGAAGGCAGTTACTCCACAGCCCAGGGAGAAGTTGCCCCCCATTTAAGAAAGGGGAGGAAAAAATAATTTTTTATTTTTCGCATGTATGGGGGGGGGGGTGGGCAGTGAACCAGAAGAGCCATAGAAACTTGAGCCCCTGAAAATTCCGTCTGGAAACCTCTCCACCCAGGAATGTGTTGTCCACTCTCCTTAAAGAATATGGCCCCCAGGACTTCTTCCTTATGGTATTCACGCCTTCCCCTCGAGTGCGGGGTGAGATGTGACTTATTTTAACTCATAGAACACAGCAAAGTGATGAGAAGTCACTTCTGTGATGAAGATGCATAAGATTGTACCACCCACCTTGCAAGGAGACTCTCCCTTGCTGGCTCTGCTGAGCCCGGCGGCCATGTTGGGAGCTGCTCTGTGGAGAAGGCCATGTGGCAGGGAACAGAGGGCAGCCTTTGGCCTACAGCCAGCAAGAAACTGAGGCTCTCAGTCCAGCAACCCACAAGGACCTGAATCCTGCCAATAATCATGTGAAGTCGAAAGTGGATGCCTCCCCAGTTGAGCTCTCAGTAAGACCAACACCTTGACTGCAGCCTTGCAGAGAACTCAGCCAAGCCACGCTGGGACTCTGAGCTCAAAGAAACCATGAGATAATAAATTTGTGTCGTTTCGGGTTACTGAGCGTATGGCAGTATTGCTATGCAGCCATAGATACTACTTTGGGATCAGCAAAAGCGTGAGAGGGGAGAGCATCAGTTTCCTAGGGCTCCTGTTAATAAAGCACCACAGACTGGGTGGCTAGAAACAACAGAAATATATTCTCTCACAGTTCTGGAGGCTAGAAGTCCAAGATCAAGGTCATGGTGGGCCATGATCCCTCCAAAGCCTCTAAGAGAGAAGTCTCCCTTACCTTTCCCAGCTTCTGGTATTCCCAGGAATTCCTTGACCCGTGGCAGCCCGTCTCCAATCTATACCCCTTCCCTTTTTCGCCAGCCCTGTTGGACGGAAGGCCCATCCTACTTATATGGCTTCATCTTAACGAATTGCATCTTTAATGAACCCTATTTTCAAATAAGGCCGTTCTGAATTACTGGGAGTTAGGGCTTCAACCTATCTCTTTTGCAGACAAAATTCAACCCAATAACAGGAAGCAAAAAGAAAAGGGTTGACAATCAGTGTATCATCTGGAAAACAAACATCTTCATGAGCCTATTGAATATATCAAAGGGTCTACACCTTTAGCACAAGGACTAGTGGCTTTCTAGATGAGGATCTCAGAAACTGCTGGGGGAGAGGACCTTCCCCTGGGTATCACACAGGAAATGCTTGAACCAAGGTCTAATTCCACCTGCTGGAAGCATCCCAGCCCTGAGGACAGCTTCTCCCATGGCTGCCAGGCACAGTTGCACGGCCTGCCTCGTGGCAAGGGATGGACAAGATGACCACCTTACAAACCCTTGCATTACAAGAGGCTCCCATTCCATGGTCTGGTGTTGTATCTCTAGCCTGTCCTGGGTTGAGGCAAGGGCCACTTTCTCTGCCGCAGATACGAGAACTGCCCACAAGCTAACGTACTTTTTCAACCATGGGCCGATGCTGCCACCTTGTGGCCGAAGGACTCTATGTCTAGGGTGGCCAGGTAAATTATTGCTCACACGAGGACACTTCTGAAAGTGAAAGTTATTGTGTTGGGACAGCGGTGTAAATGGGGACTGTCCCAGGCAAACCGGGACATATGGAATGTGAAAGAAGAAGGGGACATGCGGGGCTCTCTAGACGCAGAAAGAAAAGAGATCTCCTTCTATGTTGCCTATGGACACAACGTGCCCCAAACACATTTAAAGTTCTGTCCTAAGTTTAAAGGTTATATTTTAAATCAGTAGAGAAACAAAAGCCCAGAAAGGGCCTCGTGTGTGTGTGTGTGTGTGTGTGTGTGGTGACCATAGTTTCAAAACGTCTGTATTACTCAGAAATATAAAAGTAAAATTTCTGTTTTACAATTGCATTCTGTTCTGGATGCCAACTTGTATTGAGAGCAGGGACGAGGTGACACTGGCAGCATGCTGTAACCTGATGACTAATGGTAACTTAACCTGTCTCATTTTCAGACCTGTGGGTAAAGCAGTCAAGTCAAAGCTCAGACTCCTAACAGCTTGGAAGGATCATCCCTTCCCGGGATGCGTTCTGGGTGCAGTGAGATTGCTCCGATATCTCCTGGGCCCCAACAGCTTCTGCTAAGACAGCCTTATCCTGCCTGATGGTGAAGGCACGACTGGCCTGATCTGGACCATGGGCATCAGAGTGACATCTGCCACCCACACCCTGGCCCTTGCCATTGCCTCTGGTGATACGAGGCCCACATTCGAGTTTCCTCATTTAGAGCCCAGGTCTCTTCTGGTCTGTCAGCCCTCCCATTCTTCACGAGCGCCAGAAAACTGGAGGCTGGGTTCTCTCCGATAAGCTGTGGGTGGGGGGAGGGCCTGGGCACCTGACCCAGGCATTGCGATGGACCCCGTCTTGGATCACATCAGGCTGGCATCTCATCGGCAAACCCTTTCTCTGCCAGGCCTGTAGTTTCCCCAAGCTCTACCCAGCTTGTCCCGAATACCAGCCCCGGAAATTCTCAGATTCTCCAAATCTATCCGGCTGTTTTATCTACCCACCTCCTGCCAGCCACCCCCTTTGTCAATGTTCCCTTCTGGGGCGAGGAAGGGAGTCAAACATTTCGGGTGACCCTTCACCCTCTCTCTTCCCTCTCACACCCAGCTCCTGCTCCCAGCACCAGGGGGACCTTTTCCCTTCCCATGTGGTGGGAACTTCACTCTCATTATATTCCTTCTTCCTCTCTGATCAGTGATCTATTTTGTGATTAGCTCTCTAAGCTCAGGCTACCTGAAACTTTCCCAGCTTTTTTTTTTTTTTTCACTTTCTCAACATAGCCTGGAGAACCAAACAGTAGCTCCTCCGTGCCTGATGGTTCTTCTCTCCCCTTGAAGCTGTGGGTGCCATTAATTCAACGGGATGGGAGCCAAAGTCTAACCAGAGTCTAGGCAGCCACCAGGTATAGTATCTCCAAAAATACTGTCCTAGTCCAGTGAGAATTTTGCATTTGATAAGTGTCTTCAAATAATAAGTACAGGAAGAATCGTCTTAGCTAGCAATTTGGAAAATAGATTGTTCCAATTCAACTTGTTGACATTAATTCTAGACGGATCAATTAATTGAACAGCTGGAGAAAAATCAAATCATTTGTTTAAACTAACGGAAAATAGAAACGGGTATTTGTCTATCTCTTAAGGAGTAATTTTCTAAGCTTTAAAATCATGGAAGAAATAAAATAGGAAAAAAGAAATAAAAATACTTTAAAAAAATCTGTCCTGCCCCCCCAACAGCAATTTACATAAATAACCAGGAGAACGAGATTTGGAAAACATTTCTAGAACAGGGAAGAATCAAGGGATATTACATATGGAATATAAAAGAAACCGTTATTGCTTCATCGTAACGTAAACTGGTGCCTTTAGAAAGGAATTTGTCAGGGGTCAGGGAGCCTGGTGGCTCAGTCGGTTAAGCGATCAAGTGTCCAACTTCAGCTCAGGGCACCATCTTGTGGTCTGTGAGTTCAAGCCTCACGTTGGGCTCTGTGCTGACAGCTCAGAGCCTGGAGCCTGCTTTGGATTCTGGGTGTGTGTCTCTCTCTGCCCCTCTCCGGCTCTCTCTCAAAAATAAATAAACTAGAAAGAAGAAAGAAAGAAAGAAAGAAAGAAAGAAAGAAAGAA
>NW_024412620.1:2080673-2083173 GCF_014898765.1 Herpailurus yagouaroundi
GAAAGAAAGAAGAAAGGAAGAAAGAAAGAAAGAAAGAAAGAAAGAAAGAAAAGAAGAAAGAAAGGTAGAAAGAAGAAAGAAAGGAAGAAAGAAGAAAAAAAGAAAGAAAGAAAGAAAGGTAGAAAGAAGAAAGGAAGAAAGAAGAAAGAAAGAAAGAAGAAAGAAGAAAGAAAGAAAGAAAGGAAGAAAGGAAGAAAGAAGAAAGAAAGAAAGAAAGAAAGAAGAAAGAAAGAAAGGTAGAAAGAAGAAAGGAAGAAAGAAGAAAGAAAGAAAGAAGAAAGGAAGAAAGAAAAGAAGAAAGAAAGGAAGAAAGAAGAAAGAAAGAAAGAAAGAAAGAAAGAAAGGTAGAAAGAAGAAAGAAAGGAAGAAAGAAAGAAAGAAAGAAGAAAGAAAGGAAGAAAGAAAGAAAGAAAAGAAGAAAGAAAGAAAGGTAGAAAGAAGAAAGAAAGGAAGAAAGAAGAAAGAAAGAAAGGTAGAAAGAAGAAAGGAAGAAGAAAGAAAGAAAGAAAGAAGAAAGGAAGAAGAAAGAAAGAAAGAAAGAAAGAAAGAAGAAAGAAAGGTAGAAAGAAGAAAGGAAGAAAGAAGAAAGAAAGAAAGAAAGAAAAGAAGGAAGAAAGAAAGAAAGAAAGAAAGAAAGAAAGAAAGAAAGAAACTTGTCAATACTATATAACTCAGGAATCTCACTCTTTGGAATTTATCCTAAGGAAATAATTCAAAAGAAGACTCAAGTTCAACTACACACTTTTTATAATCGCATTCATGTTGCACTGGGATGATCACGTTTCTCCTTTGACTCTCCCCACAGACACTAAGGACACTGTGCTCCTCTCAGCTCTGCCTGCCAGAATCTGGCACCTCTGCAGGTGGCAAATAAATGCTGCAGAGTAACTATTTTGTTGTGTTTTTGCTATATTAAAAATGGAAACAATCTTAATTTTCAATAATAGGGAGATGACAAAATAAAATACGGCTTAGTCACTTGATGAGGATACAATCAATGAATTTAATAACTATTAAGTGTTACATGACATGGAAAAAAAAAAACCTTACATCTTTGTAGCAAATACAGACCTTGGACCACATACTTACTTGTGCCAAAAATGTAACTTTTTTTTAACTTTCTATAGTAAGACTTACTTTCTTCTTCAAGCCCCCATTATGTGAAGCGTTATGGTCCCGGTTGGCTCCATCCTGGGGACTCTCAGGCAATTCTGTCCCCGTGCGACCCCTGATCCCAACTGTGTGCCTTCCCCTGGAGTCTGTCATTGTCTGCGCTCACCCCCACCCCCCCACCCCCCAGGATGTTCGCTGACTTCTCTCTCGCTTGGTCATTGATCCATGCGGGAGCTGGGCTGTCCTGTGTTCCCTAGTCCGGACGTTTCTCGGGACAGCCTCTGTTTTAGCCACACCAGTCCATTTCATCTGCGGGGAGTTCTGACAGGTTGTGTTGGGTGGTCACATCCGACCCGGGTCATATGGCCGTTGTCGCAATCACTAGGCGCTAAGTGGAAGGACCACGGCCACACTTGCCTTCTCCAGGCTCTTTTCAGGAAGGTGGTGCACATCTCATCCATCAGTTCCGGGGGGCGGGGGGGGGGGCAAGTCACAGTCTTCCTTCTGATTCTCTGCTGCAGCCTTGCTCTTAGCCCGGAGGACAATGTCAAGGCTCTGAGGTGAGTGTTAGCTGTTTATGCACTCCCAAATTCTTTTCTCTTTGGCCTGGACCTCAACTTCGGAGAGGTTCAACCCAACACTTGGTTATTTTAATTATCTGCTTCTGCACTAACAACCCGCCAGAGAAAACCTAGGAGGAGCAAAGATATAAAATACGACAGCATAACCAACGGGAAGCGTTAAGCTCATTGATTAATGTATCAAGTCCACTACCAAATACTGCAACAAGCAAACACATCCCCAAAGTCGCAGGTCCGACTTCATTGTGACCGTGCACACGTCATCTACGCGTATGCACAAACCCTATAAAGGCACAGGGAAAATATCAAGCTAACTGACAGGCGGGTGAGGAGAGAGTATGGGTGATTTTTTTTTTCTTTAACCCATCTCCTTCGTAGTAGTTATTAGAGGTAAATACCAGCCATGTTGTTTGTGAACAAAAAATCCATTTATTTTTCAATAATATAGAGCTTTCCTGGCTCCTGTATATTTCCCAGCAGGTCTCCCATCATCCCTGGTATGGCTCCTTTGGTCCAGTAAAGCCGGTCTCCTTACCTGCAAACCACTCATGCCGGCTTTGGAGACATTGCTTGGCCCAGCAGTTCTCAAACTTTAGCCACATCAGAGTCACTGGAAGGCTGGAAGCCTTCTTAAAACACACAATTCTGTGCCCCACCCCAGGGTTTCTGATTCAGTACCGCCAGGCTGGGGCGGGGGCCTGAGAATTTGCATTTTTAACAAGTTCCCAGTTGATGTTGATGTTGTTGGTCTGGAGACCTCACTTTGAGAACCACTGGCTTAGCTGCACCTTCCTCCCGAAATGTCT
>NW_024412620.1:2084717-2208052 GCF_014898765.1 Herpailurus yagouaroundi
TGGCTCCAGGCTCTGAGCCATCAGCCCAGAGCCTGACGCGGGGCTCGAACCCACGGACCGCGAGATCGTGACCTGGCTGAAGTCGGACGCTTAACCGACTGCGCCACCCAGGCGCCCCTATAATCACTTTTTAAATATAAATAATGATTCAGGGAATATCCTTATTCATCCATCTTTGTACACCATCCAGTGATTTTATCAAAGGAATCTTTTAAAGATTTTGATGTGCATTGAAAAATTGCCGTCCAAAATATTTACAGTCTCCCAATTCCTTGCCTGGAATGGGGTCAGGGGGTACAAGCCTCTGCTTGTAGAAGCTTCGGTTTGCAGAACACCTCCTCCTGGAAATCTGCTAGAGGCCTGCTACGTAGCTGGCATCCCAGGTGCCACTGCTCTCCTGAGTGACAGCCACTGTTTCCTGGGGGTCCCCACCCCACCCCCCGCCGTTTTCCTGGTCTTAGCTGACTCCCATATTTGCTGAAGGATGTTGTGAATCATTTACTAACAAAGGAGGTTTGATAGGTAAATTTCTCGTCTTTGCATTTCTAAAAGTATCACTATGAGTAAGACAACAGGTTGATCTAATGGACATAGAGTAAATACAATACTTAATAAGAAAAGAAAACACGCTCTTTTAAAATATAGGCTTTAAAAAAAAATTCAAGAATTGACCACCATGGCAAATTACAAATCAATTTTCACCAAATTTCAAAGAGTTAGTATGAAACAGATCTTATCAGCCAATCGCAAAACAATTACGTGAAAATTCGGTACCAAAAACATACCATATTCTTACAGCCATGTATTTGGAAATTTTAAAACCGATCTCTAAGTATTTGAAGGGTTAAAAATAGAAATAATACTGTGAATTGGAAAAAATATTTCAGTCTAAATGATAAAAAGCTCTAAATTTCAAAACGAAAACACGTGAGGGAAATGTGTAAACCAAGTATATTAGAAGAGGGGAATGGCCGAACACTAAATAATTGGTTTGGATTAAGTGTGCAACGAGAGACGTTAGAAAAAGAACCAGAGAGGAAAACCAAATAAAGGTGAAGAGGGAAAATGGAAGACAAGAGCAACCCTGAAACATAAAACACAGAAAGGCAACAAGATCAAAGTGATAACACAGCCCTGGAAAGAAGATTCAGGTAAGGGAAGCAAAGACACAAACAACATCCGGAATGAAAAAGAGGAACTAACAACAGTAAAGATAATGGAGTCATGTTATAAATAACCTGACGCCAGTAACCTCATGTGCTTAGTTGAAACGGACAAACTCCTAGAAAAACATGACTGGTCGGGGCGCCTGGGTGGCGCAGTCGGTTAAGCGTCCGACTTCAGCCAGGTCACGATCTCGCGGTCCGTGAGTTCGAGCCCCGCGTCAGGCTCTGGGCTGATGGCTCAGAGCCTGGAGCCTGTTTCCGATTCTGTGTCTCCCTCTCTCTCTGCCCCTCCCCCGTTCATGCTCTGTCTCTCTCTGTCCCAAAAATAAATAAACGTTGAAAAAAATAAATAAATAAATAAAATAAAAAAAGAAAAACATGACTGGTAACAATTGCCTCTACATGAAAAAGGTAACTGGTAACAACTTAACAGCTGCCTCTAACAGATTTTTAACTGTTATAGAAATTGAATACAAAAAACAAAAACAAAACAAAAAACCCCAACACTGGGCCCAAACAATTATAAAGGTGAGTTCTGTGACATATTCAAGAGACATTTACTCAAACTCTTCAAGTTAATGGGAGAGAAAATACTCCCAAATTTATTTCAGGAGATTAATGAAAGCTGGATCCCCAAGCTATACAAAGAAAATATGAAAAAGAAAAATTACAGATCAGTCATATTCATGAATACCAATTTTTGGGGTTTTTTTTTTTTTGGTTTTTTTTTTGAATACCAATTCTTTAAAAAACCTAAATTAAATTTTCCAAACATAACTCAGCTAGGTTTTTCTTCCAAATAACATGAGTATAGTCCGAATTATATTGGAAAATATCTCAATATAATTTATCCCATTAGAGATTTAAAGATATATTTATCCCAGTAAGTTTAGAAAAAAATTTAGATGACATTCAGCATTTATCCATTAAAAAAAAAAATTAACACCAACCTCTTAGTAAACTAGAAATAGTAATTTTCTTTACCTGATCAAAGAAACCTATTTTAAAAACCACAAAACTGCAGTATTAACATGGTAAGCTGTTGGTGAAATATTAAAAAGTATTGCTTTTAGGGGCTCCTGGGTGGCTCAGTTGGTTGAGTGTTTGACTCTTGGTTTGGGCTCAGGTCCTGATCTCACGGTTGGTTCGTTCCTGAGATCAAGCCCCTAGTCAGGCTCTGCTTGGGATTCTCTCTCTGCCTCTCCCCTGCTTGTGGGCACTCTCTCTCTCAATAAATAAGTGAATTAAAAAAAAAAAAGTATTGCTTTTAAATTCAGGAGCAAAATTAAGATTGCAGGGAAGATTATAGCCAGCTCAAAAGGCAAGAAAAAGAAGAGAGAAAGTATAAGAATGAAAAAGGGATGAAAAAAATTCTCATTATTTGCCAATGATATGAATACTCACATGGGAAACTCCAAATAATCTACAGATTTATTATTAAGATTATTGACAGTTTAGCAAAGTTGCCAAGTTTAAAACCAATATATGAAAATTAATTTTTTGAATATCAGTAATAAACAGAAAAACGTCATCTCAAATTTCCAATTACAAAAGCGGCAAAATGAAAAAAGTATCTAAGAATGACTCTAGAGATGTGCAAGTCCTTCATATAGAAAATAATATGGCTTTTTGCAAGATCTTAGAGACGCCTAAAGAAATAAAAAGACAGATGTTTGTTGGGAAAGGAAGGTCAATTTTGTAAATATGTACATTTTCTCCATCTTAAATTTTTTTAATGTTTACTTATTTGTTTTTGAGAGAGAGAGAGCCCTTGAGCAGAGGGAGAGGGCAGAGAGAGAGGATCCCAAGCAGTCTCCTTGTTGTCAGCACAGAGCCCGACACGGGGCTCGAACCCACGAGCTGCAACATCATGACCGGAGCTGAAACCAAGAGTCAGAGGCTTAACCGACTGAGCCACCCAGGTATCTCCATGTTCTCCATCTTGATCTGTACGTAGAATTAAAGAAATTCCAATAAAAATTACAACATGGTTTTATACTCAAAACCCTCCTGAAGAAGCCCAAGGTTGCTGATGAGGGTGGCACAGCATGTTGTTTCTGGCATCGTGATCGATTATAAGACTAGAGTAATCACAAGTGTCATATTAGAAGAAGACAGACAAACAGATCACTGGAACAGAATAAGAGAAGCCAGAAACAGTCCCACACATAGATAAAAACTTGATATATGAGAGGGGTGGTATTGCTGACTCTTTACTTATATGGGGAAAAGCAAATCAAAGCCCTTGTGAGACTGTACATACAAATAAATTAAGGCGGATTAAGAACTTGACTATAAAAGACCCAAAAATGAAACATTTAGAAGATATAGAGGAGAAAACTTCACGGCTTCAAGAAAAACAAGGGTTTTATTTTGTAACAAGACACAAATCACAAACCAAAGGAAAAGTGGACTCACTTGAATACATTAATCTACTGCATATAGTTGAATACTTTGATACTGTTTATGGTACTAAAGAGAAAGAAAAGAAAAGCCACAAGCTCAGAGAACATAATTGCAACACACCTAAGCGGCAAAGGAATCTGTATCCGGAATATAGGAAAAACACCCACAAATCATAAGAAAAAGAAATCAAGACGAGGACGAGCAAAAGACCTCTCCCTTTCCCCTGGAGAAGAGACCTAAAATGGCCCAGAAACACGCAAAAAGATGTTCGGTAAGATGAGTAATCAGGAAAATGTCAATTAAAAAACCACAGTGAAAGAACATTGCATACTCATCAGATTCGCCAAGGTTTTAAAAATCTGATGTCAATAGTTGGAGGTGATGCAGAGAGACAGAAACTCTTAAAGGCCGCGGATGAAGGGCTTATGAAAATGAGACTGGGGGAGGGGGTAGAATGAGACTGGAAAACAATTCGGAATTATCGAATAAAATTTAAAATGCACATACCTCATGACCCAGCAATTCCACCGCTGGGCATGAACTCAAGAAGCTCTTGCACTCCCGCTGACCGGAAGGAGCGCGTTCATAGAAGTGGTGAGTATAACAGCAAAAAACTGGAAATAGCCAAGTGACTCTCAACAACAGCATGGACAAAGTGTGGTACGAACACAACGTGGATGAACTACAGTCACAGGCGTCACGGCTGGGTAGCTTTTGGGGATGATGAAATGGTCTGGAGTGAAATACTGGTGATGATGGTTGCACAGCTTTATGAATATACTAAATATACTAAATGCCATTGAGTCATACACTTAAGAAAGGGTGAATTTTATGTTACGTGAATTATATTTTAATAAAACTGTTTTGAAAGGCAGATGTAGTGTTGAGTGGGGAAAAAAAACCCAGAAACACACAGGAAGTGTGGTTTCATTTACATAAAGATCAAAAATAAGGAAAAACTAAACAATGCATTGCTTAGGAATAGATACAGATGTGAATAACTATAAAGAAAAGCAGAGGAATGATCACCACTAAATTTGGGCTGGAGGGAGGGGAAAGATATGATCAGGGAGGGAGGGCCACAAAGATGTCAAAGGAACTGGTAATCGTCTCTTTCTGAAGCTAGGTTGGGGGTATATGGGTGTCTGTGGTGTTATCTTAACGGTATACAGATTATCCTTTAAAGTGAGGTTCAACTATCTCTCTCTGTCTCTGTCTTTGTCTCTCTTTTGAGAGAGAATGCCAGAGAATGCCAGTGGAGTAGAGAGGCAGAAGGAGAGAGAGAGAGAGCATCTTAAGGAGCCTACACTCTCAGCAGGGAGCCTGATGCACGGATGGACCCCAAAGCCCTGAGATCATGACCTGAGCAGAAATCGAGAGAGCCCAACGTTTGACCAACTGAGCCACCCAGGGGCTCCTCAACCTCTCTCTTATGTATATATCCATACATTAAGTTTGTATCTATCTATCTATCTACCTACCTATCTAGATATATGCATACTCATTTATGTGCGTATCTCCTGATTTCTAAAAATTAAATCCCTCCTTTCTATCCTTGCACTGGATGTTTGGTTTGTGGTCTGTCCTTTATAGGGATGTAGTATCTCCAAGGATATTAATTTGAATACTTTAAAAATTACCTTCTTTAAACTATCCATTTGTTTTCAGTTTCTGTCTCTCTGTCTCTGTCTCTCCCTCTCTCTCTCTACCCCCCCCCCCCCCCCCCCCCCCCCCAACCCCGACCCTCCTTCTCATTAAAGGCTCTTCTAAGATACCTGGTTATCTTTGGCTGTCTATTCGTATTTTAAACCACCGCATTGGGAGTTCCGAGTACACGAAGGTGCTTTGCTTCATGCAGGCGGACTGGGAGCCAGCCGTGACCCTGACGTCTACATGCCATTTGGGGAGCATCTCTTCTCCGGAACCATTCAGTGTCTCAAGAGAAAAAGCCCCACAGTGTTTTTCTCCTTGGGGGTTTTGTTTGTTTGTGGCTGTTGGTTGTTTTGTGGTCCGGGGGAGGTTGGTGCACGACTCGTGTGTATTTGGAGCAAAGGGCTTTCGTAGCAGTCAACTGCTCTGTGTGCAGGATTCCGGCAAATCCCCGCTGTCCAGCCCCCCCGTCTCGCTCCCGGCTTCGTTCCGCTTGGCATTGGCCGGGCTCGTGTCCACCGGGTCTGCAGGTGTGGCAGCCCCTCCTCCACATTATTCGCCCGCCACGCGCGCACCTGTACTCCGCTTCCTCTCTTACCGCCTCCGCGTGTGGCGTCTCCCATCTGCTGATGACCGCTTTTCCCTGCTCGGGGTTCATATATCTTAATTCCTTACTGTTATTATATAGAGGGATCTTTGAAACGAGAGGAGGAAACATGTCCAGTAAATCTGTCACCTTTAACCAGAAATTAGGTTACTTTTAAAATAAAAGTAATGAGAAGAAAAAGAACTAATGTTTATCGAACCCTAACCAAAGGCCAGGCACTAGTCTGAAAGCTTCACATGTATCCTTTTCTTAATCTACACAACCACCCTATGAGGCAAGCGACTCTTACTTTTTTCCTACTTTACAGGTGAGAAAACAGAGAGATGGGGACAGTAAATCACTGCCAGAGATCTCAGGGATAAACAAGGAGTGGAAGGAGGATATAAATACAGGTGATATGGGGCGCCTGGGTGGCGCAGTCGGTTAAGCGTCCAACTTCAGCCAGGTCACGATCTCGCGGTCCGGGAGTTCGAGCCCCGCGTCGGGCTCTGGGCTGATGGCTCAGAGCCTGGAGCCTGTTTCCGATTCTGTGTCTCCCTCTCTCTCTGCCCCTCCCCCGTTCATGCTCTGTCTCTCTCTGTCCCAAAAATAAATAAACGTTGAAAAAATAAATAAATAAATACAGGTGATCTGACTCGAGGAGCACTGTCCCTCATCGTCATGTGACATTAGATAGATGATAGATAGATAGATAGATAGATAGATGATAGATAGATAGATGATAGATAGGTTGATAGATGATAGATAAACAATCATTCAACCTGAAGGTCCTATAATCAATGGTGGTAGATGAAAGACTAAAATCTGTGTCCTAAGCTGAAAGAGTGAAAATCCACTCAGAACGAAAAATAAAAAGCAACCCTGTCCTTCATCAGGTTGGCAGGACAGACACAGATAAAAACTAGCTGCAAAATTAGCAAGAAACACTGTTTCCCCAAAGTTATGCAGCAGATTGGAAATGTCATAAAGAATACAGCCCCCCTGTTTGAGTGACCACTTTTGTCTTCCTGGTGATGCTCCCAAACTCGCTTTGCCGGGATACCCAACTGGTAAATGGCCCTTGTCTCGAGACAGCACTCAATCCCTAGGTAATTTCCACATATCTTAATCCTGCACTGGCAACAGCAATCAGTTCAGAACAGAACCTCATTTCCCTGAGACTGTCCTCAAAATTCTCCGGCAGGAACCCAAACCTCACAAAAGACACGTCCCCTCTTTCCTCTTGTTGAACCTCATTCTCCACTTCCTCTGGAATACCCTCCCTCACCACACTGAGTCAATAAATGTGACTTTCTCTTGCCTAATTAGGTTTCAGTATATAGGTATGTGTGTTCTTAGAGATTCATTCCTTTGGCTTTAAATGCATGAGCTTTCTGTGGCGTCAGAGCCCCCAACGGGGTCAGATGTGGAAAACCTTATGAAAACCTTGGGAAAGAGGGGTGCCCTTGAAAGGAAGAGAGGTCAGGACTTGGAAGGCACATCTAGCTACTTTGTATTCTGTGCTCGGGTTGGCTTAGTCTTTCCTCTTGCCTGGTCTCTGGGCACTGACTCCTTCCAGGAAGGTCTCAGATTTAGGAGTCAGTTTCAATCCTGCCTGGGGCACTTACTTGCAACTGCTATTTCTGAGCTGATAACTATCTCCACTCTACCCCTTCCCTAGGAAGGACCTGCTTGAGTCAGGTGGAGCTTCCTCATAAGCGTCTTAGCTGAGAGAGAGGATACCTAGCCCTCATGCCCAGTCCATGGTGGAGAGTTCCCCAATCCCGGGCAGCATGACTGTGAGAGGGGCTGAGCCCCTGTCCCAGCCTTGACTGTGTTGGGGTTAGGGCCAGGAGGGCAAGTGGGGTAGGAAATATCACTACTTTTGGAGCTCTGGAAAAAAAAAAAAAAAAAACACCAGAGCTGGGAAAAAAAAAAAAAAAAAAACCCACCAGATTCCTTTTGGAGTAAAAGGGCCCTCGGGGCTAAGGGGCGCCTGGGTGGCTCAGTCAGTTAAGTGTCAGACTCTTGATCTCGGCTTAGGTCCTAATCTCGGGGTTTGTGAGTCTGAGCCCTGCAGACTGCCCTGAGCCTGCTTGGGATTCTCTCTCTCCCTCTCCCTCGGCCCCTCCCCCACCCATGGCGCTCTCTCCCTCCCTCCCTCCTTCTCTCTCTCTCTCTCCCTCTGTCTTTCTCAAAATAAACATTTAAAAGAAAGGATCCTCAGGGCCTTGACGGCTGTAGATGAGTCCCCGTGGACATAAGGTCATCTTTATTGCTGTTGTTACCGATATTATTGATGCTTTTTACACCGCTATTATATTTTTAATTGGTACTGTATTGCATTTTTCCAAGTACCTTCACACTGGGTTTTCTCCCGGTTACGTGCACACAGTATGGACGGTCCATCCCTCATTTTACAGCTGAAGAAACGGAAGCCCAGAGAAGCGAGAAGCTGTGGCTACTTGCCTATGTCGGTGACAAAGCAGGGGTCTAAGACCACAATCCCCTGCCCCCAGCCAACGGTCCATCCAATTTCTCCTGACAGACTAGCAGGACACTGAGCAGTGAGTGTTGGGAGAATCGCCTGAGCCTGGGGTGTGTGAGCCGTGGAGATGCCCGGAGTCCCGGCCATCAGTTCTCAGGGGGCAGAACTACAGACTCCAGAAACGGGTTCCTATTTCCACATCTCCAAGCCAGAACCTATCTATTAATGCCACCTCCGGAAGCCGCCCAGCCCGCATGAGAGTGGGGCCGTGCCCTGGGCTCAGATCATATAAGCGGAGTCTGGGCAGCTGCCAGCTGTCAGGAGAGGAAGGGGTGGAGGAGGGCGCTGCCTCTGCTCTGGCCTCCCCAGGGTGAGTGTGGGCACAAGAATGCAGAGAAGAGCCCCGAGCCAGGCCAGGCAGGTCTTTGCCTTGCAGCCAGCTCTGCACTGACAGGTTCAAACCAGTCTGTGGCTTAGCCCACACTTCAGGAATGGGGGGAGGTGGGGGGGGCGATTCTTCTTCTTCTCCTCCCCGCCCTAAACTAACTAGGCTGTCCAGGAAGAGGGTGGACAAGGCAAGAGGCGATGGTTTGGGGAAAAACGTGCTTCAGGAAGGAGACAGTGCCTGGGACTGGAGGCCCCTTCTGCTCTTCTGAGCACTGGCCGCTGAAGTCAGGTTTTAGACCCACAGACACTGCGGGGTCTTTATTGGGAGCGTTCCAGGCATCGGTGTCTCTTTCACTCAGTTCGACCCCCCGAATCGACTTTTAGCTTTTTATCCATTCTGCCTATAGCACCCGGAGTGAGCTTTCAAAACACAAATCTAACCAGGCCGCCCCCCTGGTCTCCCATCGTGCATCAAGTCCAAATTCCTCAGCATGGCCAGCCAGGCTCTGCTCTAGAACAGCCTACCTTCAGCCTCACCGTGCCCCTCTCTCCTCACTGCTAACCAAGCTAGGCTCAAGTTCCCGGAGAGGGCTGTGTGCTCTCCTGCCTCAGGATCTTTGCACCTGCGATTTATGCTGCCTGGAAGGCCCACTGTCTCCACCCCTCAGCCCTTTCCCCTTTGTCTTCCCACTTATATACTCCAGATCCCTCGGATGTGAGCTTGTTGTCTCCTTCAGAGAACTCTACCCCAATACTGTACCCCTTACGGTCCCCTTACATGCTCCAAAAATACTCCTTATGACAATTGTCGCTATTCATTTAATGTCTATCTCAGCCTTTGCTGGACTGAATTGAATGCTCCAGGAGGACAGGGAACCCGTCCTACTCACTACTGTATCTTCAGCACTGTCTGGGGGCGAGTCAATTACGTTCAGTTTATTGAGAACCTAATAGTCAGATTCAGCAAAGACTTGTGAGTACTGGACCTAGGATTTGGACCCAGGCCTGGAGGCGTGAGCCCAGAGCGCATCGCCTGTTCCCACTGGGCTCTGCCGGCCAGTGGGAATCTCAGAGAGGTACTGAGACCTTGGTCTGCCCTGGAGGAACAGATTGTAAAGTTGATAAGAAAAAGATACAGACACAGGAAACAACCGGAAGCCATACGTGCCTCTGTGATTTGGTACCAAAGAACCTGATACGAACAGTAAATGAAATCGGAAATCAGAGAAGGGAGAGATCCCCAGGGGAGTGACAGATGCCTGCAGCGATGGAGAGGCGGGAAAGGGCATTCCAGGAGGCGAGACAGCAG
Source organism: Herpailurus yagouaroundi (assembly GCF_014898765.1). Taxonomy (NCBI): domain Eukaryota; kingdom Metazoa; phylum Chordata; class Mammalia; order Carnivora; family Felidae; genus Herpailurus; species Herpailurus yagouaroundi. The sequence goes on from NW_024412620.1 coordinate 2,094,710, forward strand.
AAGAAGTGAAGACAGGAGCAAGTCAGCACGGGCGGGAACCCCCCAAGCAGACTGTGCACGCTCCTGAGGGGTAAGAGAGGAAGCATGAAGAGGAGAGGCGGTGTCTGTGGCCGAGGGTCCTGCGTGGCAGACAGAGAAGTGGCCGCACTGGCGACGGGAAGTCATTTGAGGTTTGGGATGCAGAGGGCAGCCTGAGGCTAGTGGAGTTCCAGAAGGATCATCTGGGAGTGGTATGCAAATGAACTTCAGCAGGAGTGCCTGAGTGGCCCAGTACATTAAGTGTCCATTTCTTGACGTCATCGGCTCAGGCTGAACCCCGCATCGGGCTCTGTGCTAACAGTGTAGAGCCTGCTTGGGATTCTCTCTCTCTCTCTCTCTCTCTCTCTCTCTATCTCTCTCAAGAAATAAATCAACATAAGAAAATGAACTTCAACAAAGCAGAAAGAAGAAAAGGCAGGGAGGATGGATGGACAGGTGGAAGAAGGAAGAGAGGTAGCCTTTGCTGAGCGCCTAGCAGGCCTTTTATAAAAAGACCTCATCTGGGGCGCCTGGGTGGCTCAGTCGGTTAAGCGGCCGACTTCGGCTCAGGTCATGATTTCGCGGTCCGTGAGTTCGAGCCCCGCACGGAGCTCTGTGCTGACAGCTCAGAGCCTGGAGCCTGTTTCGGATTCTGTGTCTCCCTTTCTCTGACCCTCCCCCGTTCATGCTCTGTCTCTCTCTGTCTCAAAAATAAATAAACGTTAAAAAAAAAATTTTTTAAAGAGACCTCATGTAATCCTGTCAACAGCCCCGAATGGTGTGTACGTTTGTCCCTGTTTTGCAGATAAAGAGGCTGGAGTGTAAAGACGTAAAGTGACCTGCCTAGGGCTGCGTAGCCAGAGAGGAACCAGAACGGACGCTTGGGTGTTCGCCTCCCAGGCGAGCAAGCTTTCCTCTGTATCACAGGGAAGTGGGTGTCACCTGACAGCCCAGTTAGGAGACTGTTCAAGCAGGGAGGTCGCAGGCTGATGGCTTTGGGTATAAAGAGACTTTCCTGAGCTCAGATGAGTCTGCCTGTCTCTGGGACCCGGCTCTAAAACATGCCCTGAGAGCCAGCAAGGAGGTCAGGGGCAGCACAGGGCCGGTCCCGGGAGAAGTGTCTAGGGTGGGACCACACGGCAAGTCGAATCCAAAGTAAAGTCTCGGGAGATGCAGTTAGAGCCCAAGAGTCCACCTGGCTGGGGAGTCGGGGTAACTGGGTTCTAGTCCCGGAAGCCCCACTTTGAGACTTTGGGTCGGGGACTCAATCCCTTCATCCAACAGACGAGCTTCTTCGTCTGTAAAACATAATTACAAATCTCAACTTCCTCTTCTGTGTTTTGACATCCGAACGATCTTATGACTGTGGGCATGTTTTGTCCCCCGAGAAACGCTGGGCTGGTGGAAGGGGTGGTTGTCAGAGATCCAGAGGAGATGGGCAGGATGTCCCAGGGCCCCGTGGACCCTCTCGGGGCTGGTGCCCTGAACTGGTTTGTCATGAACCATTTCTCCCTCTGACCTATTGCTTCCGATCAATCCATTGCTCATGTAAGCACCCACCCTATTTAAATCACTGCGCTGGCCAAGTATTGTTCCAATCCTCTCGGCACCCATCTTTCACTTTTTCCTCTTGCTGTTTAATCAAATGAGGTCGTCAGACTAAGCCATTGCGCTGTTGGTAAACAGTGAGTTACCTCCACCCAAATATTGAGACATAGTAAAATGCTTCTTTTGCATTTTCCGCAGCCCGTCTCCCTACTCCAATAAATTCACCATCTGTGGCACGTTTGGGTTATAAATTGCAGGTATAGCTCACCAGCGTCAGTCACAGGATGAAGAAAAGGGAAGCAAAGTGCTTACTGGTTTTCACTGCTGGTTACCTTTAAAACACGTTGCATTTTATGCGCGTGGACGAGGGAGCCTACCTATTGACCGACACGGTGCCTTGCAAATGTATCTTTCACAGCAAATACATCGCAGGGGGCATAGGTATTTTCATTCATTTGTGCCAGAACCTCCAAAGAAAAATAAAATGCCAGTATGTTGCTCAAGCGCACACAATTCTTACAAAACAAAACTACTGTAAAATATCTGGATGCAGCAGACCCATCCCAGTAGTCTAAGGAAACAGTGCTCCCAGGTGTCTTTGTGGATACATGTCTCTACAAGCACGCTTGCTGTCTTTTGTCTGTGCACAGCTGCTTAGCACTGAACACTTTGAAGGTGCCGGGGCGGGGGGGGGGGGGTGCCCTCTGAAGATCAGGGTCAGAGAGGCCAGCCTGGGAGGATCCCGGGTTTCGGACCCAGGCCTACAATCCAGAGAAACAAAGAAAAAGAGGCAGAAAGGCTGAAGCGCCGAGGAGGGATCGGAGAGACGGGAGAACAGCAGGATCCACAGAGAGACAGGCCCAAAGGAAGATAGCACGGGACATTACCCGGAGCTCAAAGAGTTTTTGGCTTTACTGAAAATGAGACCTACTGTAGGGAAGCATCCTAGATGTCCTTGACTCTTTCGCATCACGTTAACCCAGTTTGTATGATCAGTTTGTTTGGGCATATTCTCTGCTCCCTGAAGGCAGGGGGTTGGGGACAGGATGGGAGAGGATGGGGGTCCCCAGATGTTTGGGCAAGTGGCCTTTGAGTAAATCCACCCTGCACTCCCGTCTGCTGGCAATCCGTTCATTTATTCATCCAACACCTGTAAGAGGCCGGGCATGCCGGGAGTCGGGCGAACAGAGAACAGAACCCAGTCCCCTCATGTTCTGCGATAAAGCCGCAGAACTAGAACTCCTGCCGGCCACATTAGTCTGTGTCTGGACTCAAATAAGGGAGTTGAGCTCTGATGGCTCTTGTATTCTCTTATTGAAGAGTTCTGCCTTTCTTACACTTTCCTATCAAATTCTTGGGAAATAATTCCAGCCGTGGCGCAGCTAGACCACGGGGGATATGCGGATGGTCTCCATCTGGCTTGGGACCCCTGGAGGACAGGGGGGCGTCAGAAGCCTGGCATGGAGGTGTGGTGGCCATTCTGTCAGACCAGTGCAGGAGTCAAGTGAGGAGACTGGACTGCTGACATGTGGTGGCCTGGCGTCTTCGGTCTCCTGGGTCTTCTTGTACCTCCGAGTGTTAGGAAGATGCTTTGTTCAACGGCGGGGAGCAGCCCAGAGGGTTGGGGCCTGGACGAGAGAATGCTGAAGGACATCCAAGAACCTCGGACCCCCTCAGCCTTCAGAGGGGCCATCCCTCGTGTGCACAGCACCAGGCTCTCCCACCTTGCATCTGGGTCGGCATGGCTATGCATGATGCCCAGCTCAATCTGTTGACTGCCTTGCTTCTTCTCTCCTCCCCATCAAACTCCGTCCTCCTCAGGCAATTCACGTGCCCTCTCCTCATGCACAGGCCTGCAAGATGGGGCCAGTCAGCCTGTCTTCTTGAAATCCTGCTGGAATAATGAAGGACACAAAGCGGCACCCATTTCTGTCCGTTATGGGAGAGCACCCAGCCTTCTGAGGCCCTTCCTTCTCCCTCCACAAGCTCACCTCACTTGCTCCCCTACTCCTTTCCGTCCTCAGCCTGAGAAGAGAAAGGCAAGAATCCTTCCTCCCTGTTGAACCGGTTTGTCTACTTTCTTCTCCCTTCCCCAGAGCCCAGGTCTCATTAAGCCCAGATTCCTCTGTGTGTGTTGAGGGGAGGGGGCACAGGGCAGGGTGGAGCTAAGGGGGCTGGCACTGATGCTAAAGGGCAGAGAGGGGGATGCATTTATTTGTTCATATAGGACTTCACTTTTAGCAGACTGAGCTTTCCATGGTGGCTATCTCATGTCCTGGTCCCCACCCAGCAGCTTTAACCCCGTCTTTATGAATCTAATTCCAATATGGCGGCAGGGGGAGGCGGTCTCCACACTACCAAGAAATTTTTGGACACTGGCTGGCTGGCTGTTTTACAATTCAACTCAATTCTGACCAGGCCTCCCCGGAGACAGAGTCAGATCCCACAGGTTAAGGGCTCAGTCTCCAAGACTCCCCGACTTCACATGCTAATCACTAGGCCAGGTTGTCCCCTGTGCCTCTGACCAATCAGCTTTAACTCAGAGGTTTCCACAATCCTCCCCGCCCCCCCCATGTTCACAACCCATTAGCTCTCTAAACCCCATCCTTTTTTGGTTTTGTTTTTAACGGAGGCTTCATTGCATGGTCACAGTTTATTAATTCACTGGCCAAGGGTGACTGGACTCATCCTCCAGCCCCCACTCCTCACGGGCGGGTGGGGGGCGGGTAAGGTGGGGTCTTCAGGTAAACAACTCCCATCCTTAGGTGACCTAGGGATATTCCAAAAGTTGCCTCATTAACACAACAAGAGAAACTTTTATGATTCTCACCATTTAGGAAATTCCAAAGGTCTTAGGAGCTCTGTGTGAGGGCCCAAGATACATTTCTTATTACCTGTCACAGTCCCACCTGCCCTTAGCTCCTTCTCTCCACGGTCTCCATAAAATCCAAATGACCCACACAAAGGCTGCTAATCTGTGAGCCCAGTCCCAGCTTCCCTCCTAACCAGCCCCCCTGGATGGCTCCTAACGGCCCGCACTCTGTTTCCCTGCAGAGCCTCACCTGACAGCTTAGTGTTTTCTTCCCCGCTTTGCCTTGGAAAGGTGAGTAGCTGAGACAACAGACTCACCAGGGAACTGTCACATCACAGAGGAGGTGGCTCTCTAGAAATGCAGGCTCAGGGACACAGGACTCCGGCATCATCGAGCTGTGGCCCTTCCCCCCACCCCCACCCCCCGCAGTGGAGGCAAGTCCCAGCTCCCTCCACGTGGCTACCTGGCCCCCGCTCCCATCTCCGTCGGAACAAGCCCAGAATTCCTGGGTGTGAGGAGGGCCTTATCAGACGAGGCGACTAGAAGCGTGATTGCCAGGCCAGGGTCCAAACTGCAGGGTCTATACCACAGCCACGGCGTCTGAAAGGACAAGGGGGGTTGGGGGGGAGCTCACTCACTGCAGCAGCTTCCTGCTCCCCCTCTTCCTGAATGCAATCCAAGCTCATTCGCAGAGCGGAGGCGTCTGCCGAGGCCAGGGTCTTATCAAAGGGCCTTTTGTCTCCCTGAGCTAAACATTGACTCATTGTTACCTTTCTGCCCGGACTTTTCCAGAGGTGGGAGGCGGCCCAGAGCCTAGGGTCTGCCCGTGGCCTTGAATGCAGTGGTGCCAGAGAAAGAGAGCAGCCCTGCTCTGGGAGGGGACAGACCCTGGGGCAGGCCTATGTGGTGGCTTTGCTCAGGGCCTCCCGCGCAGGGATGACGGGGGATTCAGCAGGACGACTGGACGCAGGGTAACCTTTCTTCAAGATGAGGCATTCTTCCACCTTTTCCTTCCCGCCTTCTAAACTCAAGCCTGTTAAAGAATTCTCCTCTGCTGGCTTCTCAGATGAAGCACTTTATCCTTTAAAGAAGGGGATCAACATCCTCTGATCTGTCAACACTGCCTGCTTGGCCCTCGCGTTGGAATGCTTTCTGAGGGCATCGTCTAGGTCTCCCCCATTAGACTGGAAACTCCCTTCTTTGCAACTCGAAGCCTGAATACAAGCAGTCATGTTCTGTACATGTTTGTTAAAAACTGATTCTACGGGGCGCCTGGGTGGCTCAGTCGGTTGAGCGTCCGACTTCGGCTCAGGTCATGATCTCACGGTCTGTGAGTTCGAGCCCCGCACTGGGGCTCCGGGCTGATGGCTCAGAGCCTGGAGCCTGCTTCCGATTCTGTGTCTCCCTCTCTCTCTGCCCCTCCCCTGCTCGTGCTCTGTCTCTCTCTGTCTCAAAAATAAATAAAAACATTAAGAAAAAAAATTTTTAAATACTGATTCTAGCCTCAGCTCTCCCGTGGACAGTGTTTGAAAGGTCTATGTGGAAAGTCTCTCTCTCTCTCTCTCTGTCTCCCTCCCTTCCTCTCAGGATTGGACATAAGCTGCAGGTTATTTCGTGTAGATCAACCACCCACTGCTGACTATAGTCACGGCATTGACTATAGTAAATGACACAAAATGAGTTGAGTTAGATTCCTCCCCAAGCCTCGAAGGCAATTACGTGTCTCAGGAAAGGGTTAATCGCTTCCTCTCCACCCAGAGACACACCCCCAAAAGTCATTAAGTGAGAAGTGATAACTTCAGAAGGAAGAATTTCCTCCCAGCCTGTGTTCAGCTGTGTGGGGGCCCGGGCTCCTTTAACACTGATGCCACCTGAGAAGGACCCCAGCCTGGGCCCACGTGGAGGCCCCGGGGCACCAACATGCCAGTCAGCTCCTTCCCCCACGCCCAGCATTTTCTACTAGATGCAAAGCTCTGACACAGCCTCAGTGTGTCACAGGGCATGCCTCCTTTCTGCCAGCCTGCCTTCCATCCCTCCCCGCTTCTGTCCGGGGGCCGAGAGGACCCTGGAAGGCAGTGTTCGCGTTCCGCTGACCCAGACCATTTCCAGAATGTGCCTTTTCTGCCCTCTTAAGCATATAGTCCCACTCCTCAGTGCTTGGAGGGTGTATGTTCCAGTTCCCTTCAGGTACCAAGAGCAGCTTCAAGAAGTCAGGATGCCGGAACGGTGCACTCGGGTTCTGGGAATGAGCAAGGGTGTGAGCACGAGTTCGTTTATTCGACTGGAAAACGGGGGCAGTGGCTTTTGCAGAACAAATGTTTTCTGCTTGGGTGTGTTTACGTAGTAGCTGTATGCTGGTGAGAGAGGGGGCCTCGGGCACAACACCAGGGGTGAGGACGGCCCCACGTGCTCCCCAACCTGGACTGACCCAATGCCACCTTCCTTTCTCTGCACACTCACGCTTTCCTCAAGGGTACGTGGGTCTGACCTCACCCGACTTCAGTATCAACACGGGTTCTTTTCTGTCATTGTTCCGAATGCAGTTTACTTCTCATCCTTACCTACGATGGCTGATGGCTATTTTAATTTTTTTTTTTTCAACGTTTATTTATTTTTGGGACAGAGAGAGACAGAGCATGAACGGGGGAGGGGCAGAGAGAGAGAGGGAGACACAGAATCGGAAACAGGCTCCAGGCTCCGAGCCATCAGCCCAGAGCCCGACGCGGGGCTCGAACTCCCGGACCGCGAGATCGGGACCTGGCTGAAGTCGGACGCTTAACCGACTGCGCCACCCAGGCGCCCCCTGATGGCTATTTTAGACCTTTTGTCTTAGCAAGGGCCTGCCCCTTCGCCTACTTCTCTTGCCATCAGCGGTTGACATTCAGAGGGAAAATATTACCCATGAAGAGGGAACTCCTTCCATTTCTCAACCCGTACCCATAAAGTTGGGTAGGTTTTTTTTTTTCAATCTTTATTTATTTTTGAGAGAGAGAGAGAGAGAGAGAGAGAGCGTGAGCAGGGGAGGAGCAGAGGGAGAGGGAAATACAGAATCTGAAGCAGGCTCCAGGCTCTGGGCTGTCGACACAAAGAGTCCAACGCAGGGCTCGAACCCACGGACTGTGAGATCACGACCTCAGACGAAGTCGGACGCTTGACTGGCTGAGCCACCCAGGCGTCCCACCCCCGCCCCCCACCCCCTTTTTTTTCTTTTTACATCTCTCCATGCTTTGCTTCTTCTCCCCTGACCTGGAAGAGAAGGTGCTGACCCTTTTTCCTAAGAATTCATTCCTGTTCACTAGATTCCATCCCTTCTTTCCTTCAAGAACCTTGCTTTATAATGATCACCTTTCCTATATGTTTTTTTTTCCTTCGTAGACTCCTCAGTGTATGATCATGCTCAAATGTTTTCCATCCCAAAGCAAAACCAAAACCAAAGCAGAACAATCCTCCTTGACCCTGATGGCCTATCAATTTCTCTAGCTTCCTTTCACCTTACAGCTAAGCTTAAATTGCACTCACTGTCTCACGTCCACGTACTGCACACAGTGCTCCTGGGTTAGCTTTCCACATGCAAATCTCCACCGGAATTGCTTTTGCTGAGATTGGGGACGTCCAAATTTCCGCATCCAATGGAAACGTTTTATTTATTGTCATATTTGACGTATCTGGGGCATTTGATACTGTTGACCATGTATCCTTCTAAAAACTCTTTTAATTAGCTTTCAAAGTCTCTCTTTCTCTCTCTGTCTCTGTCTCTCTCTCCTATCTTTCAGAGAACACCTTCCATATGTTATTGGTTTTTTTTAAACGTTTATTTATTTTTGATACAGAGAGAGACAGAGCATGATCGGGGGAGGGTCAGAGAGAGAGGAAGACACAGTATCTGAAGCAGGCTCCAGGCTCTGAGCTGTCAGCACAGAGCCTGACGCGGGACTCGAACTCATGGACTGCGAGATCATGACCTGAGCCCCAGTAGGACGCCTAACCGACTGAGCCACCCAAGCGCCCCCCTTCCATATGTTTATTAAACAAACATTTGTCAAATGCTCACTATGGGCCAAGCATTCTTCTACAAGATGGGCAAAGCCCTTGTTTTCACAGAGCTTACTTTTGGTTGAGGGAAAGAGATGGCAAATAAAATAAGTAAACAAAATAGGAGATAGTGGTGAGTCCAATGCACAGAACTAAAGGGGGGAACTCTAAAGGAAAAGGTTGAGGGTCATCTTTAGATGGAGTATCAGCAAAGCCTTCTCTGAAGATCTAAAATTTAATCAGAGACTTGAAAGATAAGGAACCAGCCATGTAAAGATGAGGCGAAAAGAATTCTAGCAGAAGGAACAGCCAAGGCAAAGTCCAGAGCTGGGTCAAACTCCATGTGTTTAAAGAACATGCAGACATATTCCTGCATAAAGCCCTGCGACCCAAGAGGATGAGGTGGCGAAGACATAGGAGAAGCAGGTAGCACCCGGAATACAAGAGGAGAAAGGGTTTCAAAAAGAAGGGAGTTGTCCGTGAGAAGGATTGCTCAGAGACAGAATAAGATGAAATCAAGGGGGACCATTAGATCTGCCAACACAGACACCACGGCTGACATTCGCAAGTGCAATCGTGGGGGCATGGTGGACACGGACGCGTCTTTGAAGGGGTGGAGGTGTGAGCGTGGGGTGAGAAAGGAGAACCCAGGACTATTTCAAAGAACATTCCCACAGGAAAAGCAGAGAGATTACAATCACATTTGATTGCCTTTCCCTCCAGCTAGAACGTGAGCATCTTTCTAAACTGGATTTGTTTTCCCAATATTGGGTAGAGGATTGGAACTCAGGAAATTGTACAATGAATGAATGAATGGACGAACTGAAACCAGAGACCTTGATTCTATCCCCAGGTCTATGCCTTCTAACCTCACGAGCTCTCGCAAACTCATTTTCTTCCTACGTAAAGCGAGAGTAATAATTCTACCTTTGCCAAGATCACAGGGCTGTCTGGTGTTCAAATGAAGTTATTCGTTTATGGTAGCTTTGTAGTGGCAGAAACAGCACTAACCTTGCTGACAGGCAGATGCGAATTCAACTAATTACCAACTTATGAACCTGGGCAAGGTAAGTCACCTGTCTGAGCCTCAGTTTCCTTAATGGGAGGTTGTATATAAATGTGTGGGGCTGTCATGAGAATAAGTTAAATGTTGGAGGTGAGAATGTCTGACTCATAACAGGGGCTCAATAAATGTTAGTTGAAGTGGAGGGGAGAGGAGGCGTTCATCAGCCTTGGTGGGGTCCCCCCGGGATGCCCGGTGCCTGGGGGAGAGCTCTAGTCCGAATGCTGCTGGGCAGCAAAGCCACAGAGCTCTGTCTCCTTTCCTTGTGCAGGATGACCCATGCAGAACCGCTCTGGGTCTCCGTCCCAGCATGGAGGAAGTAAGAAGAGAAACCGACATCGGCACAGTCCTTGTGCTTCCCCAAATATGCATCTCATGTATGTCTCAAAATAACTCTGTGCATCCAGAACGTAGCAGAGATGTGACATGACTTGCTCAAGGGCACATGGCCATCACGCGATGGCACAATCGGGTCTCACTGTTCCATATCCTGAGGACTTTCCCTGCTTCCTCTCTTCCAAGACTGAAGGAGAAGAAATCAAAGGTTTGAGCACCTAAGGAACGAGGAAGCCTTGATCACGGTAACCTATGCTTCCAGGAACATGAGAAGGGGCATGAAGAGGGGGAGACAGCTCACGGGGGGCTCAGGAGACAGATCACTAGCATGGGTGATGGGTGAGCCGGAAGCCAAAACCAGCCCCAGCCTCCAATAGCTGACAGTCACTTTTTTGAGATGAACCCCAGAGAAGGGGGCGGGCTGTCTGCCTCCCACGCAGCTCAGGTGCCCACCCAGAAGGCTCTTCCTTGCCCCTGTGCCCAATCTTCCTGGGCCCAAATTCCTGCCACGTAGTCACTCACTGGTTAAGTTCAACAGTAGAGACGATGCCTCCAGATGCTGTTGAATGTGCATCATCCTATCCTGACGTGACAAGCAAGCAGAGCAGAGAGACCACAGGAGTGGACTCTTAAGAGATCTTTCCGACTGGAACGTCTCCTGAAGTTGGACCATGTTCACCTCCTTGAGAGGATATTGGAGGAAGGACACTTTTAGGAAGTGTGCACAACAGCCAGAGTTCAAGACTGGATGCGACTTGAGTGACTTAGGGCAGCTCTCTTAATCTGTTTCTGCCTCCGTTTCCCCTCTACTAGGGGGAAGGATTAAACAGGATAGTGTGGGTAAAGTGCCTACCTCCGTGTCCTGTACATATTTAACTTCAGTAAATGTTGCCTATCGTTATAACTCTCAAGATGAGCCTCAAGGTCTGACTCCAGAGTCTACCCTTTTACCCTGTGCTCTGCTGCCTTTCAGGGACATGAGTATGTTCCTGGGGATTTAGGATGAGGTTCTCCATCTCTGGTTAGGAGGTTCCTCTGTATAGTCCCAGGCCCCGGGTGGAGACGATGTCCACACCTTTGCTTGTCAAGCCTGACTACCCAAAGGACCACTGGAGTATCTGGTTACTGACCACCATGCAAGTTGCAATATGAACAGGGCATATCCAGAGACAGTGAAAAGGTGCACCTCAGGGGCCCCTGGGTAGTTCAGTTGGTTAAGTGTCCAACTTCAGTTGAGGTCATGATTTCGTGGTTTGTGAGTTCGAGCCCTGTATCAGGCTCTCTCCTGTCAGCACAGAGCCCGCTTCAGATCTTCTGTCTCCCTCTCTCTCTCTCTCTCTCTCTGCACCTCCCCCACTCACACTCTTTCTCTGTCTCTCTCAAAAATAAACATAAAAAGACGTCTTTCTTTAAACTTACTAATTTTAAACTTTAAAAAAGTTCCAGGGGCGCCTGGGTGGTGCATTCAGTTAAGCCTCCGACTCTTGCTCTCAGCTCAGGTCATGATCTCAGGGTTTGTGGGTTCAGACCCCAAGTCGGGCTCCACAATGATGGTGTGGAGCCTGCTTGGGATTCTGTCTCTCTTTCTCTCTGCTCTCCCTCACTCGTGCATGCTCTATCTCTCTCTCTCTCTCTCAAAATAAACTTTAAAAAAAATTCCAAAAAGAGTTCAAAGAGTTCCCACATACTCTTCACCCAGCTTCCCCAAATGTTAGCTTCTTACAGAAATCCACTTATTAAAAGCAAATCGAGGGACTCCTGGGTGGCTCAGTCGGTTAAGCGACCGACTCGAGCTCAGGTCACGATCTTGCAGTTTGTGAGTTTGAGCCCCTCTTTGGGCTCTGTGCTGACAGCTCAGAGCCTGGAGCCCACTATGAGTTCTGTGTCTCCCTCTCTCTCTCTCTGCCCCTCCTCTGCTCGCGCTCTGTCTGTCTCTCTCTCTCAAAAAGGAATAAACATTGGGGCACTTGGGTGGCTCAGTCGGTTAAGCATCCGAGTTCGGTTTAGGTCATGATCTCACAGTTCATGGGTTCGAGCCCCGCGTCGGGCTCTGGGCTGACAGCTCCAGAGCTCGGAGCCTGCTTTGAATTCTGTGTCTCCCTCTCTCTCTCCCCCTCTGCCACTCATGCTCTGTCCCTGTCTCTCAAAAATAAACATTAAAACTTTTTTTTTAATGAATAAACCTTGAAACAATATTTTTTTAAACCAAATCAAGATGTCCTTTTCCAATGCAAGATCCAACCCAGAATTTTCACGGCATTTATTTGTCATGTCTCTTTTCCCTTCAATGTGTGATCGTGCCTTTGTCTTTAAATATCCTGGTGCCTTTCAAGAATCCTGGCCGATTATTTCTGCGGAATGTCTCTCAATTGGTATTTGATGTTTTCTCATGTTTAAGTTCAGATTGTGCGTTGCTGGCAAGAACACTGTGACATTGTGTCCTTTTTAGTGCAGTATAATAGGAGGCACTGGCTATCAACTACGCATCATAACCCGTGATGTTAACTCGGTTAACTTTGTTAAACTTGTATCTGCCACGTGTTTTCATCACAAAGTCACTGCTCTTCCTGTTTCGACCAGTATGTATCTTACAGGTGGATACCTTGAGACTATGCAAAAATCCTACTTCCCATCATGCTTTCTTCCACTAATTTTAGCATTTATTAATGATTTTCACCTGTAACAATTATTACTGTGGTGGTTGCCAAGTTGTGATGTTTGTTTCCATCATTCCTTCGGCATTTATTTATTGGGATGCTACTGTACCAGAGTCATTTCTTAACCCCCATTTAATTATTTACTCAGTTATTTCTTTACATCACTATGGGATCATACATATTTATTTTATTCTGTGGGTTACAGTCCATGACTGTTATTTATTGTGTTGCTCAGCGTAGCATATTTGGCTAGAGAGAGACCCTTTACGTTGGCTGTTCTGTCCTTTTGACATGCTTCCACCATTCTTTGAGACTTCCTTGTGTTTTTAAAATGTGTTATTATTTTTAAAAAATGTATTAATGTTTATTTATTTTTGAGAGACACAGACAGACAGACAGAGCGTGAACAGGGGAGGGGCAGAGAGAGAGAGAGGGAGACACAGAATCTGACGCGGGCTCCAGGCTCTGAGCTGTCGGCCCAGAGCCCGATGTGGGGCTTGAACTCACGAACCGTGAGATCGTGACTTGAGCTGAAGTCAGACACCAAACTGACTGTGCCACCCAGGCGCCCCAAGACTTCCTTGCTTTGGGCATCACGAGATGTCTGGGGCCCATCTTGTTCTTTCTCTGTTCTCAGCCTGAACTTTTTGAAGGACTACTGGACCCTATTTTGTAAAATTATATTAAGAAGCCTGATGTGGGTGCTAGATATGTTCGTTGCGACTGGGGTGTTATTACTCCTAGGCCCTTTTGATGAATAGAACGAGGAAATATATGTATATATTATATACACACATCTGTATCTTTATCTATATTTACCTGTCTGTATATATATATTAAAAATCATGAGTTCATATTGATAACTCCAGTTGTAATCTAAAATCACAGGGCTTTTTCTGGTCTTTCTCATTTTCTCATTTGTAACTCTCTTCTCCAACGGCAAGAAACCTAGTGCTTTCCTCCATAATAAAGTTACTTGTTTGCTCGATCCTGTAATACACACAAAGGCAGAATGCTAGCCCATAAATGGGAAGTACGTCGCCATCAGCTAGAATCCGTCTTTAGCCTTTGACATCATTGTGTGAACCGGACTAACACCATCTTGGACGAACGTGTCACGACGACTGCTTTGTGACCTGAAGCTTTGAGTACAGCCCCCACATCCACATTCTTTCGTTTTTGTCTAATCACACCCATAAGTATACCCTTGGGGCGTAATATCCTTTAACTGCTCCGAAGACACGATATTTCCTACCTGGTGGGTTACTGGCACGTATTCCCCAGTCTCTAGAGTTATAGGAGCACATCTTACGGAGCTGAGGTTGCAGACATACGTGTCTTGGGTCTTACAGCCACTCAAGACACGCTTCTGTCCCTGAGTCCCCTTAAGAAACCATTTCTCAGGGCGCCTCGGTGGCTCAGTTGCTGGAGCGTCTGACCTGATTTCGGCTCAGGTCATGACCCCAGGGTCGTGGGTTTGAGGATTGAGCCCCAAGTCAGGCTCGGTGTTGGGCGTAGGACCTGCTTGAGATTCTCTCTCTCTCCCTCTGCCCCCTCCCCCTGTGGCGCTCTCTAAAATAGAAATAAATGAAGAAATAAACAAATACATAAATAAATACATAAATAAGCACACCTGCCGTTATCCTCAAGCTGGACGTGTCAGCAGGTACCTCCCATTCATGCAACAATCACATGGTGAGAGTAGATTTTTGTTTTCAAAGTTAGACTCGTTCTTTTCTTCCCCACTCCCTTTCGTGTGGTATGACCTTCATTTTTAACATAATTAAGTTTGTTACTGTGTGTATTTCACCTGGGATCCTTCCACCCTCCTCCAAACACACACATCCCGCTTATTTCTTTATTATTTACATATTTATTTCCTGGATATGTGAAACATGACCACAGTTCTAAAATCGGAACTATGCAAAAAGTATACTCAGCCAAGGACAGTTCTTGCCATCCTTCCCACCCTCTCCCTGTCTCCGCTTTCTACAGCCTTCCCACCTACCCTCTGTAGCTAATCAGTCCCATTAGCTTGGGGTTCCCCGTTGCTGTACAAATGCAGGTACGCGTGCATTTTCTTAGGTCCTTTTCTTTTTTACATGAGAAGCAGCGTCCTACAGATGAAAAGATAATTTTGGCTGCTGCTGGAACGGGTGCGGGAGGGGGGCTTGAGTGGATGTAAAGGGAACAGTTAGAGACCTGCCACCAAAAGAGAGCAGATGGGGCACTGGGGCAGCGGTGGTGTTAGAGGGAAAGGAGGAGGACAGGTTTGAATGTTTGGAGGTGACGTGGCGATTCGGTAACTGATTACTCAGGGCCAGGGAGAGGGGCCCGGTCAGAGACGATGCATTGGTTTCCGGCTTTACTGATCGGACGGATGCTAGTGTCACTGGCTGAGACCTACAACACTGTAAAAGGATCAGATTTGGGCAGAGGGTCCCCCCTCCTGGGCCCGGGTCTGGACATGTTGAGTCTGAAGCGGAAACAGAGCTGGCAGTTGAGACATAAAACACAGAGGGGAGCTGTGAAGAGAAATGTCTCAAGCCGCGTGAATTCTGCCCTGGTTTCCTGGACACGTAGGTCAGGAAGTAAGAGTGCGGCGGCGCAGGGAGCATGATCTGCACCCAGTTCCGGTGAGGGGGGGTGCGGCGGGGGGTTCCTTACACCACCAAACAAGGCCACAACTCCAGCTAGGTGTCCTACAGTTCAACTCCACTCTGGCACCGCTTACCCAGAGACATCAGCAGATCCACAGGCTGGGGGCCCCGTCGCACAAGACCGCTCCCCGCTTCGGACACCAGTGGGGAGTCCAGCTTGTGATCTGTGCTTCTGACCAGCTGGCTGTAGGTCAGAGGCTTCCGCGACCCCTCATTGGGTCCGATTAATTGGCTAGAGCGGCTCATAGAACTCAGGAAGCCCGTTTACCCCCTAGATTACCAGTTTGTTACAAAAGATGTTGAAGGATACGAATCAACGACCAGGTGGAGAGATATGCAGGGCAAGGTCCCAAACGAAGAAGTTTTTATCCTGCCGTGGATGCGCTCTGGTTCACCAACATGGATGTTTTCCAAACCGTGTCCTTCGGCCTTTTAAGGTCAAACATAGGTCTGATTGATTAAATCATGGGCCAGTGGCAACTGAACTTCTCCAGCCCGGTTCCCCTCCCCAGAGGTGGGGGACGGGGTGCAGGTAGGATTGACAGTTCCAGCCTCTAATCTCTGGATTGGTTCCTCTGGGGACCAGCCCTCACCTTAGCGGATCTAGGGGCTTTCCAAAAGTCACTCATTAATATAACAGATGATATCCCTCTCTCCCTCTTCACAGGAAACCCCAAGGGTGTTAAGAGCCCAGTGCCAGAAACGGGCACAGAAATGAAGACCAAGTGTGTATTTCTTATTGCAAACCAAAATATTACAGGAAGATGTGCCGGTCCGGTGCAGAAGAACAACCCCAAAAAGAAAACCTTGGGAGTCACTCAACTCTCTTCTTGCAGGAGGCTGGTGGCTCAGGGCAGCAGCCCACAGGAGGACTGTGCCTTCCCAGCGGGTGAGGTCAGAGGCACAGGGCAGTGCCTGCCCCTCTAGGTGGAGGTGGGACGGCAGAAGATTCAGGCTGCAATTGTGCCTGATTTCAAGTCACCCTAAAATGCTAATGATCCTGTATGTGAAGTAACTTCAACTAAACCATATCCCCACCGCTCACAAGACCTACATGGACCCTGGCTATTACAGAGCCCCTGCCTGAGGCATGGGGGTTGGGAGAGTCACAGGGAGGGGGGAGGGAACCAACCCTCTCAAGCAGATGGGCACAGCAGGGAGCGATGGAAAGGAGGCCCCTGGGATTCCTTAGGGAGAGTGTAGCGGGGGTCAGGTCAGTTGGAGGTGTAGATGCCAAAAGTCATCTTGTGTTTTCTTCCTCTCCGTTTTCAGGCCTGAAGGTAAGGAGGTAGAGAACATTCCAGAGCTCATTTCAAGGAGACAACCCTGTTCGTGGATAAGAAAATTTTTGAACAGTGTCTCGGGGCAGATGCTCAGATCATGAGGGGCTCTGAGCGTGGGTGTGGCGGGGAGAGCTTCCTGGTTGACCTACGTACAGCACCCACACCAGGAGGGAACAAGAGGATCGAAAGGGTGACATGGGAGGTGAGAACGGACGTGTGCCTTGTGTTAGGTCCCTTGATATCTCCTACCCCAATCTTTGGTTAAAAAGTCAGAGAACAACAAAAATGCTTCAAGTAACTTGGTTTCCTATGAGAATCGATTAAAAGCCTGGGCTTTGAGGCTGGTCGGGCTTGGGTCTGATTAATTTGCTGGGAGTGGGGACAGTGAGGGTGAAACGAGGCCACAGTGCATGGAGTAGGAGGGCGGGCAGCGCCGGGAGGCCCCGGAGCCACACCCCCAGATGGAGAGCACACAGGATGGTACATGAGCAGGTTGTCTGCAGGAGGTTCTGGAAACTGGAGGAGGGCTTTTGACTGTTCTGGGCTGAGGAATTTAAGTGTAGGCTGATATCAGTCCAATCCTCAAGGGCACCCACTGGTGTCTGAATTACATATGTATATGATAATAATATTAATAGATTCCATTTTTTGAGCAATGTGGTAAGTGTGTTTCATATGTATTGTCTCATTTGATTCTATTTTCAATGAGCATCATTTCTCAAAATTATTGTAAAAGGTAAGGATTATTACTGCTTCTACAAGGTTCATTCTTATTATATATATATATATATATATTTTTTTTTTTTTACACTTCATGTTCAAACTAAGTAACTGTAGGATCGCGTTCCCTGAACCAGCATTCCCTGGTTCCCTGAACCACACAACAAAGGAAGTTAAAGGAATCAAAAATAAACCGAAAAGGAAACAGGTGCAGGGTGCTTGGCAGCCTGACTCATAAGCTTGCACTCTTGTCCACGATATGTTTCTCTCCCCTCCCTTCTCCCATCTACCCATCCACCTATTCTTCCATCCACGCATCCATCCATCCATCTGTCCATCACCCGTCTGTCCATCCATCTATCCATCCATCCACCCATCCATCCATCCATCTTTCTGACTATATATCAACTTACAGACATAATTCCTTTTTGAGTGGGAGGTTGGATTAGATAATCTAAAACGTTCCTTCCAGGTCTTAGGTTCTATGAGGTATATTTTATCTTAGACCATATTGTGATTATTTTTGGCATGGTGTTTATCTTCCTAATTAAGTTGCTTGGACTCATTTTAACATATGTTTCAGAGCTGGCATGGATCTAAGAGATAGTTCCGTCCAAGTTCCCCATTTTATGAGTGAGATGCAGTGACTCACTATAGCTCATCTGGCTTTGCCAGGATACCATTCTGCTTTGAATTATTTTGAACCCTGGATACGTGGCAAGTGCTGAATAAGGACAATGATCCAGATAGGCAATGAGCAAGAGGGAATGGAACTAGAACATCACCTGTTTTTACCTCCCTTGTCTGCCAAGGGTCACTGATGACAATGATGATGATGGTGGTGGTGATGAGGATGACGATGGCAATGACTCCTGCAATTCACTGGGCCCTTATATTAGAAGGGATTTGGGGAGTCATCCAATATACCTTCTTGTTTCCTGCCAACTTACGCCTGATTCATTTCTGAAAGATGCCTACCTTATTTAGAAAATGCTTGAGACATTTTCTAGTCTCTATTTGAGCCACCTCAAATAGATTTGAGCCATCATTCCCCTCTGTTATATAGGTTTATTCTTTTTCTCCATTTTAAAAATGAATAACTATAGAACAGCATATAGGTCACTGAACCACACAGCAAAAGGAAGTTGGAGGGAGCAAAAAGAAGTCAACTATATGACCATGGGCGACAAGACATTGGTGACAAATTGGAAACTGGGTTTGGAGATAGAGAAGCTGGCTTCCCTGAGACACAAACACCATATTCATGCCGATCCCTTTCTTTTCCAATTCCAGGAAACCTGGCGTGGGTGAAGTTGAATCACCTGGAGGGTGTGCCAAAGCCTAGTCGGTACTTTGGACTTTCACTTGCAGCAAGATCGCTCCCATTTCCTCTCGGAGCTGAGTCGGGCGAGCTCTTGGCTTCCATCCCTGCCTCCATTTGCTCCCTTTGAGAAGGAAGAAATAAGACGCCGAAGACCATACTATCATTTGTC
Organism: Herpailurus yagouaroundi; assembly: GCF_014898765.1. Lineage (NCBI taxonomy): Eukaryota > Metazoa > Chordata > Mammalia > Carnivora > Felidae > Herpailurus > Herpailurus yagouaroundi. The sequence goes on from NW_024412620.1 coordinate 2,113,332, forward strand.
GAGTAGCTACACTATGTTAAGCACTGAGTTTTACATATTTCATATCACTTGTTCATCTCAGCAATGTTGAAAGGATGGTATTATTATCCCCACTTTACAGATAAGAACAGCTCAGGGTTCCCTGATTGGTAAGCGATGGCTGTCCAATTGAGCCTGACCTATATACGCTCTATAGTCAGTCACATGAAGAAAAGAGCATGGGCGCATTGTGGCTCCATTCCTCCTCAGATTCTGAGACATGATTTCTCCTGCCTGTCCCCTGGTCACCACCTCCTCTAGTCTATGAGCTTCATGCTCTGACAGGATGATCCTCGTCTCCCTACACATATGATCATGGATCAAGGAATGGAGTGCTTTACCTCACACACACATATTGCAGACTCTTAAATCCCACCTCCAGCTTTAACTCATAACATCAAGTAGGGCCTGCTCGCCACTCATTCATCTGCTCTTTCTTCCGTGGAATTAACACCCACTTTTGCACACCTGTGCAACGTCAGGGTGCAGGGTGGCCTCTTCCAGACCATACTTCCCACTATGGAGGGAAGCACCTACGAGGCGAGTGGGCCCATCCCGGGTAGCACACAGCCCTTCCACATCGGGTCGGAGTACAGGGCGCCCAGGGACGCACGTGAGTGGTGATTCAGAGGAGCAGCTGTCGACACACTTAAGGCACCTGTCCCACTGTGCCAGGCGGAGGCAAAGCCAGCTCCTGTATTTGGCAGATAGCTCATTCCTAGTAGCAGTAAGATCGCGGCAGGGTACGACAGAGTTACGAGGCCAAGCGGAAGGAGAACTGTCACATGGGTTTTTAAAATCAAACGAGTGGCCTTTACAAACACCCATCCGACATCTTTCAAAAAGGGATAGAGGGATAACAACAGCAGTGACCCCACTCTTACCTCCAGCTCAAGCTCGATGAAGACCAATCCTATATGGACGTCAGAGGGTAGATAAAATTCCTCAGGTAGCTCTAGGGCCAACTTCAGGATGGCAGATGTCCCCAGATGGGTTCCTTTGCCCCTCTTCAAAATGAGGACAGATGGGTTTGGGTTTTTTATCCTAGTACTTGGATCCCAAAGACCGTCCTAAGAGCAAGACGTGCCCTTGGAAGGGCAAGGACACGGGGAAGCCAGGAGGGAGTTGCAGGGAAAATGGGCACGTCACTAGATAAGGGTTCAGGGAGGGAAGGCAAGCTGTGTGTAACCATGTTTTGTTCGAGAGACGTCGCCTCTACCAGGGGTGAGGATGTAAGAGGAGGTACTCCTGACCCACCTGTGTTGATCATCCTTGTGTTGACACGAAGGCCTCAGTTTCCTACCAAGTCTTACTTTATAGGTAGCACCAAGTATCTCTATTCATTAGGAAAATTGAAAAAAATTAAGTGGTCATTCCCAGGTTGTCTTGAAATACACGTATGAGGCAGCTCAACCAAACATAGCATGTCAAACCAGTCCTCCAGGAAGGGCCCTCTCTCTTCAGAAGAGTCTGTAATAATGTATGGCTTGGCCAGTTGTGGGAGTCCCTATCAGCTCCAACAGACCAGGTCTTTACCAGGGCCAGGAAGGCACCAAGGTTTTGGGTGTGTGCATGAGAGTATATACAGAAACTGTCACACCCACGTCCCACATACCATGACAGGGTGGAGCCATTTGTTGTCCTCACCTTAATCTTTTCATCATTTTTAGAAATACCATGCTTTGACAGTGCTGGGTCCCTAAGGACACAGTCCAGAAATTCTCAGCAGACCTCAAGGGCACCTTTCCAACAACAGTTCCCTTTATCTGCTCCTCCCATCTGGGGATCCTAGACTCCAACCACAGCCACGAATAATATTTATTTCCTTAGGGGAAGCAGGGGTCATGTCTAGCTGTGTCTAATTTCCAAGCCTGTATCCACAAGCCTACGACGCCTACTCATAGTACCTCCTTTTGGCATTTTCTCAAGCTGTACAAAGCGGTCAGGGAATTTGGATTAATAAATGAGTTACTATATTGCTACTTTCCGAAGACACGGTAGAAAAAACAACACTCAAGATGGTCTTGAACAACATTTAATCTCTCTAGGCTTTGGGGTTGAGCCTTTGATGGTGACTCCTGATCCACAGGGTGCTGTGTAGACGTACAGAAGCACTGCTTCAGGGAGGCAGCGTGCAGCATGGAATGAGGAGCCAGGGTCCCGGCTCTGTCACTGAATGGCAGAGTGACCGCAGATGACTCCCTTCCCTTCCCCAACAGCGTGGGTCACAAGAGTCTTGTCTCTAAGATTCCTCCCAGCTCTGATATTCTGTGAGTAACGAGCAGAGAATGTATGGTGTTGCCTTCCCATAGAAACTGAAAAAAATCTATGCGCAGTAGCATAGGTAAGGCCTCAAACAGTTCTTTGGTATTTATAAAGTCTCTGGGCTCAGACCCCCATCTCACTGTTGGCCCGGCCCTGGGGTCAGTCACATGCAGGCTGAGAGTGGGAGCGGAAGAATAGGAATGTCCCCGGCAGGGGCCACCGCACGGTTTATTATTATAAATGCATCAAGCCCGTGGACAGGGGTCCTTCCCAGTGGCCGTGTGCTGTGCGGTCACCCATCTTGCCTTCGCAGGCCAACCAGAGCACTTCTGTTCTCAGTCAATGGACAGATTTAGCTACAGGGACGCGCCCTAACCTTGGGACCGGGGTGTCCAGAAGTCCAGAACCAAGGGACGAGCCAGTCCCCTTCCATGCAGGGATTCTGGGAGACCCACATTTCACATGACACTGCATTTGCCTAATGTCCCCAGCACATCCATTGTCTCAGCTGACCTTTTATTCCTCAGACTCAGCGCCCCCCCCTTCTCCCCTTAGTTCTGGCTGGGCTGAACCCTACCCAGTGGAAGAAAATCTCCAACACAAGCAGAACTCTGAGCAATGACTCCTTGTGTCATATAAATAGCTTCAATGATATATACAGCCTATAGTACATGGACACACACACACACACACACACACACCCCGTCTTGTGGAAATCATCTTCAGGATGATTTGGGCAGGTACTCAGTGACACAACCGCTCTGAATATAAACACGCGCGTCCACTGGAATCCAGTCTCTTCCACCCCTTCGCCTCAGAGAGAGGTGCGCGCTGGAGAGAAGCCCACTTTGTCCGAGCCCCGGGCTGTTGGGTGGAAGAGGACCTGAGCCTCCTGTATGGCAGAGGGTGAGACAGGGATGGCGGGGCCATGCTGGTGGCCAGTGACTACTCCTTCAACAGTCCCAGCTTCCTCAGAGCCTCCCTTCGGTGCTCATCCGGGACTCCTTTTGGGGAGATCTTGACACTGACACAGGGGGGTCGAGGCAGCTTGTCGCGGCTCTGTCCTTGGAAGGACAGGCGCTTGGTGCTCTGCTCCTGCTCCAGGTCAGCCAATTTGCCCACCTGGATCCCGGCGAAGTCCTTCCCTGTGCCCAGGGAGGCAGGCCGGGGCCTTGAGTTACGCAAGACGCTGGGAGACATCTTGTCCAAGAAGGAGCCCTTACCCAGAGAGGTGCTGGTTTGGGGACTGGGGTCTTTCTCGGCCGAGAGGTAGCTGCTCAGCCCCACACCCGAACGCTCCAGAGTGTTGGACTTGAAGCTCATCTGTCTCAGGCCAGGGACGTTGCTCTCCTGGAGAGTCAGCCCCGAGTCCGCCTTTGCCTGAGCCAGAGGACCACCTGCCCCGGGGGCTTTGGGGATAGGAATCGGCATGGATTTGGCAGCTGGAACCTTGCCTGCAGTGGGCTCCCGGGCAGGAATCAACCCCTTGTCTGGAGAAGAACCCTGAGCTGGAGTCGGAGCCGGAGGCTTCGCTGGAGAAGGTCCCCGAGTGGGAGCGGGAGCCGGAGCCTTCCCTCCGGCAGGCGCAGCGGCTGTGCCCTGAGCAGGCCGCGTCGGCTGAGCCGGGGCCGGGGCCGGGGCTGGGGCCGGAGCCAGAGCCTGGAAGGAGGCCTGGGCATGGGTCTCCTTGAATCGGGTGGAGCTGGTGCGTTTACTTAAGTGGGGGCCAGGTTCATCCTGGTCCTGGGGGAGCCCCAGCTTCTCCAGGGCCTCCCGGCGCGCTTTCTTCTGCTCCTGCAGCGAGGAGGAGGCCAGGCCGGAGTCTCCCGCGGTGGCCTCTGAGTGGCGAGACAACCAGTGGTGGGGCTCACTGTGCAAACTGCTTCGGCTGCTCTTGAGAACGATATTGGGTGGCAGCTTCCGGGGCTTGGGAGCTGTGAAGGGCGCTGGCCGGGCACTGGGGTCCCCCCCTGACGGGGTGGGAGCATCTCTGGCTCTCGCACTCTGCGATGACGCGGCGGGAGGAGGCTGAGGCTGCCCCGGTCCCCCTGTTGAGCCCTTCTCACTGGCTTTTTGGGACATGGCCGCTGAAGGAGTCTCCTTCCTCTCCTGGGGGCTGAGTGACGAATGGAGCCGGGGCGTATGGCTCTGCAGCCCTGGCCTGGGGACGCCCAGGCCGCCTTCCCCACGCTGCTCTGGCTGGCTGTCCTGAAAGGCCTCTGGTGGGGGGATGGGTACTGTGTCCAACCCAAGGGCAGGCGTCGGGGGGCCGGCCGGAGCCTGGCTGAGCTCACCGTTTTGGCCGGCCTGCTCTCTCTTGGGCTCTGGGACAAGCCCCTCAGGTTCCCCCGGGATGTGGCTATTCGTCTGAGTGGTGCTTTCCCCGGGGTTCCGCTTCCTGCCGATGTGGATATTTCTGGGGAGGCTATGGGAGCCAGACCTGAGGCCCAGGCCTTCGGGTTCAGGAAGATGGGGTGAGCTGGACTGAGTCCCTGTCCTTGGCTCCGGTCCTTGTGGGACGATCTTCTCCCCTGGATATCCTGTGAGGGCCCAGGAGAACGGGCAAAGAAGAGTAGACAGAGGTGAGAACCCTGCTGCCCCGGGGCAAAGCTAATACCTCCCGAACTCTGGTCTCCACTTAGCAGTGGGTTTTGTTTTGGGTTGATTCTTTGCTCTTAAAGGAGCCGCCCTGTTGCATGGCTATCATTCACACTGACAGATTGATCTGAGCAGGTTCCCTTCAACCTAGGATTACTTTTTCACGATGGTTGGGGAAAGGGCAGCCTCACATAACTCCAGGTCCTTGACTCGGGCTCCTTCTAAGCTTCTACAGAAGCACCAGGGTGGGGGAGAGATTCCCTCTAGCTATCTCGGGGCTCCCAAGCAACTGAGTCCAGCAGCAGAGAATAGCATGAACAGTGGATTTGCTCTTGATTCGACCAGACTTCTGCCTTCCTCCACCTTCACTTTCTATAAACACGTGAATGGCTCTGGAATGGCCACAGCCGTCCCCACAAGAATGAGCGACATGGGATCTTTCCTTCCAGCAGGTGCATTAGGCCCACGGACCAGGGAATCAGTCTCAGGGAGCAGTAAAGCCTTTGTCCCCAGTTACGCCTCTATCTCCATGGAGGTTCTAACACACTGTCAGTAAATATTTGCTAAACGAATAAATCAATGATTGCAATCCCGATAGCAGTGGGGCTGTCTTCGGGAGTAAAGTGCCCCCCTCACTCTGGGACATATGGCCCCACCCTCATGGCCACACTCATGTGCCATCCTGTCCCCCTTCTACTGAGCCTCAACACCACTGGCTTTCCACCCCCTCTCACAAGAGCCTCGAGGTGTCACCCGCTGAAGTTCAGGGGGCCCTTCCCCCTTATCTCTTGCAGCCTCATCCTCCTGGAGCATCCAGATTAGCTCTCCAGACTCACTTCGTGTCCCCAGAGCAACCATCCACCCTTCCCTGAACCCCTCCCATGAACTTCTGCGGTCATGTCTCTTCAGCATTTCTGCGAGAGAATGAGAGCTAGTCAAACCCTTTTCCCTCCCAGGCCTCTGAGACTTCAGAGAAAGACAGAGGACGCCGGCTTGTCCGCAGTCTCTCTTCTGCGGGACATGGCTTATTTCTAGCCAGGGGCGTGGAGAGGAGTGCTATCGTTCCTTCTGCCAATGACCTTCAGAGGAGAGGGCAAACAGGGTGCAAAGCAGCCACAAGAATGTCCTGGCTTTCTGGGTTTGTTAGCGGTGCCACCCCAGATGGTCTCTCTTACCCTGAGGAGCAGGCTGGGTGACGGGCAGGGCTCGGGGGCCGCGGGGAGCTGTGTCCTGTTCAGACTCGTCAGTGGACAGTCCGCTGTCAGCCTCAGTGTCCAGTGAGCCGATGGTCTCCTCCAGGAAGAGCAGACACTCCTTCTCTTCTGCGGACAGGAAGTCGTAGCTGCCGTCACTCTGGAATGAGGCGTGGAGGACAGAGAGAGAGGGAGAGAGGGAGCTGTGAGAGGGAGCTCCGCAGAAACTGGTGGGGCTGAGAAGCACCCCGTGTCCGGAAGGAATGCTGAAGGGCTGGAAACCTTTCCAGGAGGCGACTCCGCAAGTTTGCGGGAGTTGTCTGTCTCCTGAGAAACCGCGGGCACCGGACGGGGAGGAGACTGGCGGCTGTGGGCCCACCAGCACCCAGTGCTGGGCAGGCAGATGGCAGCTGCCTTTTCCACCCAGTCCTGGGTGGGATGCTTAGGGGAACAGATCAGAAGCAGTCCCGGGTTCTGATTCCAGTTCCTGTGTGTGACTGGCATAAGCATATCCCTCTACGTGTCTCCGATTTAGCTCCGAATTACATGGGTAACATAATGACTTGACCTTAAACTTCAATGGTATTAACTTGTCAGAGTACTTTTGCACACTTGATCTGGTATGTCAAGGACAGTATAAGGACAAACAAGAAACGCAGCCAGCCACTGGCTATCAGGCCAATGGCAACAGTGGTATGAGTAGCCACAGATAAATTTACCAAATAATTTACACTTGACTTTGAAATGCATTCCATACAGGATTTTTTTTTCCTTTGTGTATTTACTTTCTTGATGGCATTTGGCTCTGGCTAACATTCAAATAAGTGTGCATTTCTTAAGCAAATATTAACTAGAGGCGGGTAGGGTGGAGAAACCGGACGGGTATGGGAGGAGGGGAAAGGAACTTAGTGTGAAATATCAAGTAGATATTAAAGTAAATAACCGTCATGATGAAAAAGCACACAGGGGTATTTGGGGAAAAGTGTTACGGCCCTTTTAAATGGTTGCTGCCCACGGTCAGCAAGGCCAGGAAGATCCATAGGATAGTTGCTCTCTAAAGTTGAAGGTTGAAGGGAAAACCAAAAGGGCAAATGGAAATGTAAGAAATTTGGCCCGAGTTCCTTCCTGGCATCTATCTCATCCCTCTTCCTAATATTTAAGATACTTCAGAGTTATATATTCTCCAGACCCACTCAGATGGCCAGGAAAGATTTGAGACAGCCCTAAAAATACCCTAGGAGATGGTTGTTGGAATAACCCCACCAGTTCCCCTGACTCCTTAAAGGGCCATCTGGCAGGCCGACCTGTCAAAGGAAGCTACAAATGTAGCCCGTGGAAGCCCTGAAGCTGATTCCAGGGGTTCCCTGAACAAAATCTTCTTTACGGCCCTCTTCTTCCCAAAATAGCTTTGCCAAAGATAAACCAACTCTGAATTTCTCCTTTGTGGAGGATTCACCTTGCAGATCTTTAATCCCTGCCACACTCTGTGTCCAGTGTTATGTAACTGCTCGTATTGGCCTCAGCCTAACAGAAACAGAAAGATGTCTCTGTGGTCCCACCATCTCAGGTCAACAAGAAATTATACACGGACTGCCCACGCTTTGGATTGTGTGTGTACGTGTGTGTGTGTGTGTGTGTGTGTGTGTGTGTGTGTGTGCGCACTGCTTTCTCTACTCCATTTTCACATATCAAAACTCACTGGCTGTATTAAAAGTCCTTGACATTTGGTAGAGATCCTCAGCATCCTTAAATTTTCAAGTACCTCTGTAGGATATAGAGCAATAAAGTATACATTCTCAAGGGTTATTAGCTATGCAACGAACACCAACAGCAAAGGAATGTTTCCATTTGGACGTAGGGCAGATTTACTCTTTCGCACCAGCCTTACAACAACCTTGACTTGAATTCATCCCCAGAAAAATTACAATTTGTTACCTGCCACTCACAAACAGTTAAACACGATGACTTTGGGCGATTCTGAATCGATGCTCCTGGATAAGGCTATTTCTTTTCTACTTAGAGGCGTGTGCTGAGTGTTTTGTGTTTCACATGCATCTCGTTAACCGCCACCCCCCTCCCCGAGGATTCGGTGTTTACCTTATATCCCACCTTAAAACGGAGGAGACTGAAGGTTACAGAAATTCAATAATTTGCCCAAGGCCATAGAGCTTATAGATCGAGAACTCAGACCGGCTTGGCTCCAGAACCCAGGCTCCTAATTACTCTGTCCTCTGTGATCTTGGTAAAAGATTGAAGGCACCCTGCTGGCTGCAGGGAGGCTTCAGGAATGTGAGTGCTATGGTGATCTACCCTCTGCTTTCCACCAGGACCTCAGATCACTGGCCCTTGCTCTCACCTCAACTTAGCCCCCCCACCCCCCACCCCGTGAATGAAAGCTGGGAGCAAGTCTCATCTCATTGCGCTTTGGGACTGTCCCACCCTTTCTCTCGAGAACCTGGGTGACTCAAAGGCAGAAATACCAACCGGTGTGATTCACTCTCTGACAAGGAAGATGAAAGCGAAGGAGCAGCCAGGCGGGCGGTGGGCAGGGCGGGGCGGGGCGGGCGTGCAGACAGAAGCAGGGGGGGCGGGCTGCAGGGCGGAGAGTACGTACAGATCCAGAGCGGGTGGACACGGTGCTCATGATGCTGTCGCAGCTGCCGATGCGGGTCACGGGTTCCGAGCCAGGCCCCGCTGGCCACAGCTCGCTCCTGGGCATCGCCTGAAGCAAGGTGCAGGGGCGGTGAGAGGGGCTCCCAGAGGGGAAGTGAAGGGAAGTGAAGAATGTCCCAAGCCGGCCTGAAAAGACAAGAATCAAAGCCACGTGTGAGCCGAGCGGAGGCTCTCCGGGCCAGGCCCTGCCCAAGCCCCCGGGGCGCGGCGGCAGGGACACCAAGCAAGCAGAGAGCTGGAAGGGGCCGTGCACGGCGGTTCCCCACACCTCCCCGCCTGCGTGGAAGGACGCAGAAGCGGGCTCACACACATGCAGGAGGACGGGCTCAGCAGGTGCAGAAGCAGTCTAGCCAGAGAGGGAACTCCACACTTGTCTTAGGTGCTTTTTTTCTCTGCGTCGGGGAGCTTAGGCTACATTTCCAGGACCACAAGCAATAAATAGGAAGGGGTTCATAACGTGGGTTCTGGAGGAAGTCAGATCTGGATTCAAATCCCGCTTGCATTTACAGTTATGTGACTTGAGGCAAATTACTCTTTGACTCGGTTTTTCTCATTAGGTAGGGTTAACGCAAGGATTACATGAGAACAGTTTGCACAGCTTAGTTGGAAGTAAATGCTCGACGAATAAAGGACTAACTGCTACTGTTCTTGTCATAAGAAAAAGACAAGGTCCTTCGAGGATCAAAGTAAACTGACGTAAGGGAACAAGAGTTTAGAAAAGAAGGGTTTGGGTTACGTGGGGGGGAAGGAACAGGGCCCTCAACGACACCACCACACCAACCGCATAGGGTTGTCACGGACATATACTGAGATACTTCACGTAAAACACTGTGCAGTAACTGTTAGCTGCTGTCGTAGCCAATATCATCAACAGCTCCCGCCACCAGGGCCACCATCATCTCCGTGGTCTGGGAGCCTCCTACGTAATTCACACAGGTTGAGACAAACCCAGTTTCCCTCTTGTGTACCACCCACTCTGAGGCTGCACTTATTTTCAGCAAGTTTCCCTAATCTTTGTCAAATAAACGAGAGAAATGGCCTGCGTAGCTTCCTCCCAACTCCAACTCATAGGGAAAAAGAGTTTCAAATTCACTCTGCCAATAGTAAGAGCAAAGGAAGGCGGTACCATTTTCCTTCTGAAAACCACAAAGTCTGGAAAGGCCAGATGGGGCTCTCCTATGTTGAAATAAAATTCTGGAAAAATTAAGTTTAAAAGCCAGTTCCAAGGTCAGATAGGGAGTTTGGAGAGAGCTAGGATTAGAATCTATATTTTTCCTGTGACACCATTTTATATTTTCTATCACCTTTCCTACTCCCCACCCCTCTCCCCCTTTACTAAGTAAAATGTCATAGAAAAAAATGTGTTCAATTGGAGATCTTGGGACCCGGGGTTTGGATTCCAGGGAGGTTGTCTCTTTGGCCTCTACCCATAACTTCTTCCACTGCCAAGTCAGGTTTGGGCTGTGCTGGGTGAGTCAGCCGCCAATGCTGTAGAGCTGACCAGCACAAGGCCGATTTGGGGGGAAGGTCTGCAAATGGGGCAGGTAGGGAGGGGCAGGACAACGGGGAAAGAAGAGGAAAAAATCCCAATGAGCCAGACACATGGAGTTCATAAGGGTCCAGAGCCTCTCAGGAGATAGGGTCAGGACCACAGGGGACAGACACACCAAAGGAGCCCAGTGATAAACCAGCATTGGGTAAGATAGCTCTTCAGTCTTCTTCGTGACGTTTCTTTCCCAATACCCAGAACCCCAAAGACAGAAACATGAGGAGTCACGTGGATGAAGTTCAGTCTCCTCAGCTATCCATTCCATTCATGACGGCTTAGATTCAGAGGATGCTAACTCATCCCTAACATTCTGTAGGGCTGAGGCCATTATAGCAAAAGAGATCCATTTCTCATAAGCTTAGGCACACAGAAGGCACTCGAAAAATGCTGGATGAATAAACTTGCCATCTGTTCTAGCATCTGTTGAGTTAAGCTGTTGGAAGACCACTTTTGTTGTTGTTGTTTTTGCTCTATTATTACAGACTCTTTCTTAAGTAGTGTATTTCCCTGAGAATATACAACTCAGTGGAATTTGGGCAATGCCTTCAGCTAAACTAACATTCATGAGCACCTAACAGGGATGGGGCAAGCAACACTTTATAAGACAAAGGCATTGCTTCCAAGCAGTCGGTGTAAATCCAAGGGTCTAGGTTTGGGCTCCAGTTTTATCAACATCGGAGCAATAAATATTAGTACTGTATTAATCACTGTAGTTAATCTGATGTTCTCTGTGAACGGGTGACCAGATGATGCCTCTGCCTTTCAAAGACAATTACCACCCTGTTCTTCCAAGTACTCTTCAGACTTTATGATGGATTGCTAGCCTCTCCTTCCTCCCAGGGCAACCCATCACACTTTCATTTTGGAACTAAGGATAGCCTACAGTAGCTGGGAGGGAGAGAAGCAATATGAATGGCACTGCTTCAAAAACAAAACAAAACAAAAACACGGTCTAGCTTACACTTTCAGATATGCCTATTAGATCTTCCAAATAGCCCGATAACTTAGGCAACATGCGGTATTTTCTTCTTTGGCAGATGACAAATCTGGGTCTCTTTCTACTGGTGCCTCCTAAGGGAAGTAGCGAATGACCTACAACTGCATATACAGGGCAGCCTGTGGATCCCGGTCCCTCTAGAAGGCATCTCGGAGATGCCAAGAGGGCCACGTTGTACCTGAAGAAGGGCCATTGGCTTCCCCTGACTAAACACTAAAAGCCCTAAGACCACCTTTCTGCTTTTACTTCACACCTGAAACCCTCTAAATTATCTGGTTCAGCTTTGTGCTTCCAGGCAAGCTTTCTGCCCCAACAACAGATGTTTCCAGAGTAAACACACGCCACCAAATGCCCCTGGAGATCGTGGCGTCGGGCACTGCGTCATCACCGCAGAGGTGAATCTGAGCCTGAAAGCAAAGTCGGATGAGTGCTTGCATCCCGGCTCCGCACCTAGTTTTCTGATCCAAAGAACATGGACTGTAAGAGTCTTCTCTTCTTCTCCCCCTTCCACTCCCTCTCTCAGCGCTCTGGCCTGACCTGGATGCTGCATTTCTATCCACCAACTTTACAACCTTGAAACGTGGGGGCTCTTTCAGGGCAGCCATCGAAACTTGAGGTATTTCGACCCGATAAGAAGCCTGAGAAACAAGCAAAACGCTCAGGGTGAGAGTTTGGTATCTTTTGACCCTTGACCTCTTTGGGGGATCTGAGAAGAGGAGGAAATGGGTGAAGGACGTATGCACAGCCTATAGTCAGGGCCACTCAGGCAAAAGCGTGTTAAATATTAACTGCTCCACTGAAACCGGCCAAGTCTTGGAGGAGAGTAAATAAATAGCACTTGGAGTTCCGGCATGGGGCAGGGGCCGGGCTCCAGCCCCCTTCCTGTTTGGCTTCTCTGTACCTTCTAAGCAGACCCAAGGCCCCCTTGCCACCCTCCTCCCGTGAGCCCAGCTCCGTATCCTCCAAGAGCTCAACCTCTCTCCCCACTGGTCAAAGAGATTTCCTATTTCTTTTTTTTTTTTTTTAATTATTTTTTAACGTTTATTTATTTTTGAGAGAGGGAGAGAGACAGAGCGTCAGCGGGGGGCGCCCCAGAGAAAGAGGGAGACACAGAATCGGAAGCAGGCTCAGAGCCCGACGCGGGGCTCGAACTCACAGACTGTGAGATCATGACCTGAGCCGAAGTCGGACGCTTAACCGACGGAGCCACCCAGGCGCCCCAAGATTACCTATTTCTTTCAGAACAAGTATCTCTCCTTTTTGCCGACTATCCAGAAATATGCCTCGGGCTGAGGAACATCCTAAGAAAAACACCAGGAAGGACTAAAAGCTGCCCTGTGTGTACGTCCTTCTCCGTGAGCACACGGGCAAGTTTCCGAGTGTGTTTAGTCAACGCTAGAATCTCCTATTTCACAAATGGGTTTCAGGAAAAGGTGGGTCGAAATATCTTCTGCACAGAAGAGCTCTGTCTGACACTTACAGGCTATCTTGTCACCGACAAGTTCACCATCTGCGGCAGCCCTCAGTCAATGAGTTTGGGGGGCTGGTCCTGCGGTGTGGGCTAAGCTGAAACCAAGCGCCGGTTGCCAGGACTGGAAACCCACTATATTTGCTCAGGGCTTGTATGTGCCAGGCCCTGGGAGCCTGGTGCTGGGGTCTCCCCACTTTGCTCTTTCCTGCAGCAAGAGGAAAAGAGGCAAAGTTAGGGACCAGGACGTTAGCCCCCTCCCCTCCCCAAGGTGGATAAAGCTACTCTGAACTGACTTCTACAGGTGAGCCTGCCACACAGACTGTCACCTGAAGGAGGACCACCGTAGGGGTCTGGCTCTTCTTTGTGGACTCAGCCACACTACTCTGGCCTGAGCCCCCCGGAGAACTCCCGTCCAGCTTGAGGTACTACTGTGAAATATTATTAATGTGGGTGAGGCCCCGGCACAGCGGGTGAGGAGCTTTGTGTTTGTCAGTCTCTGTGTCTAACAGCAGGCAAAGTCGGAAAATTGAGTCGAATCCAAAGAGACTCCGTTTTGCAACCAGGTTATTCATGGGTTTTCCAAAGGCGAACTGGTAGTCCGAGGTGGAGTTTTCCCAGCCTCACATCCCCTTACACACAGCCGAACGCAGCTCACGCCTTTACACACGTCCACAGAGAGGTCCATTACCACGCTACCATTATTGCACACACACACACACACACACACACACACACACACAGCACCCTTTATTGAATTATAGACACTGAGTTGATAGAACCATGGGCAAATTTCCTGTTATAAAGGCAACGGAGAAACCATGGCACTCTTCTCCCCTGGGTGATCCCCCATTTTGACTCCCTGTGCTCCCAACTATTCCTTTCCAAAATCACAGCTCAATTTCAGTTGGTCAGAGATGGAAATCTGCAAAACAAACCCATTTTATTTCCTTGTCGTCTGCAAAATATGCTTATCCAACCTAAACAGGCAGATGGAAACAAAAAAAAAAAAAATGCATCCGAGCCCTGGTCTCTCCCAAAAACAGTCCCATCTGCAGAAGCTACCAGCCTACTGTGATTGCAGAGTGGGCTCAGAGAGTTAAGGAACAGAGAGGGAAGCCCCCTAGCTTCCCTCTATACAGGGTTCCGCACATCCTGTGGCCCTGACTTCCCACGAAGCACCCCTTCTTGCTGCAGAATAAGCAATAGTTGGTTAGTGATTAACTCACCTTCACTGGAGGAGGGGCTGAAGAGAAGAAAGGAAGACCCTTTTATTTCAAAGGGCAGAGACGGAGACAGAGACTGCCTCCCCTGCCTTCCACTGTTTTCTTCTTTTGACCTCCTCCAGACTTACCTGGACAGGTAAATGCTTCATCAGTGCTACCCCACCCCACCCTGCCACTGACTCACAGCCAATCCCAGCAGCTTTCCCTCCCTACTTCTCATTCCAGCTGTTTCGGGAGGGAGGGTGTGGGAGGGGAATGGGCGGGACGCCTCCCCCCCCCTTCCCTCCGCTCCGTAGCCAATCATCTCTTGCCCTCCCCTTCCCCGGTTAGAGCCAATAAAGAGCCCTTTAAAAAAAAGGGGGGGGAGGAAGAAAAAGAAAAAGAAATAGGAGGGCTGGAAGGAGAAGACTCCTTTGGGCTGAGACTGGAAGAGGAGAGTTGGCCGGGAGGGAGTAGGCAAAAGATACTATTTTAAAATTTGACTGTAAAGAAACACAGACAGGCGGTATGCTTTTCTATGTCTGTTTGAAACTTGGTTTTCTATCTAGAGCTGCCTTCCTTCACTGGTGGGGCAAGTATTCCCCTGAATTCTCCAAGTTAAGATCCACTGTGGCCAGTTTTGTTAGTAGCTTTTCTAGTTGTTCGCTAGCACTTTTGCTCTCAAGCCTTTTCCTAGCAGCTCTTACTACTAGTCCCTGTCCTCAGGACTGCTGGAAAAGGTGACTGAGCCCAGGGGTGCTGGAGCTGAGACACCCTTGCCCCACTGTTTGGCAATGAGCTTCTTGACCTCATTTATTTCTGGGGGGCGTGAAGCCGTTTTCTCTCCCAAGGGGGTCCCTTTCCTGAGGAAAAAGTGACTGGATGGCCTCAAAGGAGGGAACATGCATGCTGTCATTTGGGTCTCTGATCTCTTTTGGCTGTGCCTGAAAGGTGGCAATGAATATTAAGAAATGAAAACAAAACAGGCTGCCAGCCAGCTTAGCAACCTGTCTCCTTCCATAGGCAGATTCCTTGCATCTGCTGTTAAAACAACCTGAGGAGAATAGGGAGATGGGAGTAGGTGGAAGAAATCACGGCTTTCAGGAAAAAAACTTCCCCCCCAGGTATGGAGGCCACTTTTACCAGAAAGGACTTTTTTTTTTTTTTTTTGCCTGGAAGCTGGTTTTTCCTGGATATAGGCCATCCTCGATGCCAAAAGGGCAGGGAGAAAAATTAAAATCAATGAACGTAATGATCGCCAACATTTATTGAGCAATTACTGTGTACTAGGGATTATGCTGTGCTACGTGTGTTCGTGCATTATTCCAAGCAACCTTTATTTCAACTTCGAAAAAGTAGGCGCTATTAGTATCCAAATTTTACAGGGAGGTTAAATAACTTGCACAAGATCATGTAGCCAGGAGGCAGCAGAGCGGGGATTTCAATTCAATTCAGGCATTACGACGCCAAGCTTGCCATGCCTCAGTATAATGCTAGTCAGCCTCCGTTTTGGACAAATTCCCAAGTGGGAAACGCGAAATACACAGATAATTTGCAGGTCCAATTCTAACAATTAGATTAAAGCTTTCCCATCTCATTTCTGTCTTGTAGCCATTCACACCTTTTATTAAAAAGATGACGCATGGCTTTCATCTTTTCTCTTCCTGTAATCATGGTTGGGTAGGAAATAAGAAGTACAGGGGCCAAGAGAGAGGAGAAATGGGGCAGGACTAGTCGAGGAGGAAGGAGGACCGAGGAAGCCTGGGATAACCAATACACTATCACAACTGAACGAGCTGACTGAGCATTTAAGGGTGATGACCTCTCTTTATGGTGTGTCACGTAAACATGTATGATGTCACAGGAGTAACCAAACAGGAAAGGCAGCTGCACATCAGGGGTTCAGTGCAACGAGAGTCACACCCATGGATGGAATCGCTGAAGTTGACCCAGCTTCATACGTGTGTGATTTGAACATTTGCTAGAAAAATGAATTTGACTTATGAGCACTAACTTCAAAGATGATAGCAGGCACCATCTTGCTTGTGAACAGTTTTTCAGTTTATAATAAAATTAGTATTTGGGGCACCTGGGTGGCTCCGTCGGTTGAGCGTCCGACTTCGGCTCAGGTCATGATCTCGCGGTCTGTGAGTTTGAGCCCCAGCATCGGGCTCTGGGCTGACGGCTCAGAGCCTGGAGCCTGCTTCGGATTCTGTGTCTCCCTCTCTCTGACCCTCCCCCACTCATGCTCCATCTCTTTCTCTCTCTCTGTCAAAAATAAATAAAACATTAAAAAAAAATTTTAAATTAGTGTAATTAGGAAGGACTCATCTTTTCACAGGTAGAAGTAGGAACATAGATAAAATGATTGTTCTGTTCCTCTCTCTTTCCTTTTAGACATGTCTTCTTGAAAATTATGAAATATTTCCAATACCTTGGCATGACAAACACCATTGTACCAACACCCAGTTCAAGAAATAGAATGTTATAGTTGAAGTTACTTACATACTTTGCCCCTCCCTTTCCTCCTACCTCCTCAAAACACACATATGCCCCTGCTGAAATGAACTGCTGTCCTGAATTTGGTATTCCTCATTCTCTCTATCTTTAAGTGTCTTACCCTGGAATTTTTTTGGTTTGCTTTCTTTGGTTTTGCTTGGAAAAATATCAAGTCTCTAAAGGTTCCAAGAGAGTTGGAAAGGAGGCCTGGACTAGGGGAAAGAGAGTCCTTCAAAATCAGAAACACTTGAAAGACTAAGGCTATGTAGTTGATGTAGGTCATCATTTGAGGAGGAAAGTGTGTAGTTGTTTCTTGTTGAAAAGCAATTGGATTCCTATTTGATGACCTGACCGTGAAATCTAATTACAGCCCAGTTCACCTGACTCATCCATCCTGTATGCTGTTGTGGTGTGCTCATCTCCTTGACTGATACAGGCTAGTTTATGGTTTCCTTTCTCGGTACAACTTCCTACTGAAAGATCTAATTTCCCCTAGACAAGTGCATTTTTCCTACACACACACACACACACACACACACACACACACACACACACGCATGCACACACACACACACACACGCACACACTAATTCAAAACCAAAAGTTACCACAGTCATTGGTTAATCTTTCCTCTTTGGGCCCCTTATAAAGTTGAACTCTCTGCACAATAGCTGTGGATGTCCATTCTAACCATTCATGATACTTATTCGTTCACATTATAGTCACATCCTGTCAGTGTCTTCCTTTTCCTCTCGAAAGGAATAATGAAGTTACTTTGAACATGTATTACCACCATCCTTAAGAGACACAGGGTACCCACTATATTCATGATATTGATCATGATACTGTATACTGGGTCTCCGAGTGCTTTCCCAACATATCAGGGAGAGGGAAGCTTTTATTCCTCAAGTAGTAGCAAGAGTTTGCTTTAAAGAGAAAACGGCTGGGGAGAGGTTCAGATGCAGGTGATTATAATTTGGCTATAAGACCAAATTGGAATTGATAGGCCATATTAAGACATCAAATAGATCACCCAGTTCTCACCAAAGTGGTATTAGTGTTAAGCCTAAAATCATTAGAGGGGAACTAAAGGGTGTAATTAAGTGGGTTTGGACGAAGAAATTCTGAAATTAATCATTAAGTAATACTTAGGGGTAGATTTGTTTTTCTTTTGTGAGATCAGTGTCTCTTTGGCCCACCTACTATGGAAATTAGGAGGATTCGGCAGTCCTTTTCCTTCCAGTGCTAATGAAAGTTTGAGGGCTGAAGTCACCTATTAGGATCAGAGAGTGTCAAATCTTAACATGTTCAAAATTGAGCTCATCTTGCTCTCCGTGCCCCCACCAACATGTCCTCTCTCCCCTTTCCCCATGCCAGCTAATTGCATCACCATACCTATTCTCACCCAGGCTCCGTGCTTCATAGCAATCCTCCCTTGTCTCCTGTGAGATCATTGCTGCTCTTCTTCCTCTCTATTCAGCTTCAGGACTGCACAAGTTATAGGGTTGTGGACCACTGAAGATGTGAAGAGACGACAGGAATGTCTTGTTTCACATATTCCATTTTACAGGTGGGTTTATAGATTATGTGGGTGGTTGATCGTCTCAATTCTTGGCTGCAAGTTCATAGTGCTCAGGATTAAATTCAAAGACCCTATGTGACATAGAAAGACCTTCGTGAGCAGGCCCTACGTGCTTCTTCCTGTCACATAGTCATCTATATTGTTTATTACAGTCAATCTAATATTTCTGAAACTGCCATGCATTCATGCTTCTGAGACTTTTGCACATGTTGTACCCTCTGCTTGGACCCATTCCCATGATGTCCTCCTGGCTTAGTCTTATTTTTCCTTCAAGATTCAACTCAACTACCATCTTCTTTTGGAATGGGATGTTAGGTGCTGCTTCACTGTAATCTGATGCAGAGCGTACATCTCTGAATTGAACCCACTAGGGTGTAACTGTCCTCTTTCTCACCCTGTAAAATTTGAATTCATGAAGAACATCGAATATTTCTGTGTATAACTCTTCTATTGTCTTACTTATAGTAGTTATATATTAATGCCAAACTGATGATGAACTTTTTGGCAACTGAAGTGCTTTACTTAAGAAAAATGTCCTAAATTTTAAACTTCCTTTTTTTTTTTTGAGATCGTATTGATGGATAACTCATCTATTGCCACGATTTTGCTTATTATTTTTTTCTAAATCTTATCTTTTGACATCCTGTTACACTGTGCCTTCCCGTTCCCATCACATTTACAAACCTGCTTTCCTTTGTACTCATTTTCTTCTTCTCTCTTGGGACGACAAAGAAAATGTTTTTCCAATAAAACCCCACCGTCCGCATATGCTCTGGATCACATCTCATAGACTCTCTACCTTTGCAGTCCTCTCTCTTACATCATCTTTTTGACCTTTCTACTAAAATAATGCCCATCAGCATTCAAATATATGACACTTAGGCGTCTCTGGAGCCAAAATGTCTGATTTGATTCTCTGCTTCTGCATGTAAATAAAGTGCTATTGACAGGTGGGCTCTGAGATATGCTATGTTTACTTTTCCATTTCCATTTATCTTTTTTGTCCATCTACTCTTGCCTACTGTGTAAATCTCCTCTCAATACATTCAGAGGTAGCAGTAGTTTCATCCTGGAGAAACATTTTCCAGAACATTCTGATTTGCTTCCATCTGGATATGTTGTTATCTAGTCTGTTGCATGGCTGTCATTTTCATATGTGTCTTCATCGTCCTACTGGGAAAAGTCCTTTCACCTCTTTCTTGTTGGGTTACTTGAATCTCACATCTTCCTCTTTCCTGAGTTAGCTCTCTCAGTTTGATAAAACACATTCTCTAGTCGTTTCCCAAGAAAGAGTGCATAAGATCTTACATGTCTGAAGTACTGCTATTCTAGCCTCTCATTTGATTCTTTGTCAGGGTATAGAATTCTAGATTAGTATTTGATAGATTTTGGTGCTGCTGTTGCAAAGCCCAAAGTATCTATGATTCTAAATCTAAGGCATTCTCTTTGTTTCCAGTATTCTGAATTTTCATAATGATGTGTGTTGGAGTGAATCTATACTCTGGGTACTCAGTAAATCCAATCTGGAAACTCATGACATTCAGTTCTGGGATATTTTTTTTGAATTATTTCTTTGATGAATTCCTATCATCTACTTTCTCTCTCTCTCTCTCTCTCTCTCTCTCTCTCTCTCTCTCTGTTGTTTCTTTTTGGAACTTATATAATTTGGATGTTATTGGATACCCTCCTGGACCTCAACTTCTGTTTTGTTTTGCTACTGAGAGATTTTTAAAATTTATTTACAAATTCCTATTGCATTTTCTTTTTGCTATTGTATTTTTAACTTCCAATAATTATTGTTTGTTCTCTGAATTTTTATTACATTTCTTCCAGTTTCATTGATGCAGAGTCTTATTACTTTAAGAACATATATAGTGTTAGTGTTTTTCTGCCTCTATACAATGTTTTCTCCGAGTTACTTTTTTTTTTCCTATTTGTTTTGGCTTTTCTGTTTCTTATTAAAGAATATTTTCACATGTCTGATGATTCTTGGCTATCCACTCAAATTCAACAATTTGTCAACAAAAAGATACATTTGAAGCTGTGGCTGGGGCTGGTTGACCATGGACTTTGCCACAGAGCAATCTCATAGGGCCACTTGGTTGGAAAATCTCTGATGCCTGTATCTTTACTCTTTTTTGATGGCCTGGTTGAAATCCTCAGAGCAGATCCTTCAGAGAAGAGTTTTCCAAAATCCTTCTTGAAGGGCACAGTTCTGGCAGCTAGCGTTCTTGGAGCCCATGGCAGAGGAAGGTTGTTGCTCTCAGCATTTAGTATGTAAAAACAACACTTCATCCCCTTAGTTTTAGTACAGAGAAACCCTATTTTACCCTCTCCTCAGAGGGGATGTAGCAAGTTCTTAGTTGCTCTGAGTGGGAGAGAAGATCTGAGAGGTCTTAACTGTTTATTAACCAGACTCTTTACCCACCTTCCTGATTTTTTTCCCACCGCTGTCTCCAGGGTTACTAATGCCACCAATTCTTGAATTTTTGAGGGCCGGGGGACTCCATGGTAAAAATAGGGTTGCTAGCTTAGGGTCAGCTCTTTCAAATCTGCTAGGTCAGTTACCACTCATCCAACTGCTGGCTGGCTTCCAAAATTTTGTTGCTATTGTTTATCCCACCATCTCTTTGTCCTTCAGACTTTATGCCTTTCAATAAATCTTAATAATAACTATGCATCTCAGAATTGCTGTGAAGACTATGTAAGCTAACATACGAAAAAGGCTCACAACGTTGTAAGTGCTCAACAAATACTATTATAATTATTACCATCATCACTTAAATAGGTCACTGCAGTAGCCTGTTTCTAACTGGTCCTCCACTTCCATTCTTGCCCCTTTCAACCCATTCTCCGAAGAGCAGTTAAAATAACTTGGAGAAACATAAATCTGATGTTTTCCTTAATAGACTTTCATGTCCTATTAAAGTTATACATTGATTTCATTCATTCATATGTTCATTCATTCAAATATATATTGAATGTCTACTATGTGTCCAATACTTTGCTAGGTGCTGAGACTACAATGGTAATAGGGAGAATTGGTCTCTGCCCTTGGACAAACTACTTGGGGACACTCATAAAATAAACAAGCAAATAATATGGGGCAAGTAGGTATTCAGGTAAGTGCTTAATATAGCTCATAGATGATGCAAATCTGGATCCTTGCTTGCTTCTAAAGTCTTCATCTCAAGTCCCCCCCCCCCCTTTTTTTTTTTTCCTGTTTATCACGCTATGGCCAGACTGGCCTGGAAGAGGTTTCCTTTCCTCCTGCAATATAGGGTTTGCAAATGCTATACCCTCGCTTGGAATGCTCTTCTTACTCTGCAAATGACTAACCACTATTCATGCTTCAGGTTTCAAATAGTCACTTTTGCCAAAAGACTTTCCCAGATTCACCACTTTGAGTTAGAATTTCCCTGCCCTGTTATTCCCTTCATAGCACCTGTATTTCTATTTCTTTATAGCGCTGTTTGTGGACCCCTCCACCCCCACCCAAATAAACCCAGCACCTAGGGCAGTTCCTGAAACTTAGCATTCAAAAATACTTATTGAATGAATGACTATCCTTGTTAAATCCTAAGGTATTTGACAGCATACTTTGTAAGAAATAGAAGCTCAGTAAAAGCTTGTTAAATTAAACTGATGAACAATTAATCGCAGATAAATTACGACTTTGGCTGCTTCTAGCCAAATCCAAGATCATTTTCTCAGTCTTCGTTGTTATAGACTAAGAGTAAGAAAAATAAGGCGAGATGCTAAAGGGTGGATCCAATGGGAAGGGTCATTTTGGCAGAAGGTTAACATAATTCAGTCTGTACCTTAGTTGTTTTGGCTTAAAAACTTCATTAATTTTACTCCATAATATTCAAGCTCTGAAAGAAGTAATTCAAGACCGTAAAATTCCAAAGAGAAAGACTTATCAATTGCCGGTGTGAAAGTCATAGTAGAAAGAAGTTTGGAATTCTAATAGGTGTGATGTTCCATCCACAATTAGGATGAATAATTTTCTGAAATATCCCACATAATAGACTCTAAAAAATTATTCTCATTCCATAAGGGACACATGTTCTACTTAATTCAATATGAATACCCAACAGAGCTGAAATGAACTGTGCTAGAAATATTCATGGTTACTTGAAAAAGTCTTTTCCATCTGGAATTTTAAAAATAAACGCGGACAAATTTTTTACTATCTTCCCACCATTGATGACGGAAAAAATATATTATTAAATCATTTGCTTCTTACCTTATATTTCCAAGATTATTCCCACCCGACCCCCGCTTTTTTTTAGATATAAATTTTATAGTAGCTGTTTCTTGATTATCATGTGAAAGATGTTGCTGGGGACTTCTATATCCGGTAACGTCGGACTAGGTAATTCAAACAACCCCTCCTTGCTGAAGCAGTGGGGAGCTAAACATACAATGAAGACTTTGAAGAAAGAATCGCCAGGCCTGGGTCAAGATGAGGAAAGAGGTCAGGTGTAGTACAGCCAACATTTGGGACTTTTCCTCTGGAGACATCTCTCTATCCCAGAATGGGTGGCTGAGATACTAAGGGGTGCTTCTGACAGCTTCACACAAGCGAAGAATCAGCAATTGGGAGTCCAGGATCCACCAATGGATGGGGACCTAGTGTACTCAGTATACCGCCCTTGCTTGCTGTGGGTGGGGAACTCCGAGCTGCACCGCAGGAGTGAGCATAAACTCTTTCAACACTAGCTGTGTTGGATGTACTGTTGTGCTTCTATGAGCCAATTAAGGGGTTATCGGGAAAAATGTTGTCCGTATTTTGTATTTAACTTCAGCATTGACTTTCGGCTGAGGAAGCTTCAAACTTCAAACTCCTAGCTTTCAACCTACTGCAGTTATTCAATTGCAGGATTTTAGAACATGGCCAAGTCGTTGTGACACCTGCTCTGGTATCTTAAGATTCACTAATGAAGCCCTTCAATTGAATAAATGCCCTCAAGTAAGATCAGAAAACCCCTGTTGGTGGACAGAAGGAAATCTTAGGACACAAAGGCAGAGAAGCAGTTGAGAGAGGCAGTCACTAAAGCAGAGAAAGGACTATTCATTCAGAACTTGTTCCTCATGAATTCTTGACTTAGTATTATTATTTTCTTTTAACTCACACATAGGGAAATCCTAAGTTTAATGAGCCTAAGGAACTATGTTATGATGCCTTGGCACTTGATCCCATCAGATAAATATCCTCAAAATCTACAAACACAATAGAGACAAAGGCAATCCAAGTTCGAACAAATTTTTTAAATAGAAGAAATATTTGAGGTGCTTGCTTTTATATTCTTGAACCTCTCGTTTTAGGCTTAGAGATGTAAGAAGCATGGCATATACCACTGCCAAATATGTCAGTCCTGCTTTGCAGGCTCTGCTGTTATTACTAAATAAGAGTACAAGCCACACTCCTTTCTAAACACTAATGGGAGGGGTAATGAGGAAACAACAACAAAAAATCGATTTTCCTCTAGGGAAGAAGTTCTTTTTGTAAGTATCCGTTTCGTTTCATGTAACTAGCACTTGAAACAAAATTTCCAAGATGTCAGGGACCTAATGACTTGTAGCTCTATTTCTCACAAGGCAGGAGGCTAGATCACAGTACTTGAGCTTTCATGGTAAAGCATCCCTTTCTATTTGTGTTAGGTTTTTATGGTAAATTTTGCTTTGCAATATTCACTCCTTATTGGTCCGAGTTGTTTCGTCTAGAGCCTCAAGAATAAATCTACATCTTCCACATAATACTTCCCCGAATTTGAAGCTGTCACATCACCCTGCGATCTGTCGTCCAGGTAAGGATCTCCAGTTCCTTTTGTCAAACTTCAGTTGTTCCTTAGGTTTTCCATGTAAAACCCTCACCCAAACCCCCAGTGCAATGTGACTAAAGCATTTTACACGAACACTAGTGTTTCCTTTTTTTTCTAGACCTTTTAACTATTAAAATGCAACTGTTTCTGCGGCCCAGTCACATTGCCCTGCTGGGATAGAAATTATTGCTATTTCTTCATCAGATCAACTACAAAATCAGTTTTTACCCATGCTGGACTCACATAATAGATTTAGAAGTTAGGGGCAGGGCTTCACATTTATGAATATCCAATCTTAGGGTTTTTTCAGTCTGTTGAAGAGTTTTGAATGGTCATTCGTTGGACTATCAGTCCCTTCTGGATTTATATTACCTGTAAACTTAGTAACTGTCTTTAAGTAGTGGATGAAAAGGGATTGCATGAAACCAAGGACAAAGGACTGACATCAGCCATCAGAGGTCTTCTGGAAGTTAATTAACTGTGGTTATACTTCTGGTTCTCAAACCGTATCATACATCAGAATCAGAACAGATTGTTGATCTTTTTGACAATTTGCATTTCTAACAAGTTACCAGATAATAAGAGAAACACACTTTAAGCAGTATTGCTTTATGGGTGCAGTTAATTATTCCACAAGCTGCCATCATAGTTTATGAGACTCTTTACAAACCTTTTAATGAGGTTTGTCCTGACTTATTCTTTGGATGTATCCTGATCTCCCACAAATTGATTAGATTATATTATGGTTCCATTTCCATAGTTTTTAAGCTTCAATGAGAAGGAACGGAGAAGTGGTTCAAGTCTAAACTCTGGTCCTAGAGCTCAGTTCAATTCTAATAACTCCAGTGTTGTTTGAAGTAAGCTTAAATGTTGACATTGTCAACAATTAAATAAATTCTCCCACAGGGATGCTGCAGTGTAGATCTCAGTCTATGACAAGTGGAAAGGGAACATTTTAGCCTTCCCACAATTGCTCAGCAACAGACACTGAATTAACAACTTTCAGGAGCTGATTGCATACCAGAAAATTTGGGAAATCAAGGAAGGAAAATTTCAAATGCCCTCTGGTGTTAAGAAGAAACATTTTAGTTTCTCCGGTCAAAGTCATTAAGATTCCACCCACAGAGTGAGATTCAGCAGATGTTGGCACCCTCCTCAAAGCAGTGGACTATTATCAGCTTTTGGTAATAAACATGCAACTTGGGTGTCATGGCTGTCCACCGGCCCGCTGCATTCACCCCAAAATATGCTCAGACAACAATATTTTCAGTTCATTTATTCCTTCAAAACAAGTCACTTCATACAGCATTTAGATACTTAAAATCATGGACCTCATAAATAAAATCAATTCATCTTAATGACAATGGCAAAATCACATAAGAGTTGTACAAAATGAAATCAGACATCTCCCAGGTAGCAGCAGTGCATTAACTTAAAAAAAAAAAAAATGCTGGCAAACAGACAAAAGAACATTTTTAAGAAAACACTGTCCATCTTAATGAACAAAAATATGCCAAGAAACGAACACTTCTGTTTGCCCTTTCCTGCTACTTTTTTCAAGTCATGTTCTAAGCTCTAAATTTGACAATCTTGTGGTTTCCTTCTTGCTTCAGGAATCTCCACCTCTACTCCATTAATACAGGAAATACAGGACTATTATCATTCTCTATCCCTTTTGACAAGCTATACATGTTGAGTCCGCATTTTCAGCTGAATTCAATACTTGTGTAATGGGGAAAAAATTACTCTTTGCTAAACAGCTTGTAAACAGCTTGAGTCATGAATGGCACCAAGGTGAACTGGAAAACTGCCAAGAATTAGGTGCCCTGGTCCTTTTCAGTAACTTATGGGCGACAACGAACTACAGATCCTACACCATGTATAAAGTCAGTCTCATGTAATCTTAGTAGAAATTCTAAACCTTTCTTAGGTTAGCCTGTTACCTACTACTTAACCAAATCGTATCTTCACATCCCTAAACTACTACATGTAGGATATTATTAAAAAAACAAGTATAAAAAGGCATCATAGCAAAATGCTCATATTCATGGTTTTATACATTAATGACAAACTTCTCAGTTATGGCCCTGCTACATTCTATGCCAAGAAATGGGTGAGGAGGGTTGGGATGACACAAAGG
This sequence comes from Herpailurus yagouaroundi, assembly GCF_014898765.1. Lineage (NCBI taxonomy): Eukaryota > Metazoa > Chordata > Mammalia > Carnivora > Felidae > Herpailurus > Herpailurus yagouaroundi. The sequence goes on from NW_024412620.1 coordinate 2,139,347, forward strand.
CATTGCTTGAAAATTTTTTCAAAAAGCATAATTCACAACTAAGGAAAGGATTCACTTGGGGATCTCTTCTGTGATAAGTGGTACTTTATCCCCCTTTCTTTTTAATCTAAAATAGCAATCTCTTTTAAATTCATATGGACGAAGACCTACCTAAATCAGCACCCCACAATTCAATATCAATGTAGTTTCTTCAAAGTCAAATATTCAAAGCACTGTAAACAAAATGCCAGTTAATTTTTGGAAAAGAAAAAAAAAATAAAACCCATTCCCACAATCAGGCAACTTTTATAATCTTTCTAAGACGAATTACATGTGTTGAAATATTGTAACTCTTAATCTGGAAACATCTCTGGTTAATGAACCAGCTTATTCAAATGAAGTGTTTCACTTTAGACTTAAAAATGATACATTTAAGGCTAAAAAATCAGCTCCCGTAAAATAAGTTTGCTTAGCAACAAATGAAGAGTTTTAAGATTCTAATCTTTTCTAAGTTGGTATAGTCCTCTTTGTGCTACAAGGATAAATTTGAATACTGCACCGTACAATGAATGATAAAGAACAATCACATTATAGAAACAGGTAACTTTCTGAATGCTAGGCCACACAGCATGCTCCCAAGTGACGGACATCAAGTTGCACTGTTCTCAAAACACCAGAATGCTGTACCACTGGATGGATACAGCATACACTGATGGCAATGTTAAGAGCTGACCGTTAGCAGCTCAGGAATTAAATTTTAATGTCTTTAACAAGAACCCTGGAGAGGGCTAACATGTAAACTTTTACTTCCTATCTTTTAAAGTGCTGCAAATAATAACAAGTGTGTCTCAACACATGAAAGAACATAAATCTTAACATATGAAAGTTTAGGAAGGCCACCTGATCCATAAAGAACAAAAATTACTCTCATTTTACATACTCCCCATTCTAATTAAAAAGAAAAGACAAAAAACTACGTTTAGTTATGGCAACTTGCAACATACATGTTTTAATTAATGCCTACGTAGGATAGAAAGAATATGCTGGATAAGTAAATTAGGCGTGGGCACTTAGGGGCATTTATAGAGAGACAATACATTAACGCATTCCTGATTATGACTTTGCTGGGACTTGAGCGTGGAGTAATCAACTGGCATGATTAAATTAGTTTTGTCAAAAGGGTCACGCTGACCAGCAGCCAAACTTTCAAGGGTACCACTCGACTGTGCCCATTTTTCATTCCTGGGAAATAAGAAATCAACTAGGAATGATTAACACAAGATGTGCCACCCTGATGTCTTTCTATGGCTATCCCATCCCCAAATCCCTAGGGGTATTCATTTTTATTTCTGAAATCACTCTATCCAGAAGTGCATCTTCATGCTCCCACACCGAATCTCTAAATCCAAAGAAGAGTAAGGGAAAGAAGAATAAGAGAAAGGGGTGGGGGACAGGAAAGCACAGTCCTCATTCATTCAGCCACGAAGGTAAACTATCCTCATTTTAATTAAAAAGATATTCTTGAATGGCAGTCAAAAACTGAATAAAGAGGAAGAAGGGTTTTATTCTGCTCACGTGCAAATTGAAGAGAAAGTTTCTTTTGATCCTGTTGCAAGTACTAAAACCCATAGGTTTTCAAAATTCTGAAGATTAGAATTTATACACATTTATAAACTAATTTCAAGGGGCACCTGGGTGGCTCAGTTGGTTGAGCGTCCAACTTTGGCTCAGGTCATGATCTCCCGGTTCAAGAGTTCAAGCCCCACATCGGACACACGAATGTCAGCGTGGAGCCCGCTTTAGATCCTATCTCCCTCTCTCAAAAATAAATAAAACAGTAAAAAAACAACAACACCCAACACTGATTTTAAGAGTTCAATAAGTGCAGTTAAAACAAACAAACAAACAAACAAACAACAAAAAAACAAAAAAACAACTTTAAATTCTGTGAGGTTTACAAGCTTGAGTTTCGAATGAGCACAAGTTTGGGTTTTTACTCCTCCATAACTAAAACAAACTGTCCGCAAATAATGCATCATCTTGGATTTTCCATGATCAGAACATTCAAGTCCTAGTGCTGAATTTCAGCAACTGGTTAATTTATAACTCATTATTGACAGCAATTTGACAGAGTGATCAGTGTCCAGTGGTGAATGGACAACCTATGTAACAGGTAAAATAGAGTAAGATCCCCGGAATAAATACTTGACACTTGCTTTGTATAAGAGCATGAGCTTAAATATGCAAACAAAAACACTGAAAAATGAAGGGGTTTAATTTTATGAACTATCAGGTTCTATCTCTTTCTATTTGTTAAGTTAATCCAACATAGATAAGATACACTCCATCTTAAAGTGACAGAATTTTATGCTGGGACACATATCAATACATGCCTGGGATATTATAAATTACTCAATAAATATTTATTGCATGAATAAACCTGTCTAAAATCCCAGTAAGCAAATGTCAAATTTGGCTTCTGAAGTACCTAAGAAGGCAAGCTTTATGAATGGTGATGTGTAAAGCTCAATCTGATGGATGCTGCCCAGTGGGTATTCTCGTAACTTCTCGTTTTAAACTTATTTTCTGGGGAAATGAGAGATACAAAAATCTTTAGACCAAGATGACAGCCAGGTGCAAAGAGATCTTCAAACACATTCATTTGTACGTCGTATGATTGCCAAACATTAAGTATCTCAAGCTCACAAGTGCTATTTTAAGGCTCAGTAAAATAGAAAATTCAACACTTAATTTAAGTTATACTGACCATAATTTACAATGCCTAAAGTAGTTATTCACAAAAAAGGTACTCAAGAAAGGTCACCTAATGATTTCAAGCATACTTTGTGAATTCTTCCTCAAAGGAACTTGTCCACTGCATTGTTTCCATGTTCCTAATTTTATATGGCCACCTCCACCAAGTGAAGTGCTAAAAGTAAATCTCAATTTTAAAACATTTGCCAAGAAGAGAAGCTGAAAGAGACAGAAGTGCTTTAAAATATTCCATTGGTATTCTAAGTGAGACACTTCATCAAAAATGAGACCAAGATAACAAAGCATCACAACATTAAACCTCTTCACATTTTGTGAGATAATACATAACAAATTATAATTTAGCATCCCTGATCTTCAGAAGAATTAAGAAAAGAGGTAGGAAACTTTTATCTGGAAGATCTCATGGTGAAGCTAATTTTAGAGGGTGTGCCTCGCAGGTCAGCCCACCAAGCAAAAGAGTACACATCTAATATTAGGAAGCAGAATTCTGAGAAAAGCTGGATAAGGCAAGGATTTAAAAACGGTCATATTTTGGAAGTGAAACAAATTCATTCAACATTACTATCCCCGCTACTTTAAAACTCTTCAAAAGTCAAAGTAAAAGATAGTAGATAAGCAAAGTGCTAATTTGCGGAAATGTGAAATTATTCAAAAGAGCATTAGTGGTCAGATAAGGCTCGCATGAAAGTAAGTACTGTGTAGGTAAGAAAAGATCTCACAAAAATCAAATCAAAGCACAGCATTATCCCTTTAGATGAAGACTGTTTAGGAGCTGGAGAAAAAGCTGAGGAGAGTGAATCCCTCCAGATAAATCATTAAAAAAAAAAAAAAATCAAGCACTCAAAATACAAGAAACTTCAATTACAAATAAATACCCTGCTTAATTAAAAATTCTTATCCAATGTGACAAACATCAATAAATGAGTTGCATTAAAACACGAGGCCAACGGTCTTTTAAAGCTTTAGTAAGCTGCTCAGGCACCTGTTCCCTCATACATTCTCCTTTTATACACTAGAAATCCTAAATTGGGTACTACCAGTTCCTTAGGTAACATTCTCAAGGAACAGACTCATCCCTGTAAAAATTGCTTGTAATGTACTTATAACTGGTTAAGTACACATTTATAAAGTCTACCAAATTGTAATATAAAATCAGTTTTGACAACTCTGTGTATCTTCATTTGAGGAATCGATGCACAATTTAGAAAATTATTACTCCAGAGTTTTTAAAAGGACTCAATTATGGAGACACTGTGGTCGATGTCCAGTGGCCTCACGTGAGGCCTTCCGCATTACCCAACATACGCAGTTGTTTTCTTCTACAAGTTAAAGCTGCTGGGTGCTAGCTTATAATACCAGGACTCAATCTTCCAGTGAGTGTCAGTAAGTGGCAAGGACCACCTGGTCTGTCACCCCAGCAGAAAAAGGGCATGTATCACCACTGGAGACACACATCTGTAAACTTGCACACTCATTTTTAATCTTGACAAGGAATTTCAGGGTCTTAGTGGTTTTAAGTTAAAAAAGATGGTTCGAACACTGTGTTCCTTTGTTCTTTAGGGGTACGAATAGCTTATTGGAAAACCCAGAGCCTTCTGGATCTGTGAGGTAGTAGGCGGCAGTCCTCATCATGCATAGATCACACTTCTCCAAAGTTGGTATGGCCTGTCTCCTTGGCGTGGTCCCTTGCTTCTGCTTGTCCGACTAATCCCTTCTGACACACCATGCATCTCAGGGTGAAGCGGTTTACGTCAGTGAACTGTCTCTTTCTTCTAGCTTCGTCTGCTAATTCCAGTGCTTGTACAAGAACAATATCATCGTTAGAGGAGAAAATGGTCAGAGGCGGGGTGTCTGGGTCAGGGAAGACACGCTGAAGCGGGTCATAGTGGATGCCATCGTAAATAAGCAGGACCCTTTTGGTATATCCTGCATCTTCTCCAAAACGATCAATTCTTACTGTCTGTGTATCCACCACACAGATTTCGCACTGGTAAAATTTGGACAAAATTGATATCTCAATAGCTCCTCCCCAAGTGTCATCCCTTTTGATCCAGTCACAGTACTCTTGATTTGTTTTTCCCAGTATTGCCTCACTATAGAAGTCTGGATCACTTGCTACAATTTGTGCTATGAGGCGTCTCATCTCTGGGGCGCAAGCTGGATTCAAGACTCCTCCTTCTACAACATAGTATACACTGGTAAAGAGGCAAGAGTTGTCTGCCGGGACCACAGTTCTGCTAAGCACAGGCAAAGTTTCCCTGACATAACTAGGAGCACCATGTTTTGTAAATGCAGGTGAAGTTTTGGGCCTGGTTTGGTCTTCTTCAACGATCAGCATGTCGCCTGTTAAAAATAAAACAAAGCCAGAACTGCAGAGACATTATAGATGAAATCCGTTGTTCATAGCCAAGTTTGCAAATTACGAACAGGAAGAGTTAAAAAAAGAAAAAAAGATAAACTGGGTTACTGGGGAGAATACAGCTTTGCAAACAAGTGATCGGTAACACCTCTTGTTCCTCACTCTTCATAAAGACGAAAACAGACCAAAGGGAAAAACATTTGAGGGGGCATTCCAATTAAGGAGCCCTGGTTATACACCTTTATACTTACATGAAAAGATACACTTCAACAACAAAATTTCCTTAAGCTCCCTCTCTGCATTTTAAAAGCACTCGTCTTCCAAAAGGTGTTTACCCAAGACTAGGCCACTAGGGGGGTTCTTGTCCTCTGAAGCTTAACATTTTATCTACCCAGTTTAGTGTTTACAGGATCCTTGACACAACAGCTAAAAGCTTTTAATGGTCAATATTGCTGTTCAAGTTTTAATAGCGGACAGAAATAACTGCTGTTGTTTAGAATTTGAAAGGGCCTTCGGTGGATGTGTAAAAGCATACTCTAAAATGAGTACAACGAACTCTACGTGAAGGTGACTGCAAAAACCAACCAGGAAAGCGAAAAAAAGTATTCTGCATCCTTCAGACCTGCTCTTTTATTTTTAGAGAGATAGAGGAGAAAAAGCCATCAGGATAGAGAAAATAGGCCTTATTATTATTATTATTATTATTATTGGATGTTTGTGGACTCAGAAAAAAACAAAATGAATGAGACGTTTTCGAGGCAGACCAGAAAGCACATTGAGGAAGGGGGGAACCCCGAGGCTTTGGGCTTCTCACACGGGTTGGGCCCTCCCTCCCTCTTTCAACCAGGTATGTGGGCGAAGAGTTGCTAGATACTTGCCCCGGCCTCCGTCAGAGTTCTCCGTTCCTTAATTTATCCTTAGCCCTGTCCTCAAAACCCCCAACAGACCCACAGCTACCTTGCCTGGATCAGTTCTCTGTTTCCCCCCACGCCCCTCTCCGTCCTCCCAGGACTTTCCCTGGCCCCAACCTCGATTCCCTACCTGACTGGATGGGCAAATCCCCAAGAATGGTATCCTCGTTGCTGAGATCCAGGCATTCGGGCGGGTATCCTACGAGGATTCGCTGACAGCCGGGGGCGATGCCGGTGATGGCGGCAATTTGGCCCTGGAGTTCCCGCACTCGGGTCCGGCTGGACAACCCCTGCAAAACATGGGTGCCGTCCTTGGCCTTGCAGCGGAGCCGCCACATCGTGTCGGTCCGGCTGCCCGCAGGCCAGACACCCGTGGGGCCAGCTTTGGTCCCGGCAGCGGGTTGGCAAACGCCGCCGGGGCTACCAGCCGCCGGGTGGACTCCAAAATGGCCACCCTTTGCAGGGCCAAACATCGCGAGAAAGCGCAGTGGCTATAGTTCTCGCGATACTTTTGGTGTAGCGTAAGCTTTAGCACTTTAAGATGCGCGAACTCTCTTAAAGTGACAACTAATTCTCTGCCGCCAACCCTGCAGGAGCCAAAGGATGAAGATTTATCCCTGTTACTCCAGTACAAGTGGCTTTGCTACCTGTCGAACGAGTGAGGTGCCTTCTGCGTTGGCAGCATATATGCTCAAGGAAAGAGGGCGGAGGAAGGAGTTCCTGAATCGGGTACATTGGAATGTAACCTTGCAGTGAGTGAGGTCGGAAATTAGTAAATTGGGGCTTCCAAACTACACCGGGAGAAATAGAGTCATAGTTCAGAACGCAAATGAATACCAAGAATGGTCAGTGAGTCAAAATACCTGTCAAAAAACAATCAGACACTCGTGACTAGGCTCGTGGCTGCAGCAAACATTGACTCATTGAGGTTAAGGGAGCCAGACAACTGGCCTGGCCACCTCGACGCTGTAACTTGAAAATGTCCATTTGCCACATCAGAAAGCGCAGTATGAGGTCATCATCTGGGCCTAGGGCAATTGCTACACGTGGGTGGTAGCAGTTTAAGGAAGAGGAAGGAATGTTTGTCATTCGGATTCCAGTTCAGGCTCTGGGTATAGAGATATGAAGACGACTCCATTCCTGCCTTCAGGGTTGCAAGTACTCACTGTAATCAGGAGAGAGGGTGGGGTGTAAAGGGCACATACCCACCGAATTTCACAGCCACGTGGTAATGCTAGATTATGTGACCTTTGGCAACCCTGTATCCCTAGAACCAAGGACTGTGCCTCACCAAACAAGCGTTCAACAAACACTTGCTGAATGCATAGAGTTGTATTGGTACAGATAAGGCAGTTATACTGGTTGTTGTAAAAAGCCTCAAAAAGGAGGCGCTAGTTGAGCTATTTTGAAGGATGAATTTTATCCCCAGGAATAAAGACATCTCTGAATTTATCTCCTTTCCAAGAAATCTCTATTCCTTGTTCTTTTTCCGTCCTGGAGCAGCACGCCCTAGCCTGCGTAGAGTGAGTTTATCAACAGAATCAAGCATCAGAAAGGCCTGGGAGCAACTGTGAAAAGTTCCCTTGAAATGTACAAACTCACCTCTACTCTAAATACCTCCGAATAAGTTATATGGAAGCTTTGCCTCTTCACTTTTGTAACCCAATATTTTTGCTGGAGCAATTTTCCTCTTTGGGTCTTCAAGACAACCAGACCAGGTGGTATAGCATAGGAGGCAGAAGGGAGACCACTGGAGTATGTGGAAGGTCCAGGGAAGCTCCTGGTTCAGCAATGACAGAAGAGTAGTTGATTTTCTTAGGTTACAGTGTCTGGCCTATGGGAAGGATATACAAACCCCCTACGGTGTAATCAGCTCAAGGACAGTGGTAGCTTACTTTAGCAAAGCACCTTCTAGAGTTTACGTTCCAATTTACGGATCTAAGCGAGGTCCCTCTGGGATTCAGGGAGGAAAGCGTTAATCTGCGCAACATTTCCCCATCACCAAAAAGTCACAACCTCCGAAGACGTCCCCTTCGTTTCCTCTCGCGAGAGTATGAAAAAAACTTATGCTTTTTTATTAGCCCCGCCCCCAGCCCTATTAGTTGCCTAGCAACGATGCAACCAACCGCCGCAGTGCGAGGAAACTTGGGAGCTAGCGATCTTTTTGGCTTTACAGTTTTCATCCACCTTCCAGAGTCGGCGTCAGCGATTCGGATTTGAACCCGCCCCCTGGAGCCTGCGGGCGCCGGATTGGTCGCTCCTCTCCAGGTGAGGACCGACGCCTGGGTGGAGGGGCCAGACCCGGGCACGTGATTTGCCGGCTACGGAGGTGCCGGGACCCGGGCCACAGTCTCCCGGCTCCCGTCCGCAGCGTAACGGGGAAAGTGCCGGGGCCATTGCCGGGAGGGAGCTTAGGAGGGATCACAGGGTGAGCGACAGCTGTACTGTGCCCGGGAGGGCCTGGGCGGGAGGGAGGAGGGGGGCTACGTGCAGCCGAATGAGGTGCGGGACGGTGATGCCTTACCGTTTCGGGGAAGTGCTGGCACTGCTGAGAGTGCGGACTTTCGGGGACCGGGAGCCGCGGCTGGTGTTGGGGCTGGAGCATTTGTGTGGTTGGTGGAAGGGCAGTGACAAGGTTCTTGAAGCAACAGGACTTTCGGTCCTCACGAGCCCCTTGTCTGGGTGTGGGGCGTGAGCACGAGGCTATCCCACCCCAGTTCGAGTCTTAATCAGCAGGTGACCTTGGGGAAGTGATTTATCACCTCTTTGCGCCCCCGTGTTCCTTATATAGACTGCGTTCCGAGGGAGGGATGGGAAGAGGGTGTGGAGCAAGGGCTTGCGAATGGGAACACCAGAGGAGAAATGGTGACGTACTAGGGTTGTCCCTGGGTCCAGTTACAGTTTTCCTTAAGGGAACATGTTTGAGATTTCCCCGTTTCTCCCGTTTTTTTCAGTCTATCTTGCCGTTGGGCTGCAGTGACTTTATGATAATGAACTGCATCTATTTGCAACCCACCTCACCCCCAACTTCTGCCACTACTCCCCCCAGATTCTTTTTTCCCCCCATGTTTATTTATTTTTGAAGCGGGGGGGGGAGCAACGGGCAGAGACAGAGAGGGAGACCCAGAATCTGAAACAGGCTCCAGGCTCTGAGCTGTCAGCACAGAGCCCGACGCGGGGCTCGAACTCACAGAGTGTGAGTGAGATCATGACCCCAGCCGAAGTTGGACGCCCAACCAACTGAGTCACCCAGGCGCCCCACCATCAGCATCTTTTTTTTTTTTTTTAATTTTTTTTTTCAACGTTTATTTATTTTTGGGACAGAGAGAGACAGAGCATGAACGGGCGAGGGGCAGAGAGAGAGGGAGACACAGAATCGGAAACAGGCTCCAGGCTCTGAGCCATCAGCCCAGAGCCTGACGCGGGGCTCGAACCCACGGACCGCGAGATCGTGACCTGGCTGAAGTCGGACGCTTAACCGACTGCGCCACCCAGGCGCCCCCTTTTTTTTTTTTTTTTACATTTATTTTATTTTTGAGAGGCAGAGAGAGAGCACAATTGGGGGAGGGGCAGAGAGAGGGGGAGACACAGAATCCGAAGCAGGCTCCAGGCTCTGAGCTGTCAGCACAGAGCCAGAGGTAAGGCTTGAACTCATCAACTGTGTGATCCTGACCTGAGCCCAAGTCAGTCGCTTAACCAACTGAGCCACTGAGGCACCCCTACTCCCCAGATTCTTAAACTGGAATCTGAGGTCAGGAAGGAACTTGGATGAGCCACTGATTAAACTCAGTTTTTCAACCTGTAAAATGGGGGAAAGTAACAATGGTAGCAAAATATGCCTTACTGAAGGATTATTAGAAGGATTGAATTTATGTGAATGTAAACCCCTAAGTAGCATTTAACATGGAAGTTTCTAGTGCAACTGAGTTAACAGATGAGGAAACAGGGCTAGGGAGGACCTTCTCCAAAGGTCCTCCCAACTTGTTAACTGGGAACAACAAGTTCTGGGATTGACTCTTGGCCCCGTGTTCTTTCACTTATACTGCACCTGTCCTCTTCCCTGAGTGTTTTGAGGGATGTCTCCTTCCTTCCTTCCTTCCATTCCTTTTGTCCCTTCCAGACATCTCCTGAAGAGCTGCCATGTCTGGGAATTTTGCATCTTCCTCAGAACAGAACAACAACAGCTGTGAAATCAAAACCTCCAGTCTCCGAATGTCAGAGAAGAAATGTTGTGAGTTCGGGGAAGGAGGAGGGGCTGCTCCCTCCCAGGATTTTATCTTGGGAATAGAATTGTAATCCTTGACTTTAATGCTTGGTGGGAGTAAGCGATAATTCTTTGACATGGGAACTTAAAACCAAATCTACAAGGGGAATTTCTTGTCCGAAACAAGGAGACCCAGTGAAATGTCTGTCACTGGGGCTAGACTGCTGGTATTTCTCTACATTTTCTTACTGCTTTCTTTAACTGCCTCGTGGGGTGGGGGTGGGGGGATCTGCACACTTGATTGATGTTGAAAGTTACACGGTGTGCAAGGCAGAATGGCAGGTGCAGGGATTACTTAGGGCTGATACTGTTAACAGTTTCCCTTTATTTGGGGGGCCAAGTTTTGTGAGGATGCTGCTCACTGTGGACGTGGCGGGTGAGAGCCAGCAGTCGTTCATTTTGACTGGCCTTAGGGGAGTCAACCCTGGCATCTGACTTCTCACTCTGACGTGGGCACCCTGCTTCCCACAGAGTTAGCCTTTGCACTTTGCAAACTACTTTTCCCGCAAGTTCACTCCTCTGGGGACAGGTATCACCGGAGTGTTTCCCTGCCAGTTGTTTAGACAGAGACATCAGGTGGGTTTGTAGAGAAATGAAGCATCATTTCTTCTCCCCCATGCACCTGCATTCCTGACCATCATTGTAGACTGTATGGTCCAAAAGGTCCTCAAGGAATGCTAACCCTCGCCCCTGCTCCACATGCCCCTTTCCTTTGGAACCCTGTCAGTCAGTTCTTACTTCAGTGGTTATGCGTATCAGCAGGTGGGAACGACAGCCAACCAGCACGAGACCTGGAATCCATCTCTCATGGTCAAAGCTTTCCCTCAGGTCTCGGCCTTGATGTCATGTCCTTGTCAGTCTCATGATTAAGGACGATGATTTCTTTTCATCTAGCACTGACGAAGCTTGCTGGGGTTTGCGCTGCAACAGAGGCGGCCTGTTTGGATGTGACACTGGGGTTGGCACACCTCTCTGATTAGGGTCTCCGTTCTCTGCCAGAGCAGGAAGCGGGGTACTGAGGGCAAATAGGAGATAACTAGTATAGCATGATGTTTGAGTGCATCCCTTGGAGTCAGACTGCTTGGGTTTGAATCCCGTTTTACTACTTCTTAGCTGTGTGCCCTTGAACATGTTGCTTATCCTCTCCGGGCCTTAGTTTGCTTATTTATAAAATGGGAATACAAATAATATCTCCCCCTAGAACGATGTGAGAGTTAAATGAGTCAATATAAGAAAGTACTTACAAGAGTGTTTCTGTAGCTGAAGTTTTCAGTTTAGTTTTCACTGGTGACTCTATTTTCATTGCATATAAATTGAAAATGCTGTGCTGGGAGCTATTTGAAAGAGCCCTGTGAAGGATTAGATTCTCAGTAAAGAATGCTTTCTCCTCTTGCTGTACTGTAAACCGGATTTGGGGGTATAGGATGCACGTCTTAAAGAGAGGTGCACACATGTTACTAGGACACTTGAGCTGGTGGGGACGCGGGCTGCACAGTGCCCAGCATCAGCCTTCTAGCTCTGCTTTATTCTCCACAGAAACCTGCTCTCCCGCTCTTCTGCAGTTTTTCTGCCTTGAGGGCTCTCGATAGTTAAGGAGGCAGTATTCCCAGGTCTCTTTCCTATCCTCTGGTCTCTGATTCCTGCTCTGGGCTCTGATTTCTCCTTTCCAAGCTCCATCTTCTTCTCCCCCACTGGAAGCGTCTGGACTGTCCTGACACCGCCATCTTTCATTTACCCCCTTTTTCTTCTCCCCTCGTGGGTTGGACCGGGGGACAGCTGCAGCCACAGTCAAAGGAGAAACACACATGAAAATACATGTTAGCCGATTTCCTTTTTTTCTGTTGCTTGCCTGTGTCTTGGAGCAGGGCTCCCCTGGCTGCTTAGTGCTCACACCCAGCAGTTGCTTTATTAATAGGTCAGCCATTATCCCCTTGCTGCCAGTTACACCTGTGTTGGCTGGCTTCACTCCAGGAAGTGCCTGAGCTGGGGGACCAGAGAATGACTTTAGGGAGCCACAGCCTCCAAAGGAGCATTACTGGAACTTCAGTGGCTCCAGGGATGGGGGCGACAGGGCGGTTGCTGGCCGAGGTGCCTTTAAGGTGCTCAGATGACTGGCTTCAGGGCATCTTAAAGGCACCTCAGGAATTAGGCCTGTTGGGGATAGGGGTGAGTGTGGGCGTACATGCATTTCTTTGTTTCTTTCGTTCTTTGATATTTTGAGTGGGTCTGGAACAGACCAATTCCCATGTGTACCTCCATGTATCATGGAGCGTTTTTTTGCGTGTGTTCATAAATGCAAATTTACCTCTTTCTGCGTAGTAATACTTAACTGCATTATCTGGATATGCCAGCCTCCCCCTGATGCACATTTGTGCTGTTTCCAGTTTTCCATCATCATAGACAATGCTGCAGGGAGCATGCTCGCATGTACACCTTTGCCTGTTTGCACAGAAATCATAGGAGGAAAGATAGGCACATCTGAAATGTTTGTCAGCATTACTGGTTTATTCTCCTAAAAACTTCTACGTTGTTAGCTATTTTTAATACTTCAAAGCACATGAGTGGAAATTGGGCATTATCAACTATAGCTGCAGAACTTGGCTGTTTCATGCCTATCAGTCAAATAGCAGGAGGTAATTGGCAGTTTTATGACTTCATACATGAAAAAAGATACTACTAATAAAATACATTTTAATAGGCTGTATATTCCAAAAATATTGGGTGTATTTAGAACATACCGTGGAAGAAGACCTTGTTCATGGAAAGGCTGGGAACCACTGACCTTCTACCTTCAAACCATCAATGTTCTCTCCACTGACCTTCTAGACCACCTCTTAGGATTAGATTAGAGAGTGTAGTCATACTTATCACATGATTGCCGTCGCCAGGTGCGGACAAGAGCTGGTGGCTGGAACTGATGGGGCTGTCATGAAACCAGGAGTCCGGTCAGAGCCCTGACTTGACCTTCTGTAGAACTGTGGGCCGAGCTGTTCACTTCCCTGGGTCTGAGTGTTTCTGTTGTTAGGAGGGAGGTGATCAACCCCTCCATTCCTCTAATTATGTTCATGAGGGAGAATAAATTTAAGATTGAGAAAGGGAGGGGCACGTGGGTGACTCAGTCAGCTAAGCATCTAACTCTTGATTTCGGCTGAGATCATGATATCACAGTTCATGTGTTTGAGTCCTGCATTGGGCTCCATGCTGATGGTACGGAGCCTGCTTGGGATTCTGTCTCCCTCTCTCTCTGCCCTTCCCCTGCTCTCTCTCTCTCTTTCAAAATAAATAAGTAAACATTAAAAAACAATTAAAAAAAAAGATTAAGAAAGCAAATTAAACCTTATGTAAAGAAGGTAGGAGAGAATTTTCAGCATTGAAACAGCTTTCCATTATATGTCAAGGGGTATGTTTCATTGTCCCTGAAATTAATCAGCTTGAACTATCTACTCTTCAAATTAAGGTGGTAGTGGTTTTGTTTTGTAACCAGCCGGACAGAAGGTTCCTAATTTTGTCAATGTGGCAATCTGAGATAGGAAGCGTGGCTTCGTTTCAGAAACTAAGAAGTCCTGGAAAATGAGAAGCCCAGCGGTGGGAGGTGTGGTGCCTAGGGGAGTCTTTAGAGACCCCTGTTTTCTTTTGCTCTTAGCATTCTCTGACCGGTTAGGTAAGCATTCAGCAGCTGGCCCCCTGTTTAGCTTCAGAGCAGCTCCCAAGTATCAGTTCATGTTCAGCTTTAGGGAGGGTGAGAGGACCTTAGTTAGGGGGAAGCGCCTAATGGGCTGGAAGTTGTGGACAAAGCAGGCCCAGAAGTGCAGGTAATGAGGCAAATCACGGGGGATTGAGAAGAGCATCGCGCTGAGCTGGAGAAAGTGAAGACTCAGGAGAATTTTACTACTGAAACCCGAGGCAGCTGCTTCTGGGCAGACCTGTTAGGGGATCAGAGATCGGGGATTCACATCAGCTAAGTCTGCAGGTTGGTGTTTTTGCCTGGCTTTGTGCTCCCTATTTGTACAGAGATGAAAATCATTTGTGTTGCTCATTACCTACCTTGGAGGAGCCCCTGCTCAGGCCCAGGCATTTTCCCTGTGCACACGGGTAAAGGACTAAAGGCCAAGTCCCCTGACCCCTCATCTTGGCATCTACTCCTCCCTGACCACTTGGGCCACTCTTTGATTTCTGGGTACTTCTTGCCAAACACTGTAAGGAAACGCTCTTCCTTCTGTGGTCTTCCTCTACCCAGGCCCTTCTGCCCACTTCTCCCCTGAGATCTGTTGAAAATGACTTTCCCGTGCACGTAGCCCAGTTTAACTGAATTGTTTCTTAGCCTTATAGGGTCACCTTGTCTCAGAACAGAGAAGCAGCAGCGACCTGCAGGACACCTTCTGGAAAGCAGTGCTGGAAAGTGGAGAGGGGAGGCAGTTCTTTCCCTTTCCCAGCCCTGGGCAGGGCCTCCCCTCACAAGAGCCTGTAGAGTCCAAGTCCTACATGACCTCAGTTTGGGTCCTGGCCCAGGAGAGTGGCTGGCAGCAGTGGAGGCCCATCTCCTGCCGCTCCTCTGTGGCAGGATGGGCCGGGGGGCCGGGGTGCGGGCGCAGCCAGGCCCCGTGAGCAAGCTGCTCAGGAAGCTCCAGCTCTGTTGGGTCTGTTCTAGGAGCCAGCCCAGCTCTGCACTGGAGACTCTCCAGACACAAGGCGTGTCTCCACAGCCGGATCAACCTTGGGTTACCCGACATGGTTGTGTCCAGGAAGGTGCCATGGTTCTTATTTTCCTAATCCTTGCCATTTTGCCCTCTCTTCCCACCTTAGGTACCTCTGTGGAGATGTTGCATATGTGGGGAAGACATATCTTGGTTTGGGTACTTCTTGGAAATCTACGTGACCTTTTAATTCTCTTTTAGGAGGTTGGACTGCTATCTCCTCAGTTTGCCTTCCCAGTTTTCCCTTGGGTTTACTGAGGCTTATAAAGATTAAATCAGGTTATGGCTATGAAGTACCTAGCCCAGTGCGTGAGCCTTACTCAGCCCCTAGCCATTCAGTTCTGCTCTCTTTTTCCCCCCTCTAGCATGGGCCTCTTACATGACCAACTCCCCAACGCTCATTGTTATGATTGGCCTGCCAGCCCGGGGCAAAACCTACGTGTCCAAGAAACTCACACGCTACCTCAACTGGATTGGAGTGCCCACCAAAGGTAGGTGCAGGTCATGTATTCCTTGGGAAGGGAAATGATTAGCTCTTGGGCCTCCCGGGCCTCTGGGCGATTTATTCTCCTTGGCATCAAGGTTATAGGGTGCTCCTGGCAGAAATAGTGGTTGCTTCCTGATTTACTGGATTTATTCCCTGTTTACAGACTTGTTTCCTTTTGGCCTGGGTGGATGGGCCTAGTTTTAAGGGAATGCCTTTGGTAATACAGGGCTTTGCATTTTCAGAGCCCTTCTGTATATATCATCCTGCCTCATCCTAGCAGTACCCCTGTGAAATAGCCAAAGTGACTGAGGAAATTGAAACTCAGGCAGTTTAAGACTTGTTCAAGGTCTAGTAAGTCTGAACTTGAATCTAACTTGTCTCTCAATCTGGTATTGTTCCCAACATACCATGGTGCTTTTTTCATTTCCTTGGCCATTCTGACAGTAGACCAAGAAGTCCCCTTTGGTGGGACCATTGTGTTGTTTCACTGCTGAAGGCTGTTGGTGTCATCTGCAGTGTTTAATCTTGGGGTATATCGGCGTGAAGCAGTCAAGTCCTATAAGTCATATGACTTCTTCCGGCATGACAACGAGGAGGCCATGAAGATCCGCAAGTGAGTCCTCTTAGGCCTGACCTCCCAGCCAGCTCTTTCTCTGCCATCACAAGACTAGATGTGACAGGGCTCGGTTTTCATTTCAGTAAACATCCTGTGGGGGTTTTAACTGGAAGTTGTTTGGTGGACGGGTCATATTGGGTTTGGGAGGTAGAACAGGCTCAGGGAGATGCATGTGTGTTTGTAGGGTAAACCCGCAGAGGGACGCTTGGTACGCATGGGGCAGGGGAAGGAGAAAGGTGGGGGGGGGGTGTAAAAACTTCAGGGAGGAAGTTGAAAAGTCTAGTTAGGGAAAATGCTTAACCATTGGGAAAGCCGGGCGGGAGGGGATGTGACTCCTATAGCAACCGAGTCGTTCACGTCTCTGAACTTGGTCTGGTGCTGCTCTCGCTGATGTCCTCTGTTCTCACGGCAGACAGTGCGCTCTGGTGGCACTGCAAGATGTGAAGGCATATCTTACGGAGGAGAGCGGGCAGATCGCGGTGAGCCTTCCCTGCCCCTTCCCCATCCTGGTCTCCACCCTTCCAGCAGCGTGACTGCACGGCCTCACATTGGGTCTGCCTCGGTGGGATTCCCAGTCTCTCTTCCCCCTCATCTACTTTGTGGCCTCTCTTCTCAGGTGTTCGATGCCACCAATACCACTAGGGAGAGGCGGGACATGATTCTGAACTTTGCCAAGGAGAATTCCTTCAAGGTAGGAACCTGGCTTCATGCTGGGATGAGTGGAGGTGGGGAGCCAGGAGGGACACGTGGATCTCTTTGACTCTGGTGTCTGAGGACTGGCTTGGCTCTCCCTCTTCTTTTCTTGGTGAATACCCCCAGTCCTTGAGTGTTTTCTTTCAGGTCCTTTCTCAGCCCCGTAGCCGGTATGTCTGAGGCCCCGGGGATGTGGTAAGAGCTATTTTTAAACGAAGAGGCCTTGGATGCCGCTCTCATGAAAGAAAATCTTGGAGGATGTGGTGACTGGGGTGGGGCAGGTGTGAGCACATGCTGTTAATTAACAGCCTGACCATTTTGGACTCATTTATCACTGCCTTCTCTCCCTGGCCAGGTATTCTTTGTGGAATCTGTCTGTGATGATCCTGATGTCATTGCTGCCAACATCCTGGTGGGTGACTCCCCTGCATACCGCCACCTCTCTATCCTCTCTGCCATGTGTTATGTGTGTGTTGGTGGCTGAGCGGGGAGAATCAACGGGGAGATGAAAGAAATAGACACGTTTAACGATACAAGCTGATCGTTTTAATCTGCCGGAGCACCATTTTATACTTCCACACCCTTCCCTTGGGAGGCGAAGCCGAGGCTTTGAGGAATAAAGTAAGAGCTAGTTGTTGAATGGAAGCCAAGACTTAGACGGTAGGAGTTTTGGCCCAGCGTTCTGGGTATCAGCTGGGTGCCGAGACCTCGGTATATCCTTAGAGTGGATCCGCCCCTTCGCTGTCTGTCAGGGCCGCCGTATAGGAAGTTCACCTGCCCACTAACTGTCTACCATTCAGGTCAGCGCTCCATGCACTGAATGCCTCATGCTCTGTACTGTCGTAGTGTAAACCAGTGCTCATTTGATGGGTTGTGCTGTGCTGTGTAGACATGGTGTCATGGTAGTGCCCTCCTAGCAATGTGGGAACTTGGGACCATCTCAGAAGAAGCATCTGGTCCAAGTCAGGTCTGCATCAGATCAAACACCCTATTCTGAGTGGTTGTGTAGAGAAATTGAAGTCCATTCTGTTTTCCTGGCAGGGCGCATAGAGGGATTGGGGCCCAGGAGCATTTTCAGCTGCGTGACTGCCTCAGTCCTTCAGCCAAGGGCAGGCACATGATTCCCCAGTTGTCTTTCCTTTCTTGGTTGCCAGGGCCACAGGACAGGGAGGGGGCGCTCAACGAGTGGGGATTGCCAACACTCTAGTGAAAGGGCCCTTCTGTGGACTTCCTTCTCTTTATTTAGTGCTGGCTGTTTATGGGAGGGCTGTTAAGGGCAGACCTCTGACCAGGCCCTATTCTTCCTGTGATTCCAGGAGGTAAAGGTGTCGAGCCCTGACTACCCTGAAAGGAACAGGGAGAATGTGATGGAGGACTTCCTAAAGAGGATCGAGTGCTACAAAGTCACCTATCGGCCCCTTGACCCAGACAGCTATGACAAGTAAGGTTTAAGGCCATGGTTTGAAGGGCCTGAGGCTAGGGTCTCATTTGAGAAAAGAGCCTTTCTCCCCCTGTCCTCAAACCTTCTGTCTGACAATCCAGACCTGTAATGTTTACATCCTTCCAGAGAAACAAGGTGTGGAATTGTGGCTTCGATGTAGGTCACGTCTTACACTTGAATAGTGAGGTGTCTTTTACCACCATTCTTCTTCTCTCTTCTCTAAAATAGGGTTTCTCAGTCTCAGCGTTGTTGACGTTCTGAGCTGGCTAATTTTTTATCAGAGCAGTAGGGGGCTGTCTCGTGTATGGTGGGATGTTTAGCAGCATCCCTGGCCTCCCCTCACTAGACATCAGTAATACTCCCAATCTGCCTCAACCTAAAGTGTTCTCAGACATTGCAGATGTCCCTGGGGAACACAGTCACCCCAGGTTGAGGACCACTGCTCTGGATCCATGGTTCTCATCTAGGGTATTGTAGGAAACCCCTCAGACAGATGTGTCATCGGTTTTTGAAAAATTTTTAAAGTTTATTGCGTGTATGTATATTGTGTAATGCGTAAGTGTGTGTGTGTGTGTGTGTATATATATATATATATATATATATATATATGTTACATGTATCGCCCTAACATTATGTAGAAATATATGTTCATATAAAATATGACATGCAGACATGTACAAATATGGGTAATGTATATATACTGTTGTTTTACATATAAATGCACATAATACAAATAGATACAAACAAAAATTTATAATAAACTCAAATATATGTTATATATAATACGTGTGTGTAGGGGTATGAGTATGCATATGTGTATATATACCTGTATGTATATGTATATGTATACACACACAGACACACGTGTCTGTGTGTGGATATATAGCACGTAAAGTCCTTGCCACGCCTGGCTCACCAGAAATGTCTGGTCGGGGCCAGCCATTATTACTGTGCCAGTGTCTGTTAGCAATGTAGTGTGCAGTATGGGATAAGTTGATATGCACGAGGTACGAGAGCTATAGTAAAATGTCAGGTCCGTTTTGGAGAAAGATGTGTACACAGAAACCTGGGAGAATGTGGCCTTTGGCAAAGTATGTAGTCGGGGCAGTTAACAGCCGTGTTCAAGAACACAGCCCTGCAGCCAAGCAAGTGGCGACGTAAGTGTGCATAGCCCATCATTCGGTTGTGTTAATGGTCTGCTTAATGTTTGGAGTCTCAAAGTTCCTTCAAGTAGATTGCCCAGAACGTTAGTATTTGGATGTGTTCCTTAATTTAAAGGTTAAAAACCACTGTTCTAAATAGGGTGTAATAGTATATTCTTCACAGAGGTCCTATATAGAATAACATTCTAAACGTGTGTGTGTGTGTGTGTGTGTGTGTGTGTGTGTGTGTGTGTGTGTGTTGGTAGGTAGGGTTTGGGTGATGTTTATTTGCATCGTTACACATTTCTTTTGGAAAATTTTTTGGAATGAGCATGGATCATTTTTACGGTGAGACAAATTCTCTGATGGGGCAACAGCTGTGGAAGTGCCTCTGAGAGAGGCTTGGTTCGGTCGATGCAGGAATGTAGAGAGATTTCTAAGATTCTGCTGCCTCCTGCCCTCCCTGTCAGCGAAGCCGTTCTCGCTCCCTCAGATGGGGAATGTGCTTCTCACCAAACTTCAGGGTAGCAAGATTATCACATCACCTAGTCTAGCCCCTGAAGGAAGGTCTGGATTCTTTGTATCATACCTGTCTACACTGCATGGCACAGTATAGGCCCTGAAGAAGTGGTAGACTGGATCTGAGGTGTAACCCATCTCTTACCGCTTGTTTCCTTAAATGTGAGTTGGCTCTGATAGGAGAGGAGGAAGAACTGTCTTGAGCCCGAAAGTGGCTGTGGGAATCCTTCCCTTCCCACTGTTATCCTCAGATTTTCATTCCCGGGGATTCTCTTTTCTCCTGCTCTGTCCCAGGGATCTTTCTTTCATCAAGGTGATAAATGTGGGCCAGCGATTTTTAGTGAACAGAGTCCAGGACTACATCCAGAGCAAAATAGTCTACTACCTCATGAACATCCACGTGCAGCCTCGCACCATTTACCTTTGCCGGCACGGAGAGAGTGAATTCAACCTCTTGGGGAAGATTGGGGGCGACTCTGGCCTCTCGGCACGGGGAAAACAGGTGAGTGGTTCGGCAGCAGGCTGAAGTTCCCAGGCTTAGGGTTGGAGGAAGGGCATGGCAGAGGTCACGCCTCTTATCCCATTACTTCTTCCTAAATCCCATTGGGGCTTAGTCAAGCAAATGTTGAAGACATTTTCTCATCCACTGATTCTGTGTTGTAATGTGGATAACTTAGAACCACTTCTGCTGTTCATGGGACCGTCAGATATCTCTTGGGCACGACTTGTGTCCAAGCATAGTACAGGATGCTCCAGTTGAAGTTCATTTCCCCTTGGGTTTATCCTAACTGTGTAGCATGTTTTCAATTTTGACCATGATCCTACATGTTATCTTTTACAGGCCAGGCTAGCAATCACATGTATGTGCGTGTGTGTCTCCTTTTAAAATTTTATCTCAAACCCCAGTTTGCCCAGGCTCTAAGGAAGTTTCTGGGGGAACAGGAGATAGCAGACCTCAAAGTGTGGACAAGCCAGCTGAAGAGGACTATCCAGACTGCTGAGTCCCTGGGTGTAACATATGAGCAGTGGAAGATTCTGAATGAGATTGATGCTGTGAGTAAGAAATTCTGATGGCTACAAAGCCAGTAAGTCTCTTATTCAGGCAGGAACTCAGAAGTCAGGAGATGGGCAGTTTTGTCTAGAAAACCAGAACTACCGGGTAGTAGTACGTGGGGAGGAGGTGAGAACAATTGCACCCCCAGTCAGGACTGCCTGCCTCATGCTTGAGCCCCTGTGCCAGTGATGGGCCCAAACCAGTTTGCGACCTAGCCGCTCTGGTACGTGGGGAGAGGGAAGCTCCATTTTGTTCCTTTGCCTATTTTTCTCCTGGGAAAAAGAAATGGCTAACAACACTTTAATTTCTGGTTAGATCATTTGGTCAGCTCTTTTGGAAAAGTCCTTTCCAAATTGTTCTTGGCTTTTTCTGTCCTTGAGCACAGAAGTAGGCCTCTCCTTCTTCCCTTCCCTTCCCTTCCCTTCCCTTCCCCTCCCTTCCCCTCCCTTCCCCTCCCTTCCCTTCCCTTCCCCTCCTCTTCCCTCCTTCCTTCCTTCCTTCCTTCCCTCCTCCTCTCCCTCCCTCCCTCCCTTTCATTATTATTATATATTTTTGAATGTACATCCAAGTTAGTTAACATACTATATAAAAATGATTTCAGGAATAGAATTTAGTGATTTATCACTTACATATAACACCCAGTGCTCATCACAAGTGCCCTCCTTAATGCCCATCACCCATTTAGCCCATCCCCCCACCTACCTCCCCTCCAGCAACCCTCAGTTTGTTCTCTGTATTTAAGAGTCTCTTATGGTTTGCCTTCCTCTCTGTTTTTACCTTATTTTTCCTTCCCTTCCCCTATGTTCAACTGTTGTGTTTCTTAAATTCCACATGAGTGACGTCATATATCTTATTTCACTCAGCATAGTATATTCTAGTTCCAACCATGTTGTTGCAGATGGCAAGATTTCAGTCTTTTTCATTGAGAAGTAGACCTTTCTTTTTCATTTCTTTCTCTGTACCTTTTTATGCCTTCTGTAAGAATTCTCTGGTCCCTTCAGTGTCCCCTCTTTCCCTGTTTCCTGTTCCCTCTATCCTGCTGACTTTTCTTGACTTCTGACTCCTCCGAAGTAGCCGGAGCAAGCGACAGCTTAAGCAGCCACGTCCTGTCTGCAGCGGCCCTCCCCCTGCCAGTGTCACACGCCCGGGCCAGTCAGTGGCAGCGCGGGCAAGCACCACAGTGCCTGGCGTGCAGTGAGAGCTGGGGTTCTTCAGTGTTGTCCCCCTTGTGTGGGGGGGTGCGTGGGCCGGTCTGCCTCCTCCAGCCAGCGTGGCTCCCTGCAGGGTGTGTGCGAGGAGATGACCTACGCAGAGATTGAGAAGCAGTACCCAGAGGAGTTTGCGCTTCGGGACCAAGAGAAATACCTGTATCGATACCCTGGCGGGGAGGTGAGACTCCCGTCACGTGGGGCAAGTGCCCAGCCCTCGGTTGGGGGTTTAGCTTTAAATTGGGGGAAGGAGTGAATGTGATGTGGAGGGTCTAGAAAGGGTGGTCACCGCATCGTGTCGTTTTTCCCTTCTGCCTTTGGGTCACGCTGTGTTTAATTCAGCTTAGACAGTCGAATGGCTCATTGAGATCTCCAGGGGAAAAGGTGACAGGATGTCTTCTGTGTTGACTAATTGCAGAATCAACATCATCTCTTTTACGTCTTTCTTTCGTACCACTCCCTCTGTCCCACCCCACCCAAGCAGGCCTAGGCCCCAAGTAAATATATGGGACATGAATGATCCCCCTATCATCTGGCGTGTTTGAGGCCATTCCCTGGCTTGAGTGCTTCGTAGTCTGGAGTTGTGACGCAACGGCAGAGGCCCGGGGAGCCCCTAGGAGACTCTTGTTGCCTCACGTGCTGCCTGTTCCTCTGTGGGAAGGGGAAAAAACACAGGCTGAATTCGGATTTCCTCCTTTGGACCGCAGTTTTCTCGGTCCGAATGTTGCTCTTGAGTATTCTCAAGAGATCCCAGGGCTGGGGGGAGTTAGCAGGCGACATGAAGTCGCTGAACCTCCAGGAGGAAAGCCAGCTGGGGAAGGAGAAGTGGCCTCTTGACTCCGGACCTGGCCGCCAGCCTGGCTGCTGGCCTGTGCCTGGCCTCTTACCGGTGTGCCCCACTTCCTCCGCAGTCGTACCAGGACCTGGTGCAGCGGCTGGAGCCTGTCATCATGGAGCTGGAGCGTCAGGGCAACGTCCTCGTCATCTCCCACCAGGCTGTCATGCGCTGCCTCCTGGCCTACTTCTTGGATAAGGGTGCAGGTGACATTTGAGGGAAGGGCCAGGGGACACAGTCATGGGGATGGGGCTAGACTTGAGGTGGCACCAGGATCCTGGGCAACCGGACCTCCCCTCTTCCACTCAAATTGGAGTGCATTCTTGAGGCAGCGGCGTGGGGCTCCCAGCAGCCACTGGGCCAGCTACTGGCTGAATTTACTCCGCTGGTACAAAAGCCCTCAGCAGAGAGTGGCCGCTGCTGGAGTTCCTTGATCCTCCTTGGCTAAAGGGCCAGCGTCAAGCTGACACTCCTGGCAGAATCAGGATGTTCAGTGGTCAAACATTCCCAGCTTGTTATTTGGTTACAAGGAGCGTGGTGTCTTAGAACCATCTTCATTCTTTGGATTGGGCGTAGGACAGTTTCTGTCTGGGTAGAGCCCTAAGGAAATTGCTGGCTTTTCTGACCCTTTCCTTCGTGATCTACCTGAGCTGCTGGGAAGCTTGCAGGCCGGCCTCTGGCATACCCAGCTGGGCCCCCATGTTCTCATTCATGGGGCTCTGGCTCCTGCTCTTACGCCTGTTTTCCCTGCGTGGAAGGATCCAAAATGGACTGATTTCCTTTCTTAGCCTCTCTGTAGCTTGGGCAGCTTCTTTGGTGACTGTCCTGATAATTGTCGGGGATTCAGGAGGGGGATTATACAACTCTAGGTAGGGTAAAGAAAACTCATGGGCTGAGATTCGCCCACCAACTTGACCTTACTCCATAATACAGCGACTTCTGGCACCTGGTCTTTCTGCTTTCAGATGAGCTACCGTACCTGAGGTGTCCTCTCCATACCATATTCAAGCTTACTCCTGTGGCCTACGGTAACTATGAGCTAAGGAGCTGGGCAGGAGGTGGGGACCGAAAACAGTCAGGATATTTGAATTTTGTCTGAAGTTTGTCCAGAAGTTCAACTTCATGACCCCTGTATACCAGGGGAATCCCATCAATGCCTTCCATTTTTAAAAGTATGTATGTGGGGCGCCTGGGTGGCGCAGTCGGTTAAGCGTCCGACTTCAGCCAGGTCACGATCTCGCGGTCCGTGAGTTCGAGCCCCGCGTCAGGCTCTGGGCTGATGGCTCAGAGCCTGGAGCCTGTTTCCGATTCTGTGTCTCCCTCTCTCTCTGCCCCTCCCCCGTTCATGCTCTCGCTCTGTCCCAAAAATAAATAAACGTTGAAAAAAAAATTAAAAAATAAATAAATAAATAAAAGTATGTATGTATGTTTGTATGTGGGCATATATACGTACTTTTATGGTATGCTTCCCATACTGAAACTAAGAGTTTTTCTTTGAGCTTTTTTTTCCCTGAAAGCCTGTTCTCTTTCCTCTGTTTTCTCAGGATGCAAAGTGGAAACAATTAAACTCAACGTGGAGGCTGTGAACACTCATCGTGACAAGCCAACTGTAAGTGTTTTCTCATAGATGAACGTGCAGCTTCCCTGCCACCTTGAGTCTTTGCACCTCTGACATCACGAGCCTGGGCTTTTGTTTATGTACAAAAGGAAAACGCGTCCAGAACTCGTGTCCTGTGTAGTCTCCTTACTTCCAGAAGGAAGAGATGTTGGAATTATTATTTTTAAAAATTAGTACCTCTTTCCTGAGTCTTCACTTGAAAGGTGGCTCCTGGAAATCCTGTTAAATATGGAAAGTGTTTAGCTGAAGTGAAATACAAATTTTTTCCCCCAGGGAATGCTCCCTTTAGAATATAGGATCCAGGAGACCCTATACAGTGGGGTTAAGAGGAATAGATTCGTTCCTTGGTCTGTCCTGATAATCTGTGTGATCTTAAGCCCCTTCCTTTTGCGGGCCCTCTTTCACTATGGACTGTGATACTCAAGGACCTTTAGCTACAACCCTTTAGTTTCCAGGGGCTGGGGACAAGGCCATGGCCCATGTCTTATGAGAGGCTCTGTCTGCAGAGGAGCAGGAGTGGAGGAAACTTATGGTTACGAGCATTGTTTAACCTTGATGAGTGAGCTTTTGGCTTGCCTTTCATTTGTATGGTGTCCCTCCATTTCTAATCAGAACAACTTCCCCAAGAACCAAACCCCTGTAAGGATGAGAAGGAACAGCTTTACGCCTCTGTCCAGTTCGAATACAATAAGGCGTCCAAGAAATTACAGTGTTGGGAGCCGGCCCCTCAAGCCCCTCAGCCCTCTCCGTGCCCTGGACACGCAAGAAGGGGCCGACCAGCCGAAGACCCAAGTCAGCATTCCGGTGGTGTAACCCTATATCCCCCACCCCACCCCTGCCCCGGCTTGGCCTCCTGCCCTTGTCACTAATCACCAAGGAGTCATTTAACTTGTAGCCCCCACCCCCAACAACACACCGTGGATCTCAACAGAGAACATGAGCTCATGTGTTTCCAGACCAATCTTAGCTGTTCTCCAGTGTGAAACATCTTCCCGCCCAGGGGCAAGTTGACCTGCGGCCGTTTCAGGACATGTCCTCGGTTGGGGTGGTCTGGAGGAGGAGGAAAAGGGGTACACTCCCCTGGGTGCTTAGCATAGCTGGCTCTGAGGTTAAGTATGCCCCATAGACTTGGTTTTTGTCCTCGGTGTCTAAACTCACTAATGTCCTTGTGTTGCTAAAGTGGGGGGCAGGGCAGAGGGGGGACACAGAAGCCCATTTTGCCTTCACTTTTGTCTCTTCAAGGTGTGCTCTACTCACAGTCCTTACTTGCCTGCTTTGTTCCCCTCCCTCATCTTCCCTTTGGATTGTCCGGTGTGATGCATGGCATTGTCATCGTGGTGTCTGTCGAGGTGGGAAGGGGTGGTGGGCGAGAGAGAAGTCAAGGCTCTGTTGATGCTCTCTCTACAGGGGGCTTCAATGGATCGGGACTGGGGAGTGTGGTTTCTTCCCCCCCCCCCCCTTTCCTCTCAAGCCAGGTCGTGAAAGGGTCAGCCCAGGCCTCAGAACATCCACAGATGCTCTGGAGCCTACAGGTGGACACAGCAAGAGCTCATACCTCGGTTCACGAGAACCAGTCTGAAGTGTGCGGTGCCCTGGGGGAGTTGGCTCTGAGCACGTGGGAAATAGCTGGGTTGGTAGTTTTCACTTCGGGAGCCAGGCACAGGGCCCTTGGCAGTTGTGGAGTGAGGTTCGGGAGAGGACGGTCTCTAGCTCTTACTGGGCTCCTGTAGGGCGGTTGTGTCTTTTTTTCCCCAGTGGCTCCCCATTTGCCAACCACAGCAGCTTTCCTGCCAAGGCCAGTGACCTCTGGGGCTGTTGAGAAGGACAGAGTTAAAGAGTCACCTCTGATGGAATTGCTCAAACAGCAGAGAAGAGTCCACTGGAGCTTTTTCTGATTTTCCCGTAATTTTCAACACACTCCCCTCTTTACGTTAAAAAAATTACGCAAGAGCAGTTGTTGTTTTCTTTGTTCTGAATATGGAGAAGCCTGGTCATGAATTTAATCTCCCTCCCTGGCATATTCTTTTGTCTCATCTTGCCATCCAGAAGTCTTCGGGACCCTGAGGGGTCTAGCCTTTCATTGTCCGGAATTGCCTGTTCACTTGCGTCACCTTATTTTCTCAGTAGGGCTAAACAGGAAATGTTTAGAGCAAGGAGTTCTTCTTAGGTTCTTGGTGACCCGTGGCGGCATACTCCTCCCCCCTCTGATTCTGTATCTAAAACAGGAACGTATGTGCAGTTTTCTGAGAGGGAAGTCCAGATCTCTCATGAGATTTTGTTTTAAAAGCGATGGAATGGGTCCACACCTTGAAGTTACCGATTTGCCTTTTAGAGGTAACCAGCAAGAGCCAGTTACCTGTTTGCCAAGGGTGTTTTCGTTGGGTGATAGATGACCTTTTGTCATGGTTCTCACCTAGGAGCAGTCATTAGAATCCTCTTTAGAACTTTTGAAACCTAGATGTGCCTGGGTCCACTTCAGGCTTAATACTAACTCAGAGTCTTTGGGACTGGGGTCTGGACATGCATGTGTTGAAACAACTTCCCGAATACTGATTCCTACTCCACGTTAGAACTCCTTTTTATGAAGCTGTGGGGGAGAAATACTGGAATAGTTCCTTGGACTGCACGTCAACCTAAGAATTCGGAATTCCACTCGGCTCGGAAGGGGTGATTCTTTGGAGTTAGATGTGTGAGGAGATCACAATATTAAATGAAGTGACGCCTGTGGAGGCAGTCTGCTGTGTTCTAGAGGGTCACCCTAGGTTCTAGTCCCATCTTTAACCCTTTGTGTTGAACAGATCCCTGTGTGAATAAATGCACTTGGGTAATAGCTGGGAATTTTAAGCACTCAGGGTAAAGGCACAGAGATAAAACTTGTCGAATGATAAGGGTTATCATCATAGGCAGCCCACTTGTGACCATGAGTCCTTTATTCTTACACCCATCACGGCCTTTCCAAAGGCAGCTTGCCTAGATTCTGCTCCTAATTGTGTCTAACCTGCTATTCCTGTTTTGCTGTTGCATTCTATGTACACAGTGTCTTTGTGGGGCTTGGTGGTGAGGGTGGTGGAGGGGTAGGGTACACAGAAGTAGAAGAAAAGGTCCTTGCCCTGAAGAAGGTTATATTAGAGACAGGGTGTACAATTTATGCTAAATGAACATTTGCGAAAGAGCGACACATCGAGTCTGTAAATGTAGACATTGCAGTGGAGTTCAGATTACTTCTTCTGACGTTCCTCTTGTCCTCTGGCTAGGAGACTAAAGGGGCTGGGAGGAGAGAACCCCCACCCTGCCAGGTGAGAATGAGGCCTAGGTGGTATGTGTGGCACTTTGAGAAGGTGGCCTCATCTCACTTGGCTGGCAGCATTTTAGCCTAAATGATTATTCTTTTTTTTTTTTTTTCCCCTTCTTTTTTTCCTGCTGTGCAGCGAGAGCAATTCAGAGCTCATGAATGACAAGCAGGAGCATCTTGAGCCAAAGACTTTGGATTTGGGCTGTACGTACTTTTAGTGAGAGGAGAATTCTCTAACGAGCTAGCATTGTGTTACCCTGTTGTAAACCCCACCACGGGACACACAGGTCACTGGGGAGTTCTTTCTGGCCCTCAGCCCGCCCACCGTTTCTCCACTCTCCCCCTGCCCTAGTGTGCTTCCCCCCAGAAGAGGAGCCTGAGGTGGGCTTACTACGCTCAGGTGGGACCCAAGAAATTAGGATTTGACAGTAGCACGGGTTTCAGAGTCCTTCAGTTTCTAGAGCAAGATCCCTCCAGAGAAGTTAGAGCAGGAAGAAGCCAGGAGAATACAGAAGGCGTAGAGCTCTTACTCCACATCTCAGAGAAGTTCTACTTCCTTTTTTTTCTGTCTTCCTCTTCCTTTCTTACTAAAACGTGTATTGGTAGTATATACACATGACTGTAATTGTGCCTAGATCACACATTGTACAAAGAAAGGATGGATTCCGGAGTACCCTTTGCTGAGACTTTCCATTTCGTTGTGGGAGAAATAGGCGAAGGTTTTAGCATTATTAAGTTATTTAGTCTAGTAAATGAGGAAAGGAAAATCGTTGTATATTTTATTTTCTCCCTTGGAAGCTGAACGATGAATTTTGTGACAGACTTGAACGAGGAGTGTAAAGCAGATTTAGAGAACTAGCTTCTCTGGTCTCTTAATCCTCAAATTAGAATTTAGCTCTTATTATCTGTATTATCTCTGGTTTTGTTTTGACAAGGGGATTGTTTTACATTCAGTTGCAAAGCGGAATAAGAAAATGTTTTAAAAACGTGCGTGGTGCTAGGGGTCCGCCCTCTCTTATTGTCTCAGGTTTGTTTGCTGTCCTTCCGCGAAGTTAGAGTTAGGAATACAATTTACTCCTATTCCTAGACTGAATGAATAGTGTTTCCTGGGAGGTTCTGGGTGTTCCTCTTTGCAACCCACAGTTGATCTGCAGAGGCCCTGGCATTTTGAAGAAACATGACATAACCTTGGAAATAAATCCGTCTTACAATCTTTCTGTGAGTAGGAGATCTAAGTTCTGGAGAAACTCATTGGTGCTTGGAGTAGCCAAAGGATGGGGAAGAGTATCCAAGAACTGAGAGAACTATATCCGGGTTACACAGTCTTACGCACATTCCGTTGTCTTTGCTGAGTTCAGAGGCCACGTTGTGTTCGTTTGCAAGAAATGTGATAAATTCACTCGGGTTTTCTAGTATGCATTTTCACTTGGTCACGTTTTAAATATTTTCATTTTGAAAAATATCTAACGATCGAGTCAGATTGCAGCATTGGCAACTGGATCGGGGTTGATCTCTGACTTCCCGCAGAGGTGCCATCAGCCATCAGAAGTATGTCCGGGAATTTAATTTAGATGCATAGTTCCCAGAAGACTGTATCCAGTAGTAGTATAAGTATGCTCACTGACTGGCAGACCCTGGTAGAGTCTGTATGTTGACTGACTGACTGAGAGACTATGTATGGTAGGGTCCCGGTGCTGACTGACAGACTCTGGTAAGATCCATAT
Source organism: Herpailurus yagouaroundi (assembly GCF_014898765.1). Taxonomy (NCBI): domain Eukaryota; kingdom Metazoa; phylum Chordata; class Mammalia; order Carnivora; family Felidae; genus Herpailurus; species Herpailurus yagouaroundi. Next base: position 2,168,958 of record NW_024412620.1, read on the forward strand.
GCTGACCGACTGACAGACTCCAGTAGGATCTGTATGCTGATGACTGACGGACTCTATTGGGGTCTGTATGCTGACAGTCTGTTTTCTAATTGTGGCAGTTAATAGTATATGCATATTATTGTCATTCTGTGTCTGTTGCATGAGCCCTACAAAGAAAGGAAGGAAACACTTTTTTTTTTTAAGGGGGACATTCTGTACGCTATGATTTTTAATAGACCTTTCTTTTAGAGTAGCAGCCAAATCCCCACCGTTTTGCAGCAGATGATGAAAACATCACTTGTGTATAGTATTTTATAAACTCAGCGAAGGAAATGCCTACTCAAAGCCTGAAATTGTTACCTCTGCCCGAATTCATTCCATCCATTCTCCCACTTCTAGGCAAGACTTCCCTTTCACTGCCTGTTTCTGAACCTTCTGTGTCCTCAGCTTCCCTGTTATGGGATGTAGCAGTGGCTCATGCCGCTGTGTGTAGTTGGCCATGCATTTGGCTCTCACTCATAATCTGGTACATAAAAATGCAAGGGAAATTTTGCACTTAAAAATTCATTTTAAGAGTTGGCAGAAGTATTCTTTCCAGCAAGCCTTTCACTGGGGATCTAGGACCATTATTTACCAACTTGGTGTTTTTGTATCTGAATTGCTTGTGCACATTTTTTAAATCGTGTTGGAATAACAAAATCAACTCATTCTGATCTGGTGGCGGTTTTACTGTGGCAAAAGCAAAGGACTGATCACCAGCCGTGCCCCTTGGAGGGGGTTGGAAATGGGTGAAGGGAATGGACTGACTTGGGAACTCACGTACTAGTTATCCTGCGGATTTCCTAGGCACAGCTCTGGTGAAAAAGGAATGTGAGTCCTTACCAGCGTTCTGATTTAATCTGGTGACATTGATATCAAAATATGCCACTCAGATCCACAGAAGGTGTGTATAACTATATTTGAAATGTTTTTTGTGTGTGCGCGTGTGTGTAGAATGGGTAAATAAAATTGGCGTGTAACTGGAACCTATCAGAAGGCTTCTGGGTTTTTTGTTTTGTATTTCGGATTGTGTTCTCCACCCACTCTCCCCACCTCCAAAACGATCTCATGCTGCTCCGTGATCGAGCCTCAGACAAGCCAAAGCCAGTTGGCAGTGTGACTGGAGTCCTTGATGGAGTCATGGCTCTCTTCCACCACCTTCTGGGAAACATGGGTAGGACGTTATGGAACGCACGTGAACTTGAGTAGGAGTTGTGTGTACTTTTTGGCGCCTCTGCAAGAATTAAGAAAAAATTAACCTTTGCCCACACCGTACTGTGACTCCCATTAGCAATGTGTACCTCTTCGTTGTAAAGAAAAAATGTGGAGATCTCTTAGAATTTAGTGGGCTGTTCCTTCTGGAATATGACCTGCCTGTTTCTAAAGCGCTTACAGCCAAAGGGATAAAATGGCATTTGTCTTCTGAGACAGGAAAGATAGGTGGGATTGTGTCACTGTCTCCTGCCTCATTCCTTGGTACCCTCGCAAGGAGCAGGAGCTCGTTAGACATGCAGACTCTCCGGCCCCGTCACAGGCCTCCTGAATCAGAATCTTCATCCTCATGGGATTAGCAAGTGATTCAGATGCACATTTATCACTTGAGCAACACTGCTCTCGGGGCAAGAATTTCTCCAGGAAAAAAAAAAAAAAAACATTAAATCCCAGTTTATGGGAAGAAGTTGATTTGTGCTACGACCGATTGCGGGACGGACTGGGATAACAAGTGTAGAGACCCTCTTCACAAGCCAAGTTGCCCTGAATGTGGTGCCATTTTCTCGGCGTGGTCTTTTGGCTGGTAGGGGCCCACATGCCCTCCTTTTACCACAGGGCTTATGTGGCTCGTATCTTGGGCATATAGCTTATGGTCTAGGTCTGGAAGAACTGCCTGGTCCAGCATGGGTACAAGGTTGGTTTCTCAGGAAAGAAGCCCATGACTGTACCGGTGGAGTTTGGCTGAATCCCAAGGGTAAAACGGGTATGTGTGAGCACACCAGAGTGTCCATGCGTGTGTGCGGATGTGAGGATCTGGCCTGTGGGGGAGCAGTGGAAGCGGGGGCGGGGGGCAGGGATTCTGCGTTACTTTTACCGGTCCCTTTGTGGTGGTGTAATGGCTTTCTCTTTCTTCTCCGGCTCCTAGGCGGAGTCCATGCTGGCTGTGCACAGGCACTTGTCTTCCACGATGTCCCTCACATCGCATTCCTGATGACGAGAAGGCTGAGAGGCCAGACTTCTCCAGGATCAACTATAAAGCTTGGGATGTCAGCTCCACAGGGGCTTGATCAGGAAGTTGAGCGGGGATCGGATGTTGGGGACCCCCAAAATGAGACCTGGAAAAACATCACATTTCTTCCCCTCATGCCTAATGGAATTTCTGCTACACTGAAGAACTTCACTTCCCTGTGCCTCAAAACATCTAACAGCCTGAGTCCATTAGTTTTTATTATCTCTTTGCTGGGTGTGACCTCAGTTGGTCAATCTTGTTCCGTTTGGGCATTTAACTTCCTGCCTGCAATTGTATCCCTGGCTGGCTGTTCTTTCCTGAAATGCACACGTACCTCTTTGGATTTAATTGTTTCCAAGTGAGCGGGCTGTGCTGCGCAAGCCTTTTCTGTGCTCTAAGAGCTGGTCTCTCCATCCGTTCCGGGCGAACGGGCTAGAGTACGACATACCTATGCGAGCAGTCCCTTTTGTCACGTTGGAAACAAGAGACACATTCACCAGGTGAATAGAAAGGGTATCTGAGAAATTCAGTCCCTGAAACGTCTCTACTGTGGTGATGGAGAAGCAGCGTCAGCTGCCTTTTCGTTTAGAGGTTTTCTTGTTCCAGGCCCCGTAAGGGCAGGATCTGACTGCAAGGCTCCCCAGAATGCATACCCATCTTCTAACTTCCCTTTTCATTTTCTACCTGTATTTTCTAGCTGATGCTGGGTCCTCTCATAGCTGCAGAGGGATAATACCGTTCTCCAGTGGGTGGGAATGAAGACGAGAAAGAAAAGTAGGGCACCATTTACATTACCTGAAGAAGTAAAGAAGGTTCCTTGGGAATCAACTCTACCAGCGAGTTCTGGCTTCAAAACAAGTGTAGGGGGACGTGACTTTCTGTGGGGTCTGTCACCATGATGTGGTCTCTAAGCTGTCGCTGTGACTTCAAGAGCAGTCTTCTGATGCCTGCCTCTTAGCTGATTGTCACTATCGGGGTCTACTGATCTGGTCTCTTAGGTAAAACGCGGCGGGGGGGGCGGGGAACAAGGGGGAACCGCGTCCTTGATGTATCCATCATTTGGTTTCCCTTAAAGATAAGCCAGGTAATCATTCTCTAGATCAGTGGTCGTCAAATGTACAGATATCTTTGTCAGTGTGATTTTAATCTGTCACCACTCCAAAGGAGGCTATGGAAGCTCCAAGGGATAAATATCTTACATGCAACCCCCCACCCTTTTTTTTTTTTTAAGAACAGTAAGTTTTTAGCTTTGTAAATAATTTTTCTCTTTCATGCAAATACCCACTTGCTGGACAAGAGGGTAAGTAGCAAGAGAAGTAATGAAATGCAACTGTTCCCAAATGGTTCTTTTATACTGTGGATGATACAGGGCTCTGTTACCTAAGATGTGATGAGCTGGGCTGCAGGCAGTTCAGCATCCAGCAACTAGGAGCTGCTTTTATACGCACAAAGCTGCCTTCAGAAAGGCTCCTGACTCTGCTCTGTGGCAGGTGATTTTCATCTAGCTGCTCGTAGCTTGCTGTACTGGAACGCTTCAGTTCCTGTGATGCGGGTTTCTTACCGCATCTAAACACAGTGTCTGTTGATGATCCGATAATGTTCTTATTTAGTTATTTATTCATCCATGTAAGACATTTCAAAGTCCCCATATTAGTGTTTGCATGTGTTTAATCAGAATGTGAGATAATTGCTGGTGTCACTTTCCTGGTAGAAATTTAGGTAGTTTGAGATTTTAAGTCTGACGTCCATAGTATTACCTTTAAACTAAATTTCCAGGGCATAGGTATCGGTCTTCTATAAAAGGATGATAACTGTGCTAAGACACAGTGGATTGCTTTTGAATACTTTTTTTTCTCCTTGATTTTTATTGTAAGTATCAACCAAGAGATGCATTTCTCTGGAGAAAATAAAATCATGCTAAAATATGTGAGTAATATGCATTGCTTTGTAATAAGAAACATAATAAAAGTTATTTTTAATTTAAAGATATAATTAATTTGGACATCACACACAAAATAGGATAACATTTGGTGCATTATATACATAACACAAAATGTTGGTAATGTGCAAAATGTTTTTGCAACCAGCTTCTTTAAGAAGGTTCTCAAATGACTGGACTATATATATATATATATTCCCAACTGGTGTTTTGACTGGTGACTCCTGCTTTTATCAAGTTACATTAGCCATTTTAAAATGATATCAGGGGGATCATTATTGCCATGTATTATCGACATTCTGCAGCTTTTTTAACTTATATTTAAAGAATATTTAATGATCACCTATTGGTTGCCATGCAGTGAGTAAAACCAAGTCCTTGTCCCCTTTCCTTGGAACAGTCTCCAGGCCCTCTTGCAGGGCTTATCTTATTCAGCGGTCCAGCCGTCATCTGTAGAAGGCCAAGCATGTCTGCAATCATTTTCCCTATTTCACAAGTAGGTGAATGAACACACTAAGCGACTTACCGCAACACTGATGGAGTTTTTGTCAAAGCCCACACCTCAGAACAAGGTAAATGGTGTTATATATAACAATGAGGGACCAACAGACATATACTATTTTTATCTTTTATTAAAAACTTTTCTTAATGTTTATTTTTGAGAGAGAGTGAGCATGAGCAGGGGGAGGGACAGAGAGAAAGGGGGACAGAGGATCTGACGTGGAGCTCGAACCCGCAAACCATGAGATCGTGACCTGAACCGAAGTCAGATGCTTAACTAACTGAGCCACCCAGGTGCCCCTATAACAAACTTTTTTTTTTTTTTAATGTTTATTTATTTTTGAGAGGGAGAGACAGAGTGCAAGTGGGGGAGGGGCAGAGAGAGACACAGAATCCAAAGCAGGCTCCAGGCTCTGAGCTGTCAACACAGAGCCCGATGCGGGGCTCGAACCCCAGGAGACATGAGATCATGACCTCAGCTGAAGTCGGCCGCTTAACCGACTGAGCCACCCAAGCACCCCCAGACTATTTTTTTAATGTAGCTAGAAACTTTAATAAAGATACCAGTATTAAAAAATGACTCCGCAGTGCCCCGGTGTTGGGTGATGGTCATTATTTGTCTGATTTCTGTAGCCTTAATTATTATATCAGATCTTTAACCTCTCCCGGATCTGCCCTGGGGATTCACCGTGAGAAGATCAGCCTTCAGGCTGACTAGCTTGCCCAGGTTGGTGAGGACCCCACCGGCACTTCCTGTGTCAGTCCAGCAACAGCCATCATCACCATGCTTTATTGTCTCGAAGTATTCTGCACCATCCAACCCGTGGTAGGGTCCCCTCCCTAAGGAAAGAAAAAAAACCCCAAAACCTCAAGGCAACCTGGTTACACATGTATGTGACAACATCCCTCCGGGCCTCGTAATAGGAGACCACTTAATCAGACTACATGTTTTTAAAAAAAAAATTTTTTTTAACGTTTATTTTTGAGACAGAGAGAGAGAGCATGAACAGGGGAGGGGCAGAGAGAGAGGGAGACACAGAATCTGAAACAGGCTCCAGGCTCTGAGCTGTCAGCACAGAGCCCGACGCGGGGCTCGAACTCACGGACCACGAGATCGTGACCTGAGCTGAAGTCGGACGCTTAACCGACCAAGCCACCCAGGCGCCCCTCAGACTACGTGTTTGTGTGTTACCATATATGGGAGACAAAAAAGTAAAAAGTATATTAAAAACTATGCCACGTGGCATTCGGGGCTCAGTTGTTCTGATAGGAACCCAAGTGAGCAGCGCCGGCACAAATAAAATGGCTTCCTGGAAAGAAAAGCCTCAGTGCCACGACTCTCGGTGCGAGAATCCTGCCACAAACCCACTTTCATGGTCTTGAACTCATTAGAGAATTTGACGAAAGCTAAGGGCCCCCTGACCCCCACCCCCAAAAGGTAGATGCATGTACGTTTCACAGATAGTTTAGGGGAGGTCTTGACCTCAGGGCAGCAAAGCAGGAGCTAGATGATAATGACACAACCCATCTCCCTTTCTTTTCTTTGACATTAAGAAAAAAAAGAATCAGGAGACATCTATTTGATATTAACTTTTTTAAGCAGAGGAGAAGAGTACGTGGGATTCTGAAACGCTTAGATTTTTAAACCAGACATTGTAGAATATTTAGGAATTTGTATTGCAACAACATAGTTTCACTAAGCCTCCCCCGGGTGTGTGATGTTTTCTTTTTCTTAACCTCAAGGTGCATAGTCTGTCTCCTTTTGTTTCCGTGAAGCCGATGCCCCACTGCTCATCACCACAGGCAGGGCAACTCACTTCAGAGCTCCGTTCCCGTTCCCAAGGGCACCTACCTACCCTGTTGGTATTATGCGGCACCTTGCCCGCGACAACTAGGTCACCTTCAAGAGACCAGTTTCTCCTTGCAATTAAATAATTTCACAAGCACAGGAACCCTTGGGAAGCAGTGTTGCAGATCTCATAGAGCCTCGCCTCAAAGCATGTCGTGCCTTCAACCACACAGCCTGCAGAGAACAACAGCTTCTTCGTCCATTTGCATTTTCTTCATTAGTGAACCTCTTACGTTCTTGTTTACATTCAGTTTTCATTTGCCAGGTTCTCTCCTCTTTTGTCCATTGCCTTTTTAGAATTTATGGCTGGAAAGGGAAACAGTCTCTGGGCGTAACTTAGTAAGGTCTATTTTTTTTTTTTTTTAATTTTAATGTTTATTTATTTTTGAGAGAGAGAGACAGAGCATGAGTTGGGGAGGGAGACACAGACTCCGAAGCAGGCTCCAGGCTCTGAGCCATCAGCACAGAGCCCGACACGGGGTTTGAACTCAGGAACCGCAAGATCATGACCTGAGCCGAACTCGGTCGCTTAACCGACGAAGCCACCCCGTCGCCCCTAATAAGGTCTATTAAACATTCTTCTCTGAATTTAAATTCCTGGGTCATTTTACTCAAACATTGGTAGACCCTTATTTTCTTGGATTCGTCAGTGTTTCAGATTAGAAGGTGCCAGCAAACCCCAGAGAACATCACCTTACCTGTGACAGAAGGTTACTTTCATCCACAATGAAGTGTGGAGAGAAGGGGTGTGGAGATAAGAAACAGTCTAGGACTGGAGTGGAGCTTCCTCAGTCATCCAGGACTTTCTGCCCCTCTGTCCTTCTGTGAAGTTAACATTATCATCAAAATGATTCTACCCCAACAGTACCACATAGCTATTGGGGAGCTACCGGAATCCTGCCTACATGGTCACCAACAGGAAGGACACAGAGGTCACACGAAGTCTCTCATTTGACTTCCCGCCAATGCTTACTCTACAATGTTTCATGAACAATTAGACCTTTAAAGAAATTTATATTCGTTTTATTCTCACGTACTCTGCGTAAAGGTTACTTCTCTCGCCCAGGTTTTTCTTGGCGAGATATTCAAGAGACATCAACTTGATATATATTTAAAAAAAAAAAAAAAAGGTGGAGAAGCATTTATACCTTTTCTGAATTATCATGACAAAGACCAAAGGGAATCCACTCATAACATACCAGAGAACTTCTCGAAATGTCGTTTCCCAATTTTCTTGAAACCTCACGCGCACACAACAGTTTAACTTCCCACAACTCCCTGGCTGACATCCCCGCTCACCTCCTTATGTCTTCTACTAATCACTGTCAGCCCATTCTTTTGTGGAGCAAGCTAGCCAGTCAGTACAACTTCTGCACTTGACCTGTTAGCCCCGTTTTCCAGAAAACAATCTGGATTCGATCAAACTGTCCTTAACATCCAAAGGTCTAGAAGGGTTTCTGGATTCTCATTAATTTTTCTAAGCTCAGATGCTCATAATAAAACATGCAGTCCTGTATTCCCTTTTATGTAATCCTAAAATTCAAAAGCTTTGAAAACAAAGTTCTCTTCTAATTTATTTGACAGGAAAATTGGACCTAAACTTTGTGAGGTTGTTTGTAATCTCTATATATCTCACTTAGTGTAAATATTTTTACATTGCATAGAGAAATATTAGTAAAACAGTATTCTAAATAACATAGTGCCTTTCTGAAGCCCTAATATGCATCTGAAATAAACCATTGAGATGAAGAATTACTTGCAATTATTTCCTGTAACAATGCTCTATTTTCTTAGGTATTTAGGAATTTCTCATTTAGGAATAAACAAATTCCTAATTTTAGGAGGAAACAAAATTTTGTTTTTTTTTAATTTTTTTTAATGTTTATTTTTGAGACAGAGACAGAGCATGAACAGGGGAGGGGCAGAAAGAGAGGGAGACACAGAATCTGAAACAGGCTCCAGGCTCTGAGCTGTCAGCACAGAGCCCAACGTGGGGCTCGAACCCACAAACTGTGAGATCATGACCTGAGCCGAAGTCAGACGCTTAACTGACTGAGCCACCCAGGTGCCCCAATTTTCTGTTTTTTTTTTAAATCATTTATTGTACAAACAATATATACAGTAGGTACTGGGGAACTTGTATTCCTCAAGAAGTAGAATATGTAGTGTGTTAAGAAAAATTACTCAAAGCTTAACAAAAGAGACAAAAAGAAATCACTGGAGAAATTTTTCAGTAGGTGACTGAATATTGTTTTGTAGACTCTCTCAGGGATTATCAATTTCAGAGGAGTGCAAAATTTTGATTGTCAATCAGTCTTTTTACACCTCTATAAGATTAGAGCTTAATTTGGAATGCAAATGAGGGGCGCCTGGGTGGCGCAGTCGGTTAAGCGTCCGACTTCAGCCAGGTCACGATCTCGCGGTCCGTGAGTTCGAGCCCGAGCCCCGCGTCGGGCTCTGTGCTGACAGCTCAGAGCCTGGAGCCTATTTCCGATTCTGTGTCTCCCTCTCTCTCTGCCCCTCGCCCGTTCATGCTCTGTCTCTCTCTGTCCCAAAAAATAAATAAACGTTGGAATGCAAATGATTCTTTTTCTGAAAACAATGCAAAGGATTCTGATAACAAAGCAAATGAATTTTGTCCAGAAGACAGATTCAATTAATTTCCGGGAGTTAGAAAAGCTGATTCCAAATATTACAGGGTGTTGCCATGTATGATATTAGTCAGTTTTACATCGATTAGAAGTCACTTCAGAAGGCCTTTGACTGAACACATAAATCTCTGTTCCTCAAATTCTTCTTTGAATTAGCTGTAGCCTCTTAATGGTTCTCTCATTAATTCGTGAGCAAAATCTTTGACACATACTCATGTTATACTTAATATGAATATCATGTTATTTACTCTTTCAAGAATTATACTTCACTTTTTTAAAGTGTATTTACTTTGAGAGGGTGAGAGAGCGAGCAAGCGTGCGGGGGGGGGGGACAGAGAGAGAGGGAGAGAGAGAACCCCAAGCAGGCTTCTGGCTGTCATTGCAGAACTCAGTGTAGGGCTCTGTCTCAGGAACCATGAGATCAAGACCCGAGCCAAAATCAGGAGTCAGATGCTTAACTGACTGAGCCACCCGGGGCACCCCTGAGAATTATACTGTAAAATGTATTTGCACTAGGGGTGCCCCAGGTGGCTCAGTCAGTTAAGTGTCAGACTCGATCTCAGCTTAAGTCTTGATCTCAGGGTTGTGAATTCAAGCCCCACGTTGGGCTCCATGCTGGCTGTGGAGTCTACTTTAAAAACACACAAAAAAGAGGGGCGCCTGGGTGGCTCAGTCGGTTGGGCATCTGACTTCGGCTCAGGTCACGATCTCGCAGTCCGTGAATTCGAGCCCCGCATCAGGCTCTGTGCTGACAGCTCAGAGCCTGGAGCCTGTTTCAGATTCTGTGTCTCCCTCTCTCTCTGACCCTCCCCCATTCATGCTCTGTCTCTCTCTGTCTCAAAAATAAATAAACGTAAAAAAAAAAAATTAAAAAAAAAGACAAAAAATAGAGAGTACTTGCCCTATAGGAATTCACATATTATTTGAGTGAAAATAAGATATGGAGAAATCATAAGGGTAATATACAGTAAATGATACATTATCAGTATGGATTTGAGGGGCTGTGGTACAGTTTCTGTATGACTATGTTCTTTTTATTTGTACTGCATTGCTCAGATTTACTTAGCAGACAGTTCTGCTTTGCATTATGGAGTGCCAAGAAAGGACGTAGAAATACACTAGGCACAATCTTTGTCCTAGAGTTGTTAACAGTCTCGTGTGGGAGAACACATGAACAAATCATCATAAAGTAATGACAACGGATGGAGAAGAGAAGAACATTTATGACCTTACTCTGTCCAGGGGCCCCTGGGTGGCTCAGTCAGTTAAGCGTCCAACTCTTGATTTTGTCTCGGGTCCTGATCTCATAGTTGGTGGGATCAAGCCCCACATCAGGCTCTGTGCTGAGAGCACAGAGCCTGCTTGGGATTCTCTCTCCCTCTCTCTCTGGCCCTCCTACTCTCACGCTCTCTCTCAAAATAAATAAAAAAAACATCCCCCAAAACCCCCAAAAAAGACGTTACTGTGTCCTTATGCTTTATATTTATTATGATGCTTTATATTATTTCATTAAAACCTAAACATTTGGAGGAATTTTACCCCCAATTTTATCATTGGAGCACGGACAACCAGTTAATTGCTATAATTAAATAAATACGAATAAATGTATGAATAAATGAATAAAAGGAGAGGCCAAAAACAATTCTACATGTTTTAATTCCCGAGACCAAAGCTTTTCCCTTATTTCCCTTGGAAAATCATTTGGTTGACTCTGGACTCAGGCTAAATCCTGCCTCCCAAAGACCCACAGGATGGAAACCCTGGCACAGGCCTGGCAAATGAGGACAAAGCGTCCCCGCAGGACTGGAGTTTTTCTCAGGTTTGGAAGTAACTGGGATCAGCTCCTTGCTGGGAGCCATAGATCCGGAAGGTCAGAGGAAGGTAAGGTTAGTTTCACTCCTTGAGCTTTCTCGTCTTCAGCCTTCGGTGCTGTTGGGGCACCTGGTATTTGAGAGAGGTGGCACTCAGGGTTGGGTCTCACTTGGCAAAGCACCAGAGATTGGTCCCCCCCACACCTGCCCGCAACGCTGGAGAGAGTCACAGAAGCTGGATGGTAAACACGAGCAAATATTGACAGAACTGAGAGTCAGGGTAACACCATCTGGCCCGTCTGCAGTTCAAAGGGCCTGGTCAACTGGGTTTGCATGACACAACCAGGCAGTTTCTAAAACTGAATTGTAAAACGGGCGGCTCATCAGCCGCCCCTTTGTGTTTTTGCAAAATCGCTCCCTGTACTAACTTCCTCACAGCTGTTCTTATTTCCTTTGGTAGAATTTTTTTTTTTTCATTCTTCCTAGGGAAGAGAAATCAATACAACATCTCCAGGAGGGAGGTGGTTGGTATCTCCTACTTTGATCCAAACCACGTGTTGTCTGTGTTGGGTTAATTCCAGCCTGGGTCAAGCAACTGATCGCAAGATGTTTTTGCGGGTTGTGTGCTATCTTGTGGTTGTGTGGCCGATTTCTGCCTCATACGGTGCGTATGCTTAAGATTAGTTTCTAGGGTACTTGATATCAGCCTGCGGGGTACCAAGCATGCTGTCTATGGTTTTAATGAAATTTAAGTCAATGAAATGTATTTCCTTTATTGAAAAATGTCAAATGACTTGGCCTAATGCCCTGTAGTCAGTAGGGGCTTAGTAAATATTTAATGATAATTCTGCTCTATGAAGTGGGTGGTTAACTGTACCAATTTGGTACCAAAAAGTACCAATTTCAAAATCTCGAGAGGTCTTGTCTGTTATAAACTCCAGAAATGCTATTTGGAAAGGGAATTGTATCTTCATGGTTGAATTGAATGTAATGCCCGTTATCCTTTTGAAAACAAAACTTTGGGAATTCTTGGGAAGGGGGGGATAGGGATGTACATGGACATGGAATTGTACAAGGAAGGAGAATCAATAATCCAGGAAAAGGACACTCGGATGGCTGTCTAACGGGGCCTCGTCACAGCACGTGATAACGCCAAGTGAATCTGTTTTCTTTTTCCTTCCAACAGAGAACTGTCCAGAACTCCCCCCAGTGGGATATAGCATATTTGTTGCAACGAAGGTCGAGGGACAAATTCTGGGGACTTACTTTTGTATCAAGGGCTACCACCTGGTAGGAGAGAAAACCTTTATTTGCAATGCCTCTGGGGAGTGGAATAATCCCACTCCCACATGCCAATGTGAGTTGAAATTTTGTTTCTTTGTGTATCTTGTCATCTCGCTCTGCTCTTACACATCCTACCTCCCGCAGGCCGCCTTAAAACTTTCTAAGACAAAAATTCTCAACTTCTGGGAATTAATTTTTAAAGCACCCCAGGGTGGAACTTCTCTTACAAGGTACATGGTCAGCTCTTGCTCAGTGTTGATTTAATTAGTTGATTAATAGAATTAATAGACTCAATCACCCCTGCAGGGAGGGAAGAATTTCTACCATATATTAAAAATGCCTTTTGGGGGGGGGTTCTAATATAATATCATACTCCTTTAAAATTTTTATGTTATAGAAATCTATTTATAGAATTTCTATAACATAAAAATTGTAAATATATACAAAAGACAAAAAAGCAAAATCAGGTCATATGCACTCATCACTGAGCTTCAACAATTGTCAACATGTAACTAATCTTTTTTTCTCAACGATTCTGTTTTGCATGGTTATTATTTTGAAGTAAATATGTCATATTTTATTTCATCCATTATATGACTTTTGAACTGGGAAACATTTATATTCTCAATTTACAGATGTGAGAACTGAGATCCAAGTGATTTGCTCAAATTCACAAAACTCACTTGTGGTGTCTGTAGAGACATTGAATAACTGGTCAATATCCTCATTATTATTAGTATTTTTAGGAATAGTTGGCTTTGTTCTCCTTGATACCTAGAGTAAAGCACATGTTTATCCTGTATTTATACCAGCAAGTTCATCTTCTCTCCTGTTTTTTTCACAGAGGGGTAGGGGGGTGGGGGGGGGAAGCAAAATGAAACAAAGTACAAACTGATGAGTGATGTGTCTATTCATGGAGGAAAGGGAGGGAAAAACTTGCCTCCAGCATAGGGTGAAGTATTTTCAGCAACGCTTACCAGGATGATGAACATGCCATTGATCATTTCTAGTTATGTGCTTAGTTACTTTTCGTAAGTTCAAGTGCCAACTGTCACTCTTGTGCATGACCAAGACCTTTCCTACCACACTTAGGCCAACCTAGTCCCTTCGTGTCCTGACTGATACGGTTTGGTCCCATGTAGGAGTCCCTGTTATAAAGTACAGTTTTAGTTCTGATTTCTATTCTCTCATTGAAGTCTGAGGAGGTCTAGCCTCCGCAGTGGCGGACTTTCTCCTGCTCTTTCTGATCACTTCCTGTTTTCTTCTTCAGTGGGCCACTGTCCTGACCCTGTGCTGGTGAATGGTGAACCCAGTTTCTCAGGTCCTGTGAATGTGAGTGACAAAGTCACTTTTAAGTGCAATGAGAACTATATCCTCCAGGGCAGCAACTGGAGTCAGTGCATGAACGACCACACCTGGATGCCTCCCTTACCCATCTGCAAAAGCAGTAAGTGTCAGAGAAACAAGCACCAACCCAAAGACACTGACCAGAGGGACACCCTAGGCATTTGTCACATCCCTGCAATGTTTTCCTCTTATTTTATTTTATTTTTTTGTATCTGGGAAGGGTCTGGGATCTCGGAAGAAGCCAGAAAACAAATGGAGCTCACAGAGCCAAAACTCACCTCAAATGATACATTCCAGTGAAACAAACAGCATCCAAACAATGAACACTTTATTTCCCCTCTCAAGTAGGATTCCTTTCCTACTAAGTCCAACACAGGATAGTTTGGGGCATCTGACTTTTTTGTTCGTTTGTTTGTTTCATGATAACGCCTTACAGTTCTTATTTGAAAAATACATGAAAACGGGAAGAGGACCGTATCTCATCCATTGCAAAATTATATAAAATAAGAGTTGAGGGGCGCCTGTGGCTTAGTGGGTTAAGTGTCTGACTTTGGCTCAGGTGTTGATCTCGCGGTTCATGAGTTTGAGCCCCGCTTTGGGCTCTGTGCTGACAGCTCAGAGCCTGGAGCCTGCTTTGGACTCGGGGTCTCCCTCTCTCTCTGCCACTCCCCCTGCTCACACACTGTCTCTGTCTCTCAAAAAAAAAAAAAAAAAAAAAAGTACCTCCTCCTTCTAACGTATATTAGAAGTATCTCCTTCTAACATGGTAATTCACACTTCTCAGAGGAAATTAGTAGGAATGTGTTTGCTTCATGTCTTTTCCTATGTTTATGCAGACATTTAAAATAAACAAATGCACACACACATATCTACACACATATACACTTACAAAAATGGGACTTTGTGCTATGTATTGTTTAAATTTTTTTTTTTATGTAACATTATACATGGGAATCTTTTTCGATCAGTATATGTGGCTGTATCTCCTGCTTTTATTTATTTATTTGTTTTTCCTATCTCCTGCTTTTAAAAAATAATGTGGATACACCATCAGTTATTCCATATCTCTAGTATTGATGAACGTTTGTTCTATTTCTGTATTTTTGCTATTACAAACAATGCTGAAACGAATGTTATGTATGCATACATATACATATATCTTTATGTCTATGCTATTATTTCTGTAGGATAGATTCCTAGAATGATTGGTAAGTCACAGGATATACTTATTTGTAAAACATACTTAAAAGATCCAAGAAATCCTACTAAAAAACTTCATTCTTGGACACAAAATAAATATTGAAAAATCAATAGTATTACTTTCTAATAATTATGATGTGACTATTGAAATGTAAAAATAATTCCATTCATGAGACCTATATGAAAATTTACTGAAGGACATGGAATAAGACTTAAATAAAAGATATACCATGGTCCTGCATGGACAGACTGGTATTGCAATGGAATTCTACCCAGAGTTTCTTTTTTTTTTTATTTTCTTTTTTAACGTTTACTTATTTTTGAGACAGAGAGAGACAGAGCATGAACGGGGGAGGGTCAGAGAGAGGGAGACACAGAATCTGAAACAGACTCCAGGCTCTGAGCTGTCAGCACAGAGCCCGACGCAGGGCTCGAACTCACGGACCGCGAGATCACGACCTGAGCCGAAGTCGGCCGCTTAACCAACTGAGCCACCCAGGCGCCCCAAGAGTTTCAAATTTAAAGGTATAAAACAAAAAATTGAGTTTGGAATCTCCTTTGGGAGGGTACATATCTA
This sequence comes from Herpailurus yagouaroundi, assembly GCF_014898765.1. Classification (NCBI taxonomy): domain Eukaryota; kingdom Metazoa; phylum Chordata; class Mammalia; order Carnivora; family Felidae; genus Herpailurus; species Herpailurus yagouaroundi. Next base: position 2,184,356 of record NW_024412620.1, read on the forward strand.
ACACTACAGATTTATTTATTTAAAGACTTAATTTTTTTCAGACTTAGTTTTTTAGAGCAGTTTTAGATTCATAATAAAACCGAGGGGAAGGTATAGAGATTTCCCATACACTCCCTAACCCCGCATATGCACAGCCTCCTACATTGTCAACATCATTCACCAGATTAGTACTATTTTTTGTTGTTGTTGTTACCAAGGATGAACCAATGTTAATACATCACATTCCCCCCAAATCCATAGTTACCTAAGGATTCACTCTTGGTGTTTTACATTCAGTGGGTTCGGACATGTGTGTAATGATGTATATCTATCATTACAATATCATACAGAGTCTTTTCACTGCTCTAAAAATCCTCTGTGCTCTATTTATTGGTCTCTCTACTTCCCCCGTCCATCTCAGCCATTGATCTTTTTATTGTTTCCATAGTTTTTCCTTCTCCAGAATGTCATATATTTGGAATCATATAGTATGTAGCCTCTTCAGACTGCCTTTTTTTCTACCTAGAAATATACATTTAAGGTTCCTCCATGTCTTTTCATAGCTTGACAGCTAATTCTCTTTTATCGTTGAATAATATCCCGTTTCTGGATGTACCATAAGTTTATCGATCCGATCACCTCCTGAAGGACATCTTGCTTGCTTCCAAGTTTTGACACTTATGAGGAAAGCTGCTATAGATATCGGGTGCAGGTTTTTGTGTGGATGTAAGTTTTCAACTCCTTTGGATAAATACCGAAGAGGGCGATTGTTGGCTCTTATGGGAAGAGTAGATTTAGTTTTTTTCTAAGAAACCATCAAACTGTCTTGCAAAGTGGCTGTATCATTTTGCATTCCCACCAGCAACGTAGGAGAGGCCTTGTGGTTCCACATCCTTGTCAGCATTTGGTGTTGTCAGTGTTCCAGACTGGCCACTCTAATGGTTGTATAATGGTATCTCCTTGTTTCAATTTGCATTTCCGGATGACAAATGATGTCAAGCATCTTGTCATATGCTGATTTTCCATGTGTATATGTTCTTTGATGAGGTGTCTGTTAAGGTTTGGGGCCCATTTTTTATTTATTTTTATTTTTATTATTTTAATTTAATTTAATTTTAATTTTTTTAAATGTTTTTATTTATTTTTGAGACAGAGAGAGACAGAGCATGAACTGGGGAGAGGCAGAGAGAGAGGGAGACACAGAATCCGAAGCAGGCTCCAGGCTCTGAGCTGTCAGCACGGAGCCCGATGCGGGGCTCAAACTCACGAACCGTGAGATCGTGACCTGAGCCGAAGTCGGACGCTTAACTGACTGAGCCACCCAGGAGCCCCTATTTTTTTTTTAAATTTAAATCCAAGTCGGTTAACACATAGTGTAATAATGATTTCAGGAATACAATTTAGTAATTCATCACTTACATTTAACACCCATTGCTCACACCAGCAAGTGCCCTCCTTAATGCTCATCACCCATTTACCCATCCCTCTACCTAACATCCCTCCAGCAACCCTCAGTTTGTTCTCTGTATTTAAGAATCTCATGGTTTGTCTCTCTCATGTTTTTATCTCATTTTTGCTTCCCTTCCCCTAGGTTTATGGCAAATTTTAAGGCTAGACAATTCCAAGATTAGCCCCCAAACAGCATTTATATTCCTCAAATTTATGGAAAGATAATGAATATAACTAATAATTCCAGAAATGAATAGTAAAATTAGATACACATGTTTTACTGATCAAATTAGCAAATAAAAAAAATGATTTCACCTAACATCGTTCATGATATGAGGGGCTAGTCACTGATGTCAGTGAGGAAAAGAGATATCATTCTGTAGATATATTTTGGCAGTAGCTATTAAAATAATAGGCAGCTTTTTGTTATTTTTAATTTTTTAAGTTATTTTATTATAGAGAAAGAGAGAGAGCGTGAGTGGAGGAGAGGGGCAGAGGGAGAGAGAAAGAGAATCCTAAGAAGGCTCCATGCTCAGCACAGAGACTGATGCAGGGCTCGATCCCATGACCCTGGGATTATGACCGGGGCTGAAATCAAGAGATGCTCAACCGACTGAGCCACTCAGGTGTCCCAATAAGCAGTTTAAAAGCACAAACTATATGTAGCCTCTCTCAAGGAGTTAGGGGTTACTTGAAACATACATATATACTGTAGGCAGTTAAATTACAAGCATATAACATCATTATTATTAGCCTGACACAGGTTTAAAGAATTTATTTCTTTTAATCTCTTTTAATTCAGTATTTCCCATTCTAGCTCTGAAATGCAGGATCTCTGTCTTTTTGTGTTAGTTCATTGCCCAATTCTAAAGAAAGCTCCTTAGGTCCCCGAGTAAAGCAGATTCTTTTCTGCTTAGGCCCAAGATCCATATTATCTCTTTCAGTTGAAAACTGTACTCTTAAAAGTTACCAGGAGAGCCCTGTCTGTACTGGGGTTCCTTAATCAACTCATGGAAATCCTTTTTCCTTTCCTCTATACAGCTTTTGAACTCAGTTTTTGATCTTCTAAAAATTATTTATTAACTTCTCAAAGAAAACATCTGTGGTGTAGAAAAATTCAGAAAATAAAACATTTAATAACCTACAAACCTACTACCCAGAAGTAACAGAGTACTTTGATATATAATTTTCAGGCTTTTTTTCTGTTCATATACGTTGATGCATGAGTGTATTTTACAAAAATAGCGTTTTATGCTATTATTATAATTACATTTCCATTTGTATGTATTATTATAATACATAGTATCACATACTATGTACTATACTAACACATACTCTTTTATGCTTTGCTGTTTTTACTCAACTATTTGGTTTGAAGGCATTTATGTTTCCATAAATATATACCTACGTAATTATTCTTCATTCACCCTTTAACCTTGATCATCATGTTTAGATGTATATAATCTCAGAGCTCAAAGGGACTTAAGAAATAATTCTGTTTAACCTGCTCATCTCATAGGTTAGGAGGGAAACCGAGAAGGATAAAATCATGGGTCGTGGAAGAGGCAGAACCCAAAATTCACAACATCTCGTACTTTGTCCAACTCTCTTTCCACAATTTTATAGACTCATCTTTCCTCCCAGTTGTATCCTGCGTTTCTGAAGCTCTCGTGTTGCACACTTCTGTCCCACAGAGAACGTCAGCCTCCATTTGAACGCCCACCATTTATCTCCTCTCTTAGGGAGTTGCTACTCCCACCTCTACCTCTGGTTTAATTTTTCTTTTCTTGTACCCTGACGATCTCTACAATTTAAACTTCCTTTCCTCAAAACTCATGCCAATCAGAAAGCACTCCCCCATTCCCAATCACTCAGCGGATGAGCAGGAGAAGGCAGTCTCTCCCAGGATAAACATGATTCTGACCAGAAGGAAGTGAATGGAGAAGGTGCCCTAAGATCCCACATAGACAGCTAAACTTAGGGGGTGCTGTTAACTGAGCGTAACTCATGACCGTCATTCCTGTTCTCCTGTTTCTCAGGAGACTGTGGCCCTCCTGGGAATCCGGCTCATGGCTATTTTGAGGGAAGAGATTTCAACTTAGGTTCGACCATTACTTATTACTGTGAAGACAGGTAAGTGTATGCAGCCTTTCAAATGTGAGATCGTGGGGCGCCTGGGTGGCTCAGTCAGTGAAGCATCTGATTTCAGCTCAGGTCATGATCTCACAGTTTGTGAGGTTGAGCCCCAGGGCGGACCCTGTGCTCTGAGTCTCTCTCTCCCTCTCTTTCTTCCCCTCCCCTGCTTGCGCACGTTCTCTCTCTCTCTCTCTTTCTCTCTCTCACTCCCCCCCAAAATAAATAAATAAAAATTTAAAAAAATTATTAAAAAAAAACCCGCAAAGTGAGATCTTGCCCATTGACTGGTAGCTTTGTTGTGGGGAGTGACCCAGCCTGTGTCACCTCGTGCCCTGACTTCCTACTGCTTCAGGAGTCTGAGCTCATTCTGACGAGAGCTGCTTTGGCCACTGCCAGCTGTCCCCAATCTCTAAAAGATAGACTCATGTCTTTATCCTAAAGTATTTAGTGTATTTATCCTAAAGTATTACATTTTTTTTCTCTTAGTTGAGACGGGGGCATCTGGGTGGCTTGGTGGGTTGAGCGTCCGATGCTCGATTTCAGCTCAGGTCATGATCCCAGGGTCATGGCCTCGAGCCCCATGTTGGTCTCTGGGCTAAGCATGGAGCCTGCTTGGGATTCTCATTTGCCCCCTCTCTCGGCCCCTCCCCTACTTGTGCACACACTCTGTCTCAAATAAAAAAAAAAAAAAAAGACAAGAGAAGATATTTAAAATGTATGTTTTTTTCTAAAGACTCTCAGCACAAAAACTCAAAGAAACACAGAACACATGGAGGTAAAGAAAGAGAATGATTTATTGTCCCAGCTTGCCACCCCCCCCCAATCTGGTTTCCTATTTGCAGTTCTTTGAATTAAAAAATATAGGGGCGCCTGGGTGGCACAGTCGGTTGAGCGTCCGACTTCAGCCGGGTCACGATCTCGCGGTCCGTGAGTTCGAGCCCCGCGTCGGGCTCTGGGCTGATGGCTCAGAGCCTGGAGCCTGTTTCCGATTCTGTGTCTCCCTCTCTCTCTGCCCCTCCCCCGTTCATGCTCTGTCTCTCTCTATCCCAAAAATAAATAAACGTTGAAAAAAAAATTAAAAAAAAAATTTAAAAATATAAATCCTTTTAAAAAAAAAAAGAAAAAGAAAGAGAATGATTTATAGAGCTTTAATACATCCTAATTAAATTCTAACCTTAATTTAGACTACCTCATCCTCTAGCTTACAGATGACCTACTCTTTCCTTGGCCTCAACCTTCTTAACTCGGGGTCGTGTTGCTTCACTAGCATTTCTGTCTCATTATAAACTTCCAGTGGGCATGTTTTTTTTCTGATTAAAAGCTGTATCTCCTTCCTAAGATTTATTTGAGGATTTTCTCTAGCTTTCCACTCCTTTTTAGAGAGTAGATGACAGATTTTTTTTAAGTTATTGAATGATGAACACTTCGTCCCTCACCCTCTCCACCCGACAACTGTGTGTGAACACACGTATTCAGATCTCACTGGTCCATGTTTTACAGATTGAATTATCACTTGGGTCCTCTCCACCCCCAAAAGGAGAGTGACTTTAGTTGATGGCTGCTTTGTAATACCGAAATAACTTAAGCATTTATTAAGGCTCGGGGAGGTGGATCCTATCACCATATGAAATGCGGAAAACAACTATACAAAACCAATCTTAGTTGGCTGCCTTAGCCCAGATCAGAGGTGGAAAGGTTAAGTGTTGTTGCCATTCTAATGTCTGTTCAGGTACCACTTGGTGGGCACGCGGGACCAACGGTGCGTTGATGGGGAGTGGAGCAGTGCACTTCCAGTCTGTGAGTTGATCCAAGAAGCTCCCAAACCAATTCCACAGACTAAGTTTGAACGGGTGCTTGTAAGTGGTAGGCTTTTGTCTGTCTTGTTCACAGTTGTATCTCCTGGCACATGCTCAGTAAATATCTGTTCACTGTGGGATGTTTTTGAAGAGTTGGCCTTGGCCCGATTGTAGAAGAGGGATCATAAGGTATTAATTCGTAGTTTTACGTGAGAAGTTCTCATTCACCACCATCATCACAAACACCTCATGAGGACGTGTTGGTAAGAGTTACTGTCTCGTGGACTTTATGGAGCGAGTTTTATATACTCATGTCTTAGACTTGTATGTATTGCTGTAAAAAGTCTCTGAAATTCTTCTAGATTTTAAAAAACCCTGAACAGATCAATTTTCATTGAGATCCCTTTTATAGATCCCTCTTTTTTTTTTTTTTATTACTGGGATAACAATGAGTATACATAAGCTAGAAAAATTTAAGTGATTCATCACGTTGAATACCCAGATCAGGGACCTAAACGCTACGCATTAGCTTCGGAGTATATGGCTTCAGAGAATCTCAGTTCTTAAGCTGTAACTTACTTAAAAAAAAAAAAAATTTCTTTTTCAGCTTGCCTTTCAGGAGACGAAAGACCTTTGCAAAGCCATGCGGAACTTTATGAAAAGACTCACGGAAAATTCCTTAACGATGGAGGAACTAAAATATTTTCTGGAAATTCAGAAAGCCAAGCTGCAGCCAAAAAATGATGCCCTGACATTATAGCTGAGCAAGCTGGGTCATAGAAAAGCACCCTATGAATAAACCTTCTTCTTGGTTCTAAAGCCGGTTTCAGATTTTTCTCTCATTAGACTGAAACACAGCTTCACTGTACAGTAACCAACTGTAGTTGCATAAAGCACCTTGCGTGTGTGTGTGTGTGAGAGAGAGAGAGAGACAGAGACAGAGACAGAGGCAGAGAGAGAGTATGTGACAGTGTGAGCGGGTGTGTGCTGCTCTTACGTGGTGGTTGTGTGTTTAAGACTAGAATTTCGCAGCACATCAATGGGGAGTGAAGGATTTGATTTCCAGTCCGCTAGGAGAATGGGAAGCTCAGATCCCAGCGGGGGACACCTCATAGTTTAATGAGACGCAAATGGTGAGGCACAAAATAACCTCAAATTAACCAACACTTATGAGGCAAAAATTAACCTCTCAATTTGAGAAAACAGACTCCGAATAATTATATCCTCAAAACGACCTATTGAGACAAAAGTAGAGTTAGTACCTAACCTGCGTCTTCTGAGCCTCCCCTATATCCTGTTTACGGAACCACGTTTCTGAATCTTCTGCAGTAATATTGCTTACCACATTTAGATGAAACCCAGCCCGGCATCGGAAACTTGAGATGGTGAAAAATAAGTGAACGTATTTTCTTCTCCTTTTTTTCTTTTTTTTTTTTTTTGAGGGCAGAATAAGCAAGAATCCTAAGGTTTTCTTACCAAGATGTCATACTGCCATGCTATGACAAACGTCTCCCATCTCTCACTTTGTTCTCTTCCAAAACACATAGGAAACCTGGATAAAATACAAAGAAAACGCCTAAGAGAGCTTGAACTAATGGAACATCCCTCGGTGTAGTTATGAAGGAGAGTAAGACCTCGGAATAAGAAACTCTCAAGTAGCCTGCAGTCTATTAATAGACACAAGACGATAGACGCATATCATCCATTCAGGGTGGTTAGAATGTAATAAACACTTTTCACAGAAGAATGTGCCATGGGAGCTCAGCTTCCAGGAGGAGGCCTCCTGTCTGGGAGGAAGTGGAGGCAGGAAAATTGTTAAGAAAAGTCACAGTTAGTTGGGCCTTTAAAAGTGAGTAGGATTGGGGGGCCTGGGTGGCTCCGTTGGTTAAGCATCCAACTCTTGATCTCAGCTCAGGTCGTGACCCCAGGGTCGTGAGATCGAGATTAAGACTCTCTCCCTCCCCCTCTCCCCAACTCGCACACACACTCTCTCTCTCAAAATAAATACTTTTTTTTTTAAAAAAAACTGAGGAGGATTGAGAGATGAAAATTAAGGAAGGGGACGTGGCAAGTTGAAAGAAGATTTGGGAAATATAGCAAGAGAGTCGTAAAGAGTCTTAAGCTTCTGAACCAAGTAAACCCACTCCTCAGATTAGTCTAACTCGGGCAAAATGATTTTTTAATTTGAAGCCGCTCATTCTGTTATTGCTTATTTTGTCTATACTAGTGAGACCTTGTGAACACCTGAAATGTCAAATCTTAGGAAAATGTTTTAGTGAGTTATGGCATACCAAATGTAACGCAAGCTTCGATGGTGTTATGATCAGAAAATCTTAAAAATATAATCCTAAGTAAAAGTAGAATACATAATATTAAGTACTTATGGTCGCATTTATGTAAAACCTTTATTTTTGTAGAGAAGGTCCAGGCGATAGCAAGGCACAAATGAAAACAGTTGTCCTAGGATAATGAACTTGCAGATGTTGATTCTTTGAAAGTTCTTTCATGTCTTAAATTGATTTTCCCCCCTCTGCCCCCTCCCCCATTTGTGTGTGCTCTCTCTCTCTCTCTCTAAAAGAAAGAAAGAAAGAAGGAAGAAAGAAAGAAAAGTAAAGAAAGAAAGAAAGAAAAAGAAAGAAAGAAAGTTTCTAATAATGATTTTTTAAAAATGTTGTGCAGAGGCAGGAAGGATGGGTCATGTCTAGGGGACAGCACATGGCCTGGATTGGCCTGGATAAAGCATGGGGAGTGATGAGAAAGAAGGCTGGAAAGATACATTAAAGCCCGTTTATGGAGGCTTTTAAAGAGCATGCTAGAGAATTTGACGTCTATTTGATAGGCAGTGAGAAGAGATAGAAGGCTTTCTTTTTTTTTTTTTAAATAATAAAGTGCATTTATTTAAGTGTTCAACTTGATGAGTTTTTTTTTTATTATATGAAATTTATTGTCAAATTAGTTTCCGAGATAGAAGGCTTTCAAGAAAAGAAGTGATAGGGACCGAACACAGATTTCTCTCGTGACAGTATGTAGTATATACAGGTCGAAGTAGGAAAAGAACAGAGGCAGAGAAACCACATAAAGGGCTGCTGGAGAAGACAATGGTGATCTGAACTGGGTGGTGGCAGAAATAGAAAGAGAAAACTAGACATGGGAGAACTGGAAAATCAAAAACAACTCATCAAACTTCTTGACTCATCAAACATTGGAGGATGAGGGAGAGGCAGGGTTTAAAGCTGAGTTTGAAATTCCATTCCTGGAAGCCTGGATTGATCTTGGGGTCAGAAGGTGAGGCTTCTGGACAGGAAATGAGTAGTTCCCTTTGGATGTGCTAGTGTAATGTGTTTGTAAGATGTCCACTAGGCAACAAAAACTGTCAGTCTGCCTTTAGGAGAGTAATCAGGTATAAAGAGGTGGTTGTGGGGGCGCCTGGGTGGCTCAGTCGGTTAAGCGTCTGACTTCGGCTCAGGTCATGATCTCACCGTTTGTGAGTTCGAGCCCTGCGTCCGGCTCTGTGCTGACAGCTTGGAGCCTGGAGCCTGCTTTGGATTCTGTGTCTCGCTCTCTCTCTCTGCCCCTCCCCTGCTCATGCTCTGTATCTCTCTGTCTCAAAATAAATAAATAAATAAAAAGAGGTAGTTGTGGGGGTAGTTCTCTTACAGGGAAGAGTTAAAGCTATGACAGCAGGTACAATAATGAAATATATGGAGAGAAAGATTTTTGAAAAGGAGAACCTGGGACATACCTATATTTGGGGATGAGAAAGAGAAAAGGAGGTAAGAAGAACGAAGCATTTAGTAAGAGAGAGGAATCAAGAAAGTTTAGGGCGATGGAAGCCAAAGGAGAAGTGTTTCAGAAAGGAGATTAGCAGCAGGATTGGGGGCTGCCAAGAAATCGTGACATGAGTTAAAAAAAATTTGAATTTGGAGATAAGGACATGCCTGAAAGAGCTGTGTCCACAAGTGTGGGAAGAAGTCAGGTTGGAAGGCCACAACGGGAGGGCCAGGGAGGGACTAACAAGAAAGAGCAGGCAGGAAACACAGGAGACCTGGGGAGTTAAGTATCTCATGACAGAAGATCAATGGAATTTGAGGTTTTTGCAAGATTTGGGGAATATTTCAGGATGAAAGTCACCTCGAAAATGAGAAAAAGAGCAAAAGAGATCTCTTCTGAAACAAGAGTGAATAGGAGAGAAAATCTGAGGTGGGGAGAAGCTGAGGAACGATTGTGTGGTAGAGTAGGAGGCAATATCGCCTGCTGAGAGGAAGACCATTTGGTGACTTGGAGAGAAAAATTTGGAGCAGTCACTGTGGAGAGTAAGGAAAAGCACTCCAAGAGATTGGGAAATGGTATTTTGAAGATTCCCCTTGAAAGGTGGTATTTCCTTCGACTTAGCTCTCAAGACCTGGCACAATCTGGAATCCTCCTCTACTCTCATTTCGGTCGGTCAACAAATCTGTCTCACCCTGTGACCTGGTTATATTCTCTTAACCTCTAATAGCGTTCTCAGTTTCATCTAATATTTCCACTTTTCATTCAAAGCCCAGCTCAAATCTCCTACCTCTGTCAAAGCTTCTATGGTGGTTCGACTCCATCTTTTCTGAGACCTTCATGAGACTCTTGGTGTTTATGACCGAAAAAGGGAAGTTATCGGGAAAAATTGCTCTTTAATAGCAATCTCCTGAGCACACAAATCTTAATCCTGAGGATTAAAACGTTAATTAGATAATGTCAGAGTTTGGGGTTCTTCCTAGATCTGTATGATCACCAGCATGCTGGCCCTTCATTGCATTTCTCTGAGCAGCGCTCAATAATTGACCAACTTCTGGAAGTCATCTGGTGACCAGCACGCTGTAGTAGCTGTGGGGGTAGTCGTTAATTAACACGTATTGAGTGCTGATTTGTTCCAGGCAAGTGAATTTGTTAACCGCCCCCCCCCCCCCCCCCGCCATTTTACCATCTTGGGGTGGAATGAACACCTGCAGAGGGTAAAGTCACCAGTCCCTGAGCCCCAGGAGGGCCTGCTGGACCTACCATCATGGGAAGTGGATCATTTTCGTGGACCTAGTCTCAACCCTACAGTATCTGAGTTTTCTAGGCTAGCTGGAGTGCACTGTGGATGTCTGTCTTGCGTTTATGAAAAGAAAAAAAGAATTCTGGCATCAAATTCATATTATCTTTCCACTTAGGGGAAATGGTTGGCGGAGGAGCAAACAAGTGATTGCAACATGTTATCAAGGATGAGGGTTGGTGCAGAGGAAGAGGGTTAGGTAAACACCAGTGCTTTATTTCCGTTAATCATTCACGAGGCTGGTAGAAAGTCTCTCCCCATCCACTACAATTCAGCCATCCCTGACCAGTCAACTACAGGGCTGAATTCAGGGACTTTTTGGTGGTGCAATTACCAGCTAGCTTCAGGGTAGTCTGGTAAACTCTGATCTGGGGAGGAAGTAAAACTATTAGAGATCCAGACGTTTTTCTCCCTTGAGAAACAACCTGAGGCACCACGACAGAGTCTTCTGCGTCTTCCTCAGCTACCCGCAGGTCAGTGGATTATTTGGGGTACCTTGGGGAAAAGGCTGGTGGTTCGGCCCTTTAAGGAGGACAAGATTAGAAAGATCACATAAACACTTGGGGGTATTTGCAGCAGAAATCTTTCCAGAAGTTTTTAGGAGGTTATGTGATTTCACAAGTACTTTTAATCCCTCTGAGCCTCAATGTTTTTTTTTTGTTTTTACTATAAATGGGGGAATAATAATGCATATTAATAAACTAAAGCAGAAAGGAAGTAAGATGTCACTCTTGTTATTGTAGCTAAAGGTCGAGCGTGTTGGTTCATTGATTCTTTACTATCTGTCCACATAGGGGAGTTTAAGACTAGGATACCTCTGACAGGTAGACCAGACTACCCAGAGGGGTCCATAGAAGACCTGGTTTTTATAGTCTACCTTCTAAAAACTGGTGCAGTGCCCTGCGGAGATTTTATTAACCATTCCACGTCTCCTCCACCACCACCAGCCAAGAAAGACCTTTTGATCTGATGATGAGAAGACGTTGGTCAGCCTCCAGTTAGTTTCTGAAGCTAGACACCTTAACTGTTCTCACCTCCTTTCTCTTCCTCACTTTCTGAATCTGGCAATGTTGATTACCCTTCCTTCTTGAAATTTCCTTCTCTCTTGGTTGGGCAAGACACAGTACTATTCTTGCCCTCATTCCAACTCCTTGACCACTCTTAGCTGACTCCTGTTCTTTCGCTAAATATGGTAGTACAAAGAGAATGACAATTCAAGTATCCAGAGTGGGCAGAAGTATCAGAGAAGGTTTGATACACTTGAATATAATATGAGCACACAAGCAAGGAGCTGATGTAGATAAAGAGATTCTAGGAAAGAGGTGAAAGTGTGGAAGCTAGTTCGGGAATGTTAAAGTGATGTGATTGAGCGTGCAGGTATAAGCAAGGAGATATCAGCTGAGACCAAAGAAAACTATTACCCTTTCCAGGGGCATCCGAGTTTTAAAAGAGGAAGCGTAGACAAAATAAATACACATACTTAAAACGTAATCTCTAACTGAGGCACCTGGGTGGCTCAGTTGATTGAGTGTCTGACTCTTGAGTTTGGTTCAGGTCATGATCCCAGGGTCATGGAATCCAGCCCTGTATGGGGCTCTGTACTCAGTGTGGAGCCTGCTTAAGATTCCCTCTCTCTCTTTCTCTCCCTCTCTCTCTCTGCCACTCTCCCCGACTCTCCCTCTAAAAAATGAAAAAAAATAATCTCTAATGGAAGGAGAAATTTGGGGGCTGAGAATTTTCCTAGTGCCTCTCAAATTGTACTGCAGTACGCCTAACAATAACATTTTTTTAAAAATGTTTATTTATTTAGGGGCGCCTGGGTGGCGCAGTCGGTTAAGCGTCCGACTTCAGCCAGGTCACGATCTCGCGGTCCGGGAGTTCGAGCCCCGCGTCGGGCTCTGGGCTGATGGCTCAGAGCCTGGAGCCTGTTTCCGATTCTGTGTCTCCCCCTCTCTCTGCCCCACCCCCGTTCATGCTCTGTCTCTCTCTGTCCCAAAAATAAATAAACGTTGAAAAAAAAAATTAAAAAAAAATGTTTATTTATTTATTTTGAGAGAGAGAGAGAGAGTAGGGCAGGGGCAGAGAGAGAGAGAGAGAGAGAGAGAGAGAGAGAGAATCCCAAGCAGGCTCTGTGTTATCAGCACAGAGCGCAGGGCTCAATCTCACAAAACATGAGATCACAACCTGAGCTGAAATCAAAAGTCAGTCACTCAGGGACACCTCGGTGGCTTAGTCGGTTAAACGTCTGACTCAGGTCATGATCTCACAGTCTATGAGTTTGAGCCCTGCACCAGGCTCTGTGCTGATGGCTCATGCTGACAGCTCAGAGCCTAGAGCCTGCTTCAGATTCTGTGTCTCCCTATCTCTCTGCCCCTCTCCTGCTTGTGCTCTGTCTCTCTCTGTCAAAAGTAAACATAAAAAAAAGTAAAAAAAAAAAAGTCAGATGCTTAACCGACTGAGCCACCCAGGCACCCCACCAATGATATTTTCCACCACACACCTGTCACGTTGACTGTAGCTCTTGAGTTGGTTTCACTTTTATTGGAATTCAAAAGGTGATGATGTCATTGAAATGTGAGGATAGGGGCGCCTGGGTGGCGCAGTCGGTTAAGCGTCCGACTTCAGCCAGGTCACGATCTCGCGGTCCGTGAGTTCGAGCCCCGTGTCGGGCTCTGGGCTGATGGCTCAGAGCCTGGAGCCTGTTTCCGATTCTGTGTCTCTCTCTCTCTATGCCCCTCCCCCGTTCATGCTCTGTCTCTCTCTGTCCCAAAATAAACGTTGAAAAAAAAAAATTAAAAAAAAAAAAAGAAATGTGAGGATATTTACTAGGGAATTCTTACCTTTTCAGTGGGCAGCTAATAGCATTCTAGACTTCGTATGGAATGGAAAGATGACCTAAGTTTCCTGTCATCATTTGTGAGATGAGAAACTGACCCAAGGAGCTGACATGGCTTCTTCAAGATCACAGAATTAGACTGTGGTATTGACTGAGGCTCAAATTCAGGTCCTTGGCTCACAAGTCCTAGCCTCCAACCCCATCCTCTGTGGTCTGCTGAATCCTGTGCAGGTTCTGCTGAGGAACCACAGGGAGTAGTGATGGCAAACGGTGGATACCACCCCTGGCCCGCCGAGTCACCATACTCTTTAGTTCACTAAGAACCAGCGAGGAAAGTGGGCTCACTGTATCATTTATGTCTTCACAACTTGCAAAGCACTTCACAGATATTATTCCATTTGGTCCTCGGGAAGGCAGTTAATCCTTCTCACTCGGAAGGGAAAACTATATTGATTTATTTATGTCACATTTATTGGATAACTATTATGTGTCGGGTCCAATATCAGATCAGCACCAGGAAGTTGAACAAGCATCTTTGTCTCCAAGGGACCCACAATCTATTTTAGGAGGCAAAAGTGAATAGATAGTGAATGGATACGATACAATGTGGTATTACAACTGAGGCATCAGCAAAATACTAGGGGAGCCTGGAGGAGGCTGATATTTCTCGGTGGGGTTGGACAATTCATCATTAAGGAGGTGACATTTGACCTGGACGGTGAATTAAGAGGAGTTTGGAGGTTAAGCGCATCCATGCACATGAGATATTATATGCAAATGCTTGCAGGTGTTTCAATAAATCCAGGATGTGTTTTGGGAAAGGTAAGCACCTGCATGAAGTTGAAGTGCAGTGTTTTAAGTGAGCAGAAACAGAGGGATGTTTGGGAGAGGTATGGAAACCTTGTAAACGGAGGACCACAGGAGTTTCAAGCCAACTGCTTTTTAGGAATGTAACAGCATCAGCCTGGAAGCTGGCTTAGACCTGTTTGGAGGTTTCTGCAGTGGCCGAGGGTGGGTGAAGGGAATTACGACAGCCTAAACCCGGACTATGGACAAGGGTTGTAGGAGAGAGTGGCAGATTCTAGTGCTGCTATGGCCAACGTGATAGGACTCAGAGACTCTGAATATGGGAAGGGACAAGAGAGAGGAGGCTGGGATGAGTCAGGTTTCTAGTCTGGGCGGCTGCGTGGAGATGATTACTTTAGCTGAGATCTTTGACACGGGGGTCAAGTGTGTTGGAGAGAAGACAGAGGGTTTCATTTGGGATATGTTGGATTCGAGATGCCTGGGAGATACAAAGGAAGCAGTTAGGACTTTGGGAATTAGACCTTAAGCTTAAAAGAAAAAAAAAAAAAACAAAGAGAAAAGAAAAGATTTTTGCTTCAGTAAGAAATCTAACAATCAGTTATCAGGGGCTGGAGGGTTGACGAAATAGGGAGAGCTTGGTAAAGGGTCATAAGTTTTCATATATAAGATGAAGAAGTTCCGAGGATCTAAAATAAAACACACGGACTATATTTGATAACACTGTATTATATAATTGAAATTTGCCAAGACAGTAGAACTTAAATGTTCTCACACACAATAAAAGGATAAGTGTGTGAGATGGTGGATGTGTTCATCAACAAGATGGGTGGTGGGGCACCTGGATGGCTCAGTCGGTTAAGCATCTGACTTTGGCTCAGGTCATGATCTCATGGTCCGTGGGTTCGAGCGCCGCTTTAGGCTCTGCGTTAATAGCACAGAGACTGGAGCCTGCTTTGGATTCTGTGTCTCCCTCTCTCTCTGCCCCTCCCCTGCTCACGCTGTCTCTCTCTCTCAGAAATAAACATTGAAAAATTAAAAAAATAAAAAGATGGGTGGCCGGGGCGGGGCGGGGTGGGAGCAGTCTTTTCTCAAGGTGCACAAATATGAAATCAGAGTGATATGTTCTTTAAAAATCTTAAAATTTAGTCACTTACACTTCAATAAAGCTGACATTTAAAAAAAGAAATCCAACAGAGTGAAAAGTTTGAGTTTACTTTCAGGATTACATGTGACAAGTGCGCTGATTTTGTTTCTGGATTTGCAAAGAAAACTCACAGGTGTTTGTCACAGTCAAAAGCAGCAATGTAATTTAAATATGATCCCAGACAAAAAATAATTTGTGAAGGTAACCCGTTGGAATTGTAGACTTTTCCAGAGTTGAAAGGTACAGTCAGGCGGCAGAGTAATGATCTCTAAAGTCTTAGAAATAACCTCTGCAAGGTCAGTTTTATGATGCAGGTACCTGCTTTTGTGAGGCTACAGGGGAAGACAAAATATTTCCTCCTTATTTTGCCGAGATTTCTTTGACTAACTTGTAGAAACTTTCAGTTTGGAGACTCAAAATTTACATATGGGACTGAATAAGGCAGAATAAGAGTTTTGTTAACAACAGAGTTTATGAAGCGTGTAAGTGTTTGCACCTACAGAAGACAGTTGGGCTCAGAGGTCTGTGAGTGATTCCTGGGTGATGGTCATCGTCACGGGAGTAGGTGAGTTCCTCTCTGGAAGACGACGAAGACTGGGGGGAAGAAGAACCCCCCAGAACAGGCCCCCAGGGGTGCCAGAGTCTCTGCTCTGGGTGTAGGGTTGGGTCTCACGATCACCAAAGACCACAGTGAAGGCCCAACTAATGACTTCTGGGTCAAGTCCAAGTGGGCTTTCCTCTGCGCTGGGGCTTAATTGAAGTTCCCTTGTGATGCAGGCAGACGTCATTGCAATTGTATATCATCATTCTGATGATGCTTTGACTCCAGGAATTCTGGTCCTGTTAGGGTCACATGCCAACCCCGATCCCCTCACTTCCTTTTCTAACATTTCTTCTCAATGTTTTCTGAGTTCCAGCTGTGCACCACGCCAAGCTACTTCGCAGCAATTCCAAGGGGCGTGTATAGTTTTCATTCCTATTTTATAAAAGAGGAAATTGAAGCTTAGAGGGCTGCGTATCTGGCCCAGGGCCACACAGTTCCCATCTGGTGGAACCAAGATTCAATCCACATAGCCTGGATCTGACTCCAGAGCCCATGCCCCAGGGCCTGGCCACATACTGGCCTCTTGTGTCCCCAGCACTGTGTCTGTGGCCTCGGCGTGAGGCTGAGACATATGAATTCCTCACTCTAGTGTAGGGTCTGTGTGTGTGGCTGCCTTTTATCTCCTGTCATAGCCTGTGGAGGGAGGGGAACTAGTTTTTGTTCATTCTTTCCCTCCTCACGGTCCTCTGTTGAATGGTTGAGGATATGAGGACTTCAGGTTAAGGAGGGGGAAGAGCCTGGGGTAAAATCGTTGTGGTCTGTTCTCATTAAGAGACAGGTGTGTCTTACCTTAAAATCAGTAGGAGCTCAGGGTCGCCTGGGTGGCTCAGTTGGTTAAGCATCCGACTCTTGGTTTCAGCTCAGGTCATGATCTCGTGGTTCAGGAGTTCAAGCCCCACGTCGAGCTCTGTGCTGACAGCACAGAGCCTGCTTGGGATTCTTAATCTTTCTCCATCTCTCTGCCCCTCCCAGTCACTCTCTCTCAAAATAAATAAATAAACTTTAAAAAATTTTTTAAAAAATCAGTTAAGCTCTGGCCTTGACAAAACACTGTAAGAGTAGATATGGATGTGGGGCAGTATTACCTTTCTTTAAAACATTTTATCATTAGGTGCTTTTTTTTTTTTAATGTTTATTCATTTTTGAGAGAGAGAGAGTGTGAGCAGGTGAGGGGCAGAGAGAGAGGGAGGGACAGAGAATCCGAAGTGGGCTCTACCCTGACATCAGAGAGCCCTACTTGGGGCTTGAACCCATGAACCACAAGATCATGACCTGAGCCTAAGTTGAACACTTAACCAGTTGAGCCACCCAGGCGCCCCTGTCACGAAATGCTTCTGCATGTGAATTCAACAAACATTTATTGAGTACTTTAACTGTGTGAGGCACAGTGCTAGGTACTAGGTGAGGCAGAGACGAGTAAGCACCCACCTCTGACTTCAAGGACCTTGCGGTCTAGTGTTGCGGACAGACTTCGGATGTTAATTATAAGCCAAGTCAGAATCAAAATGATGAACACTGAGTTGTAATTAGAATATGGAGACTGGCTTGGAGGAAAGAAGGGGCCATTGGATAAGGGGCTGGCAGAATGAGTAGGAATTAAAGAGGGAAGAAGGACCAGCAGGTGATATGGGCAGGAGTGTCCTAGGAAAGTATTTGGGACTGTCAGAGATCCAGGTTGTTCAGGCCAGCCAAAGCATGAGGGCTCAGACCAAACCCCCGAAAAGGTCTTTGCCAGAGGCCAATTGAATGAGTGCCAATTCCTGAAGGATCAGTTTGCTGCAACCATATTTGCTGAATTTATCGGATTATCAATTTACTGAACGTTGTTTTATTTTTTTAATATAATTTGTTGTCAAATTGGCTCACATACCGTGTGTAAGATATACTCTTGGTTGTGGGGGTAGATTCCCATGGTTCGTCACTTACCTGCAACACCCAGTGCTCATCCCAACAACTGCCCTCCTCAGTGCCCAGCACCCGTTTTCCCTCTCCCCCATCCCCTATCCACCCTCAGTTTGTTCTCTGTATTTAAGAGTCTCTTATGGTTTGCCTCCCTCCCTCTCTGTTTGTAACTATTTTCCCCCTCCCCCACGGTCTTCTGTTCAGTTTCTCAAGTTCCACGTATGAGTGAAAACATATGGTATCTGTCTTTCTCTGCCTGACTTATTTCACTCAGCATAATACCTTCCAGTTCCATCCACGTTGCTACAGATGGCATGATTTCATTCTTTCTCATTGCCAGGTAGTATTCCATTTTATATATAAACCACATCTTCTTTATCCATTCATCAGTTCTGAACATTGTTTTAAATACGCATTTTGAATATACTCAATGATTACAAATATATGAATTTTGAACATAACTAACGAATATGTTCCTTGTAGCAGTATCTTAGGTATTTCTATTCAAATTCTTAAAGGTAGGGATTTAATCTTATGGCTGTGTTTTTATAAATATTCTCATGAATATTTTCCCCTGGTATATCCAATGTGTATTTTTTATTGTGAACATAACAACTGCAACAATTCATATGAGTAATTTTCACTTTATACTATTAGCTTCTTGACTTTTTATAGCCAAATTTTATTTTGCCAATGCATTGGTATTTTTATTTTATTTTATTTTATTTTTTTTAATTAAAAAGCTTCCATTTAATTTTTTAAAAATACGTATGGGTATTCTTATATCTCTTTCTTCAATTTCACTGAAATTCAACAAACATGAACTTATCAAAAATTGAAGAAAGTCATTTCTATCGTTTTTACAGCTCGTAACAATTTTTATTGGATGGGAGAAATTTATCATACTTGCAAATTTCACAGATGATTTGGTGGATTGTGTTTCACTATGTGAAACCAGCCTTACCCCCGTCTGTCTCCTGTCTCATCCAGATGGTTAGCCAAGAGGAAGAGAGAGACTAGAGATCAGGAAGGAGAAAAGAGAGGTGCAAACAAAAAAGAAAGGTGGTGTGTAAGGGCCCCAAATCTGGTCCTGGCTCCTTTCTACCTCTTTAGACAGCTTGCATGTATTCGGTACAAATTTTGTAAACATATTTTAGTAAGAGAATGCATTTGATAAGTTGGTCATCAGATTGAATTTATTTTTTCAGCAGAACTGTCTTAGCAGCTGTGTTTGGAGCTCAGGGACTAGGCTGAGCATCAGACGGAATTGCCCACAGCCGACAGCAGCTGAAGGCATGGCTTCATCAGAGATGAATTTTGGAAAGATGAGGTTAAATGAGCCATTACTCAATGAGGACGTTAGGCCCCTCCACATAGTGTGAAGGGTCATTATAATCCTTTTCCCCCCAGTAATGTGGAACAGAAATATAGGTCATCATAAATTGTTGTTTTTTTTTTTTTATTCTACAACGTGGGACAGAAATATCTCTGAGGGAAATTTTGAGGGCCCTCCCTTTATTTACACAGATATGTGTATATTATGAATTATGGACACATGGGAAGTGTAGAATTATCTGGATCTAATACGTATCAGAATAAAAGATGAAATTCAGTATTTCCTTAGGAGTTAACTTCATACAGTCCTTTGAGAACAAGGACTATTTTTTTTTTTTTTATGTTTGTTCATTTTTGGGAGAGAAAGACAGTGTGAGGAGGAGAGGGGCAGAGAGAGAGAGGGAGACACAGAATCCGAAGCAGGCTCCAGGCTCTGAGCCATCAGCACAGAGCCCGATGCAGGGCTTGAACGCATGACCCGCGAGATCATAACCTGAGCTGAAGTTGGACACTTAACCCACTGAGCCACCCAGGCGCCCCAGAGAACGAGGACTATTTTTAATGTAAATTTAAGATACATTGTTTTTCCCAAAGAGAACAGGAGCGGTGGAGAGAAAAGTGTCCCTCATGATTTTGCTTAAAACAAGTCTTTAAATAGTCTGATTAAATAATGAAAGTACATTTGTCACATAAATTTTTACTTTTCTTTGTATATCTATATGTATATCTATAGTTATATGTATCTCTCCATAAACCATTCTTTCAAAACTGCAAATTGCTTGATGGTTTATTGTCTTTGTTGACAGTTGTCATGAGGAACTCTCAATACTACACAGATCTGGCTCCTTTTCTCTGTCTCATCATTTGCCTGCCTTTTGGTTTTATTTTGTTTTACATTTGTTCCCTCTTCTCCAACTCCTCTGCCATTTCCTTGGTCAGACCATCTTGCGGCTCACGTGGCCAATTGCAATAGTCTTCCTTAACTACCCTGTTTCCTCTCTCTGTTTACTTCAGTCTGTCGTGTACACAACTGCCATACTGCTCTTTTCAGAGCATGGTAATGAGTCACTCCTTAGCTTCAAAGTAAACAAAGGGTAAACAAAACCCAAAACAAAAAACAACGATTCTTTATTCCCTAAAGAGTAGCATCTGTAAATTCCTAAACCTGACGCTTACGTCCCATTCAGACACATGTATAAGCTGCCCCTTCTTAGCAACCCCCTCTCCTCTCCTCTGAGCAAAGTACTTCCACAGAGACTAACACTCACTGTCTTGTGCTGTGACACTGTATTCATGTCCTCTCTTCCACTCTAGGCCTTAATTTTCTTGAAGATGTGGACCCCACAGCATTTATCCTGGTGCATTACGACAAGTAGGAACTCAATGACTATTTATTTTTGTTTATTTGTTTTTTGAAAGAGAGAGAGAGAGAGAGAGAGAGAGAGAGAGAGAGAGAGAGAGTGACCGGGGAGAGGGGCAGAGAGAGAAAGAGAGAGAGAGAGAGAGAGAGAGAGAGAGAATTCCAAGCAGACTCCACACTCAGCATGGAGCCCAACTCAGGGCTCCATCCCATAACGCTGGAATCATGATCTGAGCCGAAATCAGGAGTTTGCTGCTCAACAGATTGAACCACCCAAGTGTCCCTCAATGACTGTTTATCAAATTGAGTTCTTTTGGCAGAGAACTGTGGGAGAAGCATCAGGTCATGCACCCCAGTGCTCCTCTAAATGGGATCCGTCATAGAAAAAAGAAAATGGCAGCCTGGCCCTTACTTAGGCTGTGGAAAGTCTCTGATCCAACTCTGTTCCAAATGACCTTGGTCGCTGCTCTATTTGCTACTGTCCTTGGTGAGTAATAGAGAGGTATGTTCATTTTGGCAACAGATATTCAAGATCATCCACTCATTCACTCTTAAGACTAACAGATGATTCAACTTTGAGCGGAAAGCCACATTCAGCAACAAGGGATTTATTTGATCAGAAACTTAGAATTTGAAGGTTAAGAGGATTTGGAGTTATTTGGGATTTAAGGGTACTTCGTTTTATCCACAAAGGAAGCAGTTTTCTAGACACTTCCTCCTACCATTTCTCCTCCAGGGATTTCCAAAACAATCTGTCTCCCAAGCATGACTTGAAACAAATCTATAGGATCTATCAGCCTGACTGAGCAATTTTCACTGCTTCTGGGTCTATCTAGAATAGAGAGGGGAATGAAGTATAGACTTCTACTTGGGTTCCGGAAATGTAAATGAATCCTCTAATTTAATTCTTGCAAGGTCAGCAGGATTAAGACTTTTATGTTTCTTTTTTTTTTTTTAATTTTTTTTTCAACGTTTATTTATTTTTGGGACAGAGAGAGACAGAGCATGAACGGGCGAGGGGCAGAGAGAGAGGGAGACACAGAATCGGAAACAGGCTCCAGGCTCTGAGCCATCAGCCCAGAGCCCGACGCGGGGCTCGAACTCACGGACCGCGAGATCGTGACCTGGCCGAAGTCGGACGCTTAACCGAATGCGCCACCCAGGCGCCCCAAGACTTTTATGTTTCAAGGGCTCCATGCTTTTTCCTTCATATCACTCAAAATCCAGCATGTACCAAAAAAAAATGCAAATTAAAAATGTTGTTCTTATCCATCTCCCAGCCACCGGGGTTTCCCTTTCCTGAGGCAACCAATCTGACACGACGTTTTTATCATTACCATCATCATTATCCTTTATCGGCAAATGCGTGTTACTCATCGCTCACTGGATTCCTTGAACAATGAGGATAATAGGAGTTGTAATTTTTCCTGATTAGAGGGGAAAAGAATGGTTCTTCCTCTAAAAATCATACTACTGAAATATTGAGATGCTGTGTTTCAAGGCATTAACTTCCGCCATTCTTTGTCATTTTGGTGCCCAGGTAGTTGTGGTCCGCCACCGAATTTATACTTTGCTTCCCCAATAAATGTGTTGAACCAGACTTCCTTCATCTCTGGGACTATCCTGAAATACACCTGCCGTCCTGGCTACAGTAAGGATCCTTATAAAAGTCAGGATGTTACCTGCCGACACAGGTCATGGAACTACGATGAGTTCTGTGTCAGTAAGTATGAACATTTATTTTTCTTATTTGCGCTTTGCCCCTCTTTGCAAAATTGTCTCAGGAATTACGTTTCCTGACTGCAAGTGGTAATATTTGGTTACTAAGAAACCATCCGGTTGTCAGTTACTGATTCCAATGTACACATGTGTGCTACCTTTTGAAAAACATAAATAAAAAAACCAAAGAAGACAAAAATTACAAAGTACCTAGTTGCAGTGAAAACTAAGTTTATCCTTTACAACGTAGTTCGGTTAACACTTCTTTCCAAAGTGAACTGCAAATTCAATTTTACTATTTTGAAAACCATATTCATTCTTTACAAAGATGCCTGGGCGGCTCAGTGGGTTAAGCTTCCGACTCGATTTCGGCTCAGGCTTAATCTCACCGTTTATGGAATTGAGCCCCAAATTGGGCTCTGCACTGACAGCACGGAACCTGTTTGGGATTCTCTCTCTCTCCCTTTCTCTCTGCCCCTCCGCTGCTTGCATGCACTCTGTCATCTCAAAATAAACACGTAAACTTAAAACAAAAAGTTTTGTGGCTAGAGAGTGGTAATGTAGTTTCCAAAGAAACTTCACCCAAAATATTTGCTGTGTTTGGAAGAAGATTCTGTGATTCACTTGTGGTTGAGAATATATTCCATAACGTTTTTCCAATAGTAAGGGTATACAGTCTACGCTTTTTATTGTACCTTTTGTAACTCATGACATGCATTTTCGACTGGCCTAAATACAAAGTATATGCCACAAATATAGAATGGACCATAGCTCCCTAATCAGTGTCTATCCTGGGTCGTAGACTCCATTACCACAGTGATTTAGCGGAGTCCTTTTCTTTAGTGGTGAAATGTACCAGAAAAATATGGGATCACGTTTTGTATTCATTTATCCCCCAAAGTAAACATTTAGTGATTCAGGATCAGAAATAAGTTTGAATTTCAGCTTCTGGGTCTTTCTAGAAGCATAGGCCAGAGCTAATCAATCAATCTTCTTTTCTAATGCCTTATCTGTGAATACTTGGAATCACTAATTATCATTTGAAATTTTTTTTTTTTTTTTTTGGTCAGAGAAAAGATGCAGACATCCTGGAGAATTACAAAACGGGCAAGTGATAGTTAAGACAGATATCTTGTTTGGATCACGCATAGAATTCGTCTGCTCAACTGGGTGAGTGCGAAGCAATCTAGAAACAATTCTTTTAAGTTAATTTTTTAAAAAGTAGCTAATGTGTTCATATAGTTCAAAAGTAAAAGTGATATAAGACCGTATACGCTGAGGATTGTCACTTCTACTCTCTCACCCTCCACCCATTCCTTTGTGTCCTTAAACAGGGATCCACTTTTTTGCTTTCTTATGTATCTTTCTGGTGTTTATCTTTAAAAATACAAGTTAAGAAATTAGTATACGTTTTTATCGCACCTTTCCAATAACGAACATAACTTTGAATCTTTCTTTCTTTCTATCTCTTTTTCTTTCCTTCTTTCTTTCTTTCATTCTTTCTTTCTTTCTGTTTCTTTCTTTCTTTCTTTCTTTCTTTCTTTCTTTCTTTCTTTCTTTCT
>NW_024412620.1:2208062-2261155 GCF_014898765.1 Herpailurus yagouaroundi
TCTTTCTTTCTTTCTTTCTTTCTTTCTTTCTTTCTTTCTTTCTTTCTCTGAGAGAGAGTGCAGGTGGGGGAGAGGGGCAGAGGGAGAGAGAGAATCCCAAGCGGGCTCCAAATTCAGCATGGAGTCCAACACCAGGCTTGATCCCATAACCCTGGGATCATGACCTCAGCTGAAATCAAGGGTTGGGTGTTCAACTGACTGAGCTATCCAGGCACCCCTGAGTCTTGCCTTGTTTTCTACTCATCAGTGTATACAGGACATAGTTTCATGTTTGTGCCTAGAAGTTTCTTATTGATTTGCCTTTACAACATCAAAGAATGTTATCGTATGATGCATCACGGATTAACAATCTCTTTGATGGATCCATAGATATTTCTAATTTTTGCTATTCTGAACAGTGTTCGGATGCATTACTTGGCACATATATAAATTTTTACAGATGTAGTTATATCTATAGGGTCAATTTCCAGAGTGGGATTTCTGGGTCAAAAAGTACACATATTTGAAAAATTTAAAGATACTGCAAAATTGCTCTCCTTAGAGGTTACAGTGTTTTGCAGGGTATGTAAATGCCTTTCTCTTCAAAAACTTTCTGTATTGTCAATCTTCAGAAACCTTGTAAATTTTTTGAAAATTTTCCAATTTAAGAGGTAAAACTGGAAGCTCACCATAGTTTCAACGTATATTTCTCTTATTATGAGTGAGGTTGAGCATATTTTTATGTGTTCAAGAGACATTTGTATTTATTTGGGGACTATTTGCCATATTCCTTTGCTTATTTTTTCAATTAATTTGTTGAAATTTTTATTCTTAATTTCTAGGGTAGATATGTACATACATAAACCTATATACACACACACACACACACACACACACACACACACACACAAGATATATACACATGAACCTATGCATATTAGGGTTTAGACCTTTTTTCTGATATGAACTGCAGACTTTCCCCCCAAGTATATAATTTTTCTTTTGACTTGGTATTGATACATTTTTTTTTCTTCTCAAGGAAAAACTGTACTTTGGCTTCAAGTTTATCGATTTCTCTTTTTAAAATGGCTTCTGGGGGTGCTTAAGCGGCTCAGTCAGTTAAGTGTTGGATTCTAAATTTTGGCTCAAGTCATTATCTCATTCTTATGAGTGTGTTCTACGCCGGGCTTGGAGTCTGCTTAGGATTCTGTCTCTCCCTCTGCCCCTCCCCTGCATGCGCACTCTCTCTCTCTTTATTTCAAATGAATAAGTGAAAAAATAAAATAAAATAAAATAAAATAAAATAAAATAACTTCTAGATTTTAGGTCTTCATTTAAAAGCCCTTCTCCAATACAAGATTTTAAACGGTTTGCCTAGATTTCTTCTACTGCTTGTACGTTTTCATATTTTTTGATGTTTAAAGCTTTGATCCATTTGGAGTCAATATACAATATACAGCATGAGGTGCCTATTTTAGGCAATGCTTTTCCAAATGACTGGAACCTGTTACCCCAAAAGTCCATCTTCAGTTTACAAATTTGAGAGTGCTTTTCGGTACTGTAATAAATTCTCATATGTGTCTTATATATATCGTGTATGTATCTATATATGTTTCTACTCAAAGCCATTGTTTTGCCTGTATATTCATATACATATTTCACAGTGACATACTTATCAAGACTTTATAATGTGTTTTAATAGCCAATATGGGTAGTCCTGCCTTCTTGGCTTTAAAAAAATTTTTCCTGATAATAATTGTTTTCTACATAAAGTTTTAAGTTAAGCATCTTTTATTTTATTTTTAAAAAGTATACTTATTTTGAAAGACAGGGAGATAGAGAGAGAGAGAGAGAGAGAGAAAGAGAGAGAATGAGAGGGGGAGGGGCAGAGACAGCGGGGGCAGAGGGCCCAAAGCAAGCTCTGTGCCAAGAGCACAGAGCCCTACGCGTGGCTCAAACTCAGGAACTGTGAGATCATGACCTGAGCCAAAGTTGGATGCTTAACTGACTAAGCCACTCAGGCATCCCTAAATTTAGGCATATTTTAGATTCAGTGCTGGGGGGTTGGGGGAGAGGGGAAAGTCGGTGATGGGCATTGAGGAGGGCACTTGGTGGGATGAGTACCAGGTGTTGTATGGAAGCCAATTTGACAATAAATTATATTAAAATGCAAAAAATAAAAATAAAAAAAAATCAGTGCTGGATTAGTGTTTAACTTCATTTTTGAAGAACAGACTTTTTTTTTTCTTTTTTTAATGTTGAGTCTCCCTGGACAAGCACAGGTTCTTATAGGGGATGCAAAACTTCTCCTCTCCCCTCTCAGGGTCTCTGAACGGGCCTGAGAATTAGGCTGATATAAAACAGATTAACAGGAGAAAAGCATACACATTTTATTTTTAGACATACATGGGAGCCTACACAGGAAAACTGAAGACCCAAGAAGTGATTAGGCCTAAGTGTTTATATGCTAGGTTGAATAAAAAGTAACAATTGTAGGGGCGCCTGGGTGGCGCAGTCGGTTAAGCGTGCGACTTCAGCCAGGTCATGATCTCGCGGTCCGGGAGTTTGAGCCCCGCGTCGGGCTCTGGGCTGATGGCTCAGAGCCTGGAGCCTGTTTCCGATTCTGTGTCTCCCTCTCTCTCTGCCCCTCGCCCGTTCATGCTCTGTCTCTCTCTGTCCCAAAAATAAATAAACGTTGGAAAAAAAAATTAAAAAAAAAAAAGTAACAATTGTAGAAAAGTAACAAAATACATGGGGAGGCTACAAGAAGATTAAGGGTTATTTCCGCAAGGTCTGTCTGTATAGATTTCTCTTGGCTTCAACTCCTCATCTCTGGTGAAAAGACTTTTTTTCCTCGCGGTATAGGGAGAGCATCTTCTACATGAAGAGTTTTATCTCCTGCTTTCAGAAAGAAAAGAAGTCCAAGTGCCCTTCCTATGTCTGACATTTCAAGTGCCTTTAGCTCAAAATAATCTTTAGTAATTTTACTCTTTGTTGTCCTGGAACAGCTCACTTAGTTCAACATTTTGTGCTGCGAGCTGCGATTTTAAAATGTAGATTATTATTTTACTTCTGTAATACTTACTTGATATGCATTTCAAAATAGCTATTTTGTTTTGTGCTGTGTTCCTTTGTCAGATTCTCCGACTGAGTATGTGTTGATTCTCCTTTGCTTGCTATCCGTGCCTAACGTTTTCCTCTAATGTTGTTGCTCCCTTTAGTTTGGTCTTCTCACATGTATCCTTATTTATCCCTTATGGCTCCCAAGACAGAAAGTGAGAAGATTCACAACGCCAGTGCTGTCGGAACACTAAAGTGTTCCTATTGGAATAGCTGGAAACCACACTTTTCACTTGGTTTCCTGAGTAGTTTGGAAAATGTACATTTTTAAGAAGTTTCAAAATGAAGAAATGCTTACATCTCAGTGTCTCTTATCTTATTAAAAGATTAGTTTTTCTTTAAGTCATTATTAAATAAATCCAACTAGGATTACTACGTATTATTATTTATTATTAAATAAAGCCAACTGGAGGTCCCATTTGCATTAATCTTCAATCAGAGTGTACATTTATTCCTTGATGATAGCACAATTTTAAGACATACTAACAGTGCTTTTTCTTTCTGTTACCATAATATACAGAGGGCAGTAAGACAAACTGAAGAAAGCTTAGAACTTGTCAAGAGCTATAAAAATGGGGATCGTGAACAGAGAGCTAATGGTGTATTGGAGAGGGTAAGCACCTGTAAATCAGAGGGAGGCTGCCTGTCCAAGGACAGGAAAGTTTGGGGCCAGTAACCTGGCTGGTACCGACATCTACAAAACACTTCGGAACACACTCGAATGAGCCTTTTACCCTACATTTTCCCGTTTGAGCTCGGGATAAACCCCATGCCTGACAGATAGTCGCTGCCCGCCAACAGATTCCAGAATAAAAGAATGAATGAACGAACACACACATCTCACTGCGGTGATAAGTTTTACTGAACGGAGTGCTCGGTGGGAAGTGCTGTTTAGAAAATATTGTTTCTTCACTGTTTAATATTGCGTAACCAGTTAACGTATTTAGACCCCTTTGTCCAGCTTCATTTAGAGTCAGAGGAATTTCATTACAATCTTTGGCCCTCTCTTATTCAGATACGTTTTAGTTGGCTCAGCCACTAGTCATTGTGAGATCCAAGATAGAGGAGTTGATTGGAGTCATCCTCTCCCACAATGTATAAGTAAGTAAAGACTTTTTCTGACTTGACCACAAACCTACATCAACCATGTTCGGTACTAAAACTCCCGTGTATCTTTGCTGCGTCTTCTACCCGCCATTAAAAGCTGCATCATGAAGTTTAGATTTGCAAGGATACCTTCCCTGATGATTTCTTTCTCTTCATTCACTCATCCCAGTCGCCAAGTGCGATCCTCCTCCAGCCATCAGTAATGGGAAGCACAGCGGTGGAGATGAAGATTTCTATACATATGGCTCCTCTGTCACCTACAGCTGTGACCCCAACTTCTCGCTCTTAGGCAAAGCCTCCATTTCTTGCACAGTGAAAAATAAAAAAACAGGCGTCTGGAGCCCAAGTCCTCCTACTTGTAAAAGTAAGGCACGGTGCCTGGGGGGGGAGAGGGGGAGGCTCAGTTGGGTAAGCATCTGACCCTTGACAGTGGCTCAGGTTGTGATCTCGGGGTCATGAGATCGAGCCCCTCTCCTCCACATCGAACCCTACATGGAGCCTCTCATCAGCCTCCGCCCTGAGCATGGAGCCTTGCTGGAGGTTCTCTCCCTCTCTCTCTGCCCCATTCGAGCTCATGCGTACTCTCTCTCTCTCAAAATAATTAAAAAAACTTAAAAAAAAAAGCTAAGTCACAATGATGCATTGTGATTTGGAAGGTGAATTTGGCTTGGAAGGTGAATTTGTTGGGGGAAATGGAATGATGACAAGACTAATTATTGCCATGATGTATGCATGTATTCTCTCAACTGGTACTTATGCATGATGTACCATTGTGCAGTGACAAACAGCACCAATATCTCATTGGCTTTGCAAAGTAAAGGTTGGTTTTCATTCACACTCAGTCTGCTGAGTGTCCAGGAGACTCCAGGGCAGCTGGAGTCTAGGTGGAAATTTAGCAACAAACTTAGCAGCTTTGATCTTGTGGTATTTCCACATCAACATGTGCTTTCAACATCTGTTCAGTGGGTGAAGAGAGAAAAGTAAATCATGCCCTGGCTTTTAAAAAGAGCCTTGGGGGGCGCCTGGGTGGCTCAGTCGGTTAAGTGTCTTGATTTCAGCTCAGGTCATGATCTCACGGTCCATGAGTTCGAGCCCCGCGTCGGGCTCTGTGCTGACAGCTCGGAGCCTGCAGCCTGCTTCAGATTCTGTGTCTCCCTCTCTCTCTGCCCCTCTCCTGCTTGCTCTCTGTCTCTCTCTCCCCAAAATAATAAATAAACGTTTAAAAAATGTCCTCTATGGGTCCGCTTGACATATAGTGTTATTAGGCTTTTGTGTTATAGTTGACACAGGATTAACAACAACAGTAATATCTTCATTGCCATTTCTCTCTTATGACCCACTTGTCTCTTCTTGTGATTCTTTAGAAGTCACTTGTCCTAAGCCAGAGATTCAAAATGGAAAAATCGTCTTGGGATTTGGACCCCACTATACTTATAAAGACTCCATGGTGTTTGACTGCAATAGAGGTTTTATTCTCAAAGGAAGCAGTTTAATCCACTGTGAAGAAGATAACAACTGGGACCCTCCTCCTCCCACTTGTGAGCTCAGTAAGTACGGGCCATGAAAGGATTTCAATGTTTCCATCTAAATTACCCAGAAATGCTGGTGAGGGCATACTTGTATGCCTAGACCCACTTGCCCCACCGTAAAAATTTAAATTTAGATCAATGACTGTCTTTGTCTTGTAGTTATTGGGAAAAAAATGATTAGAGTCCACTGGGCAAGGTTGTCTATAACCACAAAATGCTGCCACATAGAGTTGCGCGGGTTGTGGACTCTCCAACCCTAAAGGGAGACATTAACATTGTAGATTAGTATATTTCGTTCAACAATTCTCTTGCAGTTAGTAGAAAATAGTTTTGTTCCAAAAAAAAAAAAAATCATTACATTATGATAACTTATTTGACAGATAATAATAAAGTGTCCCGTGTGGAGGGGGGGGAATGCCTTTTCCTAACTTCCACAAAAGGATTATATGGCCTAACTATGATTCTGACACTCTGCAATTATAAACTTATGTGAGTCACTGAGAATTACGTTAATACTAATAACGATAACTTGGTGCTAGTCCGTTTTCTGGTGTGGCTGATCCATCAGCCAGGGCAAGATGGTTCCTGACTGAATGAACACATGGCATCCTTTGGTAGGACAGGCTAGTCGATGATCACGGTTGCATCCCGAGTAACGGCATCGCTTCCCCCTTGTTCTTCTTCGACGAGCAGATAGTTGTCTTGGCTTACCAGACATCCCACATACCTCCTGGGAGATGTATAACTACCAGATGCCAACAAGACAGGGAGTTTATCCTATTGGAACTATGCTGAAATACAGGTGCCGTGATGGCTATAAACCTATTTCAGATGAGCCTACGACTGTGATATGTAAGGAAAACTTGACTTGGACCCCA
This sequence comes from Herpailurus yagouaroundi, assembly GCF_014898765.1. Classification (NCBI taxonomy): domain Eukaryota; kingdom Metazoa; phylum Chordata; class Mammalia; order Carnivora; family Felidae; genus Herpailurus; species Herpailurus yagouaroundi. The sequence goes on from NW_024412620.1 coordinate 2,214,676, forward strand.
TACGTAGAGTGTAAGGGTGAGTTTCTGCTTTTTAAATCTTTTTTATATTAAATGCCCAACCTGGGCTAGTATTTCTTTTCTTTTCTTTTCTTTTCTTTTTTTTTTTACCTTAAATGGAGGAAATTTTATCTTTCAAGAGAAATTGAGAATTATAATAATTCAACAGAATAGTGCAGTATTATTGTCAGGAGGGATCATGCAAGTCTTGGAGGAGCTGAGAATTATAACCTTTCCTTATCCTCGTTCAAAATCAAATGGGGGGGCGCCTGGGTGGCTCAGTGGGTTAAGCGTCCAACTTCGGCCCAGGTCATGATCTCACGTCGGGCTCTGGGCTGACGGCTCGGAGCCTGGAGCCTGCTTCACATCCTAGCCAACACCTGCTATTTCTTGTTCTTTTGCTACCAATCAATCTGGCAGGGTTGAGGTGATATCTCACTGTGGTTAATTTCATTTCCCTGATGATTAGTGATGTTGAACAACAACTTTTCATGTGTCTGTTGGCCATCTGTATATTTTCTTTAGGAAAATGTCAATTCAGGCATTTTTAATCAGATTATTTGATTTTTCAGTGTTGAGTTTGAAAAGTTCTTTATATATTCGGGATATTAACCCCTTACTGAATGCGTCATTTACAAATATCTTCTTCCATTCAGTAGGTTGCCTTTTTGCTGTGTTGAGGGATTCCTTCACTGTGCAAAAGACTTTTATTTTGGCATAGCACCAACAATTTATTTTTGCTTTTGCTTCCCTTGTTTGGAAGCGATAGATCCATAAAAATGTTGCCGATGCTAATGTCCAAGAGATTAATGCCCATGCTTTATTTTAGGAGTTTTATGGTTTTGGGTCTCACATTCAGGTCGTTAGTCCATTTTGAGTTTATTTTTGTATATGGTGTAAGACAGTGGTCCAGCTTCATTCTTTCGCACGTAGCTGTCTAGTCTTCTCAATACTCATTTATTGAAAGTATTGTGCTTTCCCCATTGTATATTCTTGCCTCCTTTGTCACAGATTAGTTGTTTATATAAGCATGGGTTCACTTTGGCGCCCTCTATTCTATTCTAGTGGTCTATGTGTCTATTTTTGTCCTAGTACCAGACATTTTTAATTACTACAGCTTTGTAGTATGTCTTAAGAGCTGGGGTTGTGTTACTTCCAACTTTGTTCTTCCTAAGGATTATTTTAGCTATTAGAGGTCTTTATGGTTCCATATAGATTTTAGGATTATTGGTTCTAGTGCTGTGAAAAACACTGTTGGCCTTTTGACAGACACTGCATTAAATCCATAGATTGTTTTGGGTGGTATGAACATTTTAAGAATATTAATTCTTCCAATCCGCGAGCATGGCATATCTCTCCTTTTGTTTGTGTCATCTTCAATTTCTTTCAACAATGCCGTATCGTTTTCAGAGTATAGGTCTTTCACTTCCTTGGTTAAATTTATTCCTAGGCATCTTATTCTTTTTAGTACAATTGTAAATGGGACTAATTTCTTAATTTCTCTTTCTGCTACTTGGCTGTTAGTATATGGAAACTGAATAGATTTCTTTTTTTAAAGCTTTTATTTGTTTATTTTGAAAGAGAGAGAGAGAGAGAGAGAGAGAGAGAGAGAGACTGAGAGCAGAGGGGGACAGAGAGAGAGGGAGAGAGAGAGAAAGAATTCCAAGCAGGCTGCACGTTGAAAGCGCAGAGCCCAATGCAGGGCTTGCACTCACAACTGTGAGATCGTGACTTGAGATGAAATGAAGAGTTGGACACTTAACTGACTGAGCCGCCCAGGGCCCTGAGACACAATAGATTTCTATGTATTGATTTTGCGTCCTGCCGTTGTTCTGAATTTATTAGTGCTAACAGTTTTTTGGAGGAGCCTTTAGGATTTTCTATATATAGTATCAGGTCCTATGCAAATAGTGATCGTTTTATTTCTTCCTTACCATTCGGATGCCTCTTACTTATTTTTTTTCTTGTCTGATTGCTGCAGCTAGTACTTCCAGTCCTATGTTGAACAAAAGTGGCAAGAGTGGGCATCTTTGTCTTGTTCTTGGTCTTACAGGAAAAGATTTCAGTTTTTCGCCATGATCATTGTGATGAAAAACCATGGGTTTTTCATGTGACCTTATTTTGAGATGTTTCCTTTAAACCCACTTTGTGGACACTTTTTTTGTCACGAATGGATGTTGTATTTTGTCAAATGCTTTTTCTACATCTTTTGAAATGATTATATGCTTTTAAACATGTTTTGCTTCTTGTTAATTTGATGTATCACATTCATTGACTTGCAAATATTGAACCACACTCCCATCCCTGGTATCAGTCTCACTGGTTTATATTGAACGGTCCTGTTAATGTATTGGTGAGTTTGGTTTGTTAATATTTTGTTGAGGATTTTTGCATCTGTGTTCATTAGGATTTTGGCCTGCAATTTTCTTTTTTAGTGGTGTTTGTTTCTGATTTTGGTATCAAGGTAATGCTGTCACTATAGAATAAATTTGGAAGTTTTCCTTCTGCTATTTCTGGAATAGTTTGAGAAGAATGGACGGTAACTCTTCCTTAAATGTTTGGTAGAATTCACTTGGGAATAGTAAGGGCATCTGGCCCTGGACTTTTTTTGTTGGAAGTTCAAAAACTTACTTTAAAATCATATTTATTTTACTCACTAGAGTCGTATTGATTTAATTCTTTAATAAAGGATATTTTTTAACCATTTAAAAAGCAGAAGAGAGAGTTGGGGCGCCTGGGTGGCGCAGTCGGTTGAGCGTCCGACTTCAGCCAGGTCACGATCTCGCGGTCCGTGAGTTCGAGCCCCGCGTCGGGCTCTGGGCTGATGGCTCAGAGCCTGGAGCCTGTTTCCGATTCTGTGTCTCCCTCTCTCTCTGCCCCTCCCCCGTTCATGCTCTGTCTCTCTCTATCCCAAAAATAAATAAACGTTGAAAAAAAAATTAAAAAAAAAAATAAAAAGCAGAAGTGAGGGACACCTGGGTGGCTCAGCCAGTTAAGCATCCGACTCTTGATTTCAGCTCGGGTCATGATCTCATGGTTTGTGAGATCCAGCCCCACGGTCAACATGGAGCCTGCTTGGGGTTCTCTCTCCCTGTCTCTCGCTCTGCCGCTCCCTCACTCATTTTCTCTGTCTCTCAAGATAAATAAGTAAACTTAAAAGAAGAAACTATTAAAAATAATAAAAAGCAGACGTGAAATGGTATTTATTCCAATTATCAGACAATCTGATTCAGTGTGGAATTGCACTCATGACTTAAATACTTAAAAGTATTTTTTACAGTATTACCTAAATATGAATATTATAATTTAGAAAATGTATCAATCTTGGACATTTTTATTGTAATTCATAAAGAAATGAGTGGTGAGAGTATTTGAGTATGCCCAAAAGTATCCCCATTGTAGTGCTAGTCAACCTCCTGATGTGAAGAATAGGACATTTTAATTTGCTCTGATATTTTCTTTACCTCAAACTATATCAAGTTCTACCTTAAAGTAGTTCTACTAATGAATAAGAAATTATATCTTTATATCAGCTCTTATTGGATTAAAATTAAAGACCTTAATAGCTCTTTCTCTTAAATTTGGCATCAAAAAAGAAAACTCCTGGCCATATGCAATAATTTAAATGTTTTTCTGTGCATTAGTTGTCAGGTGGCTATAAACTTTTTTTTTTAACTTTTTTAATGTTTATTTATTTTTGAGACAGAGAGAGACAGAGCATGAACAGGGGAGGGGCAGAGAGAGAGGGAGACACAGAATCTGAAACGGGCTCCAAGCTCTGAGTTGTCAGCACAGAGCCCGACGCGGGGCTCGAACTCATGGACCACGAGATCATGACCTGAGCCGAAGTCGGACGCTTAACCAACTGAGCCACCCAGGCGCCCCTGACTATAAACTTTTAAGGACAGTTTTCCTCCTGTTACTGAGGCAGCGTAAGTTATTAGCGGGGTTAGTAATGCTGTGACCCTAGTGAAAACACAAAGCGATGGGTGTCATTTGCATTGCTTTTGAATACTTCTCAAAATTTACATTTTCATAGAGGTTTCATCCCACTTCTTGTTTTGGAGGCTCCTAATGAAGTTATTTAGTTGGAGGGAAATGACTGGGTTGGAGTCCTTTAGCAATCAGGGGCAGGGAGAGCAGATCCAAGTGTCTCTGTTACCCTCCTCTGTTTCTCCAATTTCTCTTCAGTGGCAACATCCTCGGAAGGTGGAAATGAGCTTATTATCCATAGGAACTTCATTGAAGTGATTTTACTAACCTTTAGTCTCCCTTTTAATTTTTTAGAGGTATGTTGCCCAACACCAGAGCTGAAGAATGGCAAAATCAATGAACAGAGATCTAGTTCTGTCAATAGCTGTGATTTTTTCAATGGAGACGCAGTTTTATATACGTGTTACCAGAAATACCAGTTTGAAGCTAGATGTCAAGCAGATGGCACCTGGTATCCCAAGACACCAACATGTGATGAGAGTAAGAGCTTTTGGATTTGTGTTATTTTAGATGTTTCTTTGTATCAAAGCGATGGAGATTATTAAGGGAAGGTTTGAAATTGGCTAAAAGATTTTGTATACCCTGCACGGTTTTTGGAGTGGATAAATTTGTTAAAGAGCACTGCCCACCCCCTAGTCCAACTTTCCTCCCCCCCACCCCCCGTTGTTTATTCCCATCCTCTTGACCTTGCTTCTTTGCTTTGCTTTGCTTCGCTTTGCTTTTCTGAATCAGGAAATCGGCCCCATGTAATAGATCAGCTGGACTTTTCAATTATTGCCTTGTTTCTCTTGGTATTTTTGTCTTTTCTTGCCTTCTTTCTGATCCATATGCCTTAATCTGCAGTTCAATACCCACTCAAACCTATTTGAAACCATCTGTCTAAATTTGCTTCCTTTCTTCCTCAAACTTCCTCCTTTCCTTTTGTGTTCATCCATTTAGCTTGCACACACATACCCCAAATATACACCTATGAACCAGGCTCGGGTTTCCTCTGTTCTGTCAATTGGTTATCATGGATACCTCCCACATAGCCATAAGCACGAGCTAAAGAGGCACTTGGGCAATGGTGGATGGGCACAGGTAGGATCCGGGCAGCCTCTTTGTGCCAGATGTTGTGCCATCGGGTCCTGCTCATGCTCAATCCCAGATGACGACTTCCACTTTATAAATGAACGGTTTGCTCCCTGCCTGGCCTTCTAACTTGTTGGTTCTGAGAGACCAAGCTCATGAAGAGTGATTTTGGCACGGGCTCAGTTCATGACCCAATGTCAGGCACGGTTCCTATCAGGACCAAACAACATGCCAAGAGTTGTGTCTCCTACAGCACATAATTCTCTGCAGCAGTGCATGGCCTTGCTTCAGGATCTCAAGGGTCTATGCTGTGATCGTGCCATTGACATATGTATGTTTTCCGACTAGAGCCACCTTCAATATACGAGGCTCTGCAGGGTCCTAAGGTCCAAGCAACAGGACGATTTCACTGACAGTGAACTAGCTGCCGAGCTGTATCCCAACATGGGCTGCACACAAACCCAGCTATGTTTTATGTCATCTAGCTCATGGGCTGGAATCGTATTCCCACGTATGGAAGATCCTGCCTCTGGAAACGGGAAGGTTCTATTATACGTTGTGCATCTTTTTTTCCTTGGTGTGGTGTGCCATTTATAATAGTTCGACTTTAGTTTGGAGGGATAGCCTAACAAGCCGTGTACCCTGGACCTCTGAATATTGCATTGATCTGGCAAACCCTTGAATCTTTACCTTCTATATGCTGGAGCATCGTTACAAAGGATGGAAAAGCCCAGTCTTTCCCTTCACCTCCTGTCTCCCTTGTGTGTCCCTTTTACTACTCACGCAGAACACTCACAGCATTTCTGGTGACCAAACGTGTTTTTTTTTTTGTTTTTTTTTTTTTTTTCTGACACAAAGAATTCTCCACAACACCATCTGGATGCCCTGTAATTTACTCAGTTCCGACAGTATGGACCTGGAGATTGTATCACATGCTACACCTTAAAGACTCGGTCTCACAAAACTTCCCCGCCCCTCCTGACTTCAGATCTCAAATGTGGGTAGTGGGTCCCCAGGTTACCACCAAAATCTGTCCAACGTGGCTACGAACTGGAGGTCCCCGTGACCTCCTTCTCGAGTTCCATTCATTTGCCAGAGTGGCTCACAGAACTCAGGGAAACACTTTTGTATTAACCAGTTTATTAAAGGATCTGACAAAGGGTACAACGAACAGCCAAATTAAGGGATATATAGGGTGAAGTCTGGAAGGATCCCAAGCACAGGAGCCTCAGTCCCTGTGAATTGCGATCCATCACCTTCCCAGGACGCGGATGCGTTCACCCCCCTGGCAGGTCTCCAAACCATGTACTCCTAAGATTTTATGGAGGCTTACCCTCTGTAGCATGATCGATTATTGACGCTGCTTCCCCCTTCTTTGGAGAGGAGAGCGGGGCTCAAAAATTCCATGCTTTCTTCACGGCTTGGTCTTTCTGGTGACCGGTTCCCATCCAGGAGCCACTGCAAGTGGCCTCAGTAGAACAAAAGATGTTCTTACGGTTCTCAGCACTTAGCAATTCACAAGGGTTTAGGAAGTCTGCATCAGAAACTGGGACAGATATCTATCTATCTATCTATCTATCTATCATCTATCTCTCTATCTCTCTATCATCTATTGATCTATCTATCATCTAGTTCTAGATATCTATATATATATGACATCATGCTAGATTCTTCTTGTCCATGATGTCATATGTATATCTATAATTAGATCTAGATGACATATCTATCTATCTACACATTAGCTTTTTCTTGCCCATACAGCAGAATTAACATGATGCCATTGATACACTGGATCAATGTGGATGTCCAGATAGTTGTAGTATCTTCAGATGCTATTATGACAGGGGCAAGTGGCTAATCATACCCAGGTCTAAAACTACAAATGTGTGGTTTGATCCTTTAATGTGTATGCAAACTGTTTCTGACCCCTTCTTTCCGATTAGGATGAAAAGAAGGCATTAGCTAAACCAGTGACCCCATTTACCTGAGGATAACTAAATCTACTTTAGCAAAGATGCCCCATGTGAAATGAGACGAAAATGTTCAGTTTTCAATACTTTACTGTAATTTCCCAGAATCCTAATTTTCCTGGTGGACAGAATGGGGGAGTAAATGGCGATATGATGGGAACGTAGCTTTTGTTCTTCAAGAGTGGCACCAATTTTCCCATTTCCACTTTCCCCTTGGTATATGATATATTTTTTAATATAGTCTTTGCTTCAGGGGGAGTGGTAGGACAGTATCAGTAGTTTCTATTTGATTTCTTTTTTTTTTTTTTTAATTTTATTTTTGGGACAAAGAGAGACAGAGCATGAACGGGGGAGGGGCAGAGAGAGAGGGAGACACAGAATTGGAAACAGGCTCCAGGCTCCGAGCCATCAGCCCAGAGCCCGACACGGGGCTCGAACTCACAGACCGCGAGATCGTGACCTGGCTGAAGTCTGACGCTTAACCGACTGCGCCACCCAGGCGCCCCTCTATTTGATTTCTTGAACATGACTTGTCCTACCCCATAGACTAGGAACTCGATATGGGGTTTGGACCAAGTATTAATTTTGTTTATTCCCATTATACTTTTGAAGATATTGGCAATGACCATCAAGTGGTCTAATGAGGGGGGCCATGGTGGTTCCTCAGCCTGAGGCTTATAGGAGGGCAGCCCAGGTCTTGGGTTTGGCTAAGTGATCCTATGGGCAGAGAGGACGACAGGACAGAATGAAGCCTCCTACAAACCACACAGATTCTGGGGTAAGCTATATTTTACATTTTATAAGCTCATGCCCTGTCACTTTTATCTCTTACCATCAAGGCTGTGATTTTCCTCCTACCATTGACCATGGATATTATGTACGAACTCAAGCATTCAGTGTATTCGCTCGTACGGAGGTGATATATAAATGTGACAAAGGATACACTCTGGTTGGTGAAGCTCGACTCTCTTGCAGTTCGTCAGGCTGGTCTCCTGCAGCCCCTCAATGTAAAGGTAACTCCTGCTCCCTTTCCAGTCAGGTGGGTGGAAATGTCACAAAAGCACCGAGAGTACAGCTTCTTCCCGCCAGGGGCAGCACAGAAACATTTGATGTGGTTGACTTGAAATCATTACTGTGTTCCGGATGCAAACATTACAAAGGGGCTACATTAACATCAACCTCCCCAGGCTTTCTCCCAGTCATAAATCTCAGCCCGATTCCCACTTTCAAGAAATATTCTGCAGGTGCAACATTTGATATATGGCCTGTAGCAAAATTTTCACTGAAGCTTTCTCTGGCATGAACGTGGGCTCTCATGGGCTAATTCCAAACATCACAAAGTGGCAAGTCCTTCCATCAGAGCCCCGTGCAAATGCACCCCCTGCCCACGATGCAGGCTGCATGTGACCATCCGTAGTGGGGACAGGACAAGTCCAGATTGGCTCTGATTTTTACATGCCCACAGGTTACTAACACTTTGCCATCAGCAACTGCGGGGATTATTTGTCACCACAGGCTCTGTTGCACACAGGGGGCAATAGGAGAAGAGGGTGTCCGATACCCGGAAGTACTGAGTCCTAACTTGACTTTTTCTAGACTACAGAATACCTAGTGTCTTGCTGGGATCGAGATGGGAGGGATATTGCTTTGAATCCTGAGAACCTGGGGTCGCATGCTTTTATATAGCCTATCATGTGACCTATCATGTTTACATGTATGAAGAGCTCAGGCAAGTTTTTTGTTTTTAACATGTTTATTTATTTTTGAGAGAGAGAGCGGGAGAGGGAGAGGCAGAGAGAAAGGGAGACAGAGGATCCGAAGCAGGTTCTGTAGTGACAGCAGAAAATCCTATGTGGGGTTGAACTCCTGAACCCTGAGATCATGACCTGAGTCCAATTCGGACATTTAACCAACTGAGCCACCCAGGTGCCCCTCAGACAAGTTTCTTAACCTGTCTATATCTCACCTTTCTCCTAGTAAAATGGGACTAATAACAGTCCTCCCTTCACAGAGCTGAGAGAATCATATAAAATGCTTAGCTCGAGTCTGATATGTGGTCAGTGCACAACAAAAATGCTAATGAATATTATTGCTACCGAATAAAAGACAAAGCAATTAGCAGCACCCACGATAGTTTAATCTTATAATCCTAGCCTGTTGTCGCGTCCTTTTTCTTAGATTCATGGATTCCTTGAAACCATGTTTTCTTTGTAGCTTTCTGTCTGAAACCGGAAATAGCCCACGGAAAGCTGTCCGTGGATAAGACTGAATACGTTCAAGCTGAAAATGTCAACATCCAGTGTGACTCTGGCTATAAGTTGGTCGGTCCGCAAAGCATCACTTGCTCAGAGAGCACAACCTGGGACCCCGAGGTGCCCAAGTGTGAGTGGGTAAGTGGCACAGTTCAAGGAAAGTTCCAGTCCTATCAAACCCTAAAAATGGTGCCTCTCCACAAGCGCCGTCCCAGCCAGCAATGGTGAGATCTGACTTGTCACGATTCACTCCTGAGTCCCTCCAAGGAACTCTCTTTTATCTTGAAGCACTGTGGTCCCTTAGGAGTGACAAGTTTTCCTCTCTCACTGGAGAGAGGAAAACCTGAGCCCCTTAGGGAGAAGAGGGTGTCGGATGCCCGCAACACTGAGACCCAATTTGACTTTTTCTAGACTATCTAATATTCTGTGTTCCATTTCTGGATGGTCTCAGAAACAGCCTCTGTCTTCACAGAGGCCCCTTGTGAAGCTGTCTGAGAACCCGTCCCTATTCATCTAGGGAGGACTAAGTTGGGGCCCGAGGTGTTTTCTGTTTTTCCTGCTCACCCGCAAGTTCTGGGCTTCGCCTTGGCCCTGAGCCCTTAGTCTTGTCATTGTCAGGAGGACACTGACAACCCCACTCCATACCTACATCTCTTTTAGGTGATTCCTGAAGGCTGTGGACACGTGCTCGCAGGAAGAAAGGTCATGCAGTGTCTCCCCAACCCAGAAGATGTGAAAATGGCCCTGGAGGTGTATAAATTGTCTTTGGAAATTGAACTGCTGGAAATACAGAGAGACAAGGCAAGGGATCCTGCTATGGACTCACCACCGTAATTTCTCCCAAGAGAGGGAGAAACACGTGCTGCCTTCAATACAACACTGGTCGCTTCAGCTTACCCACTCTCCTGCCCGCTTTGTCCCATCATTCATGGTAATAAATGTCTAGAAAGGACAATTTGTTCACGTTAAGTCTTTGAGACTGTACAATTATCGATCACCTCATAGCTCATGTTTTTGCTTTTCTGGACACAAAGTGCCCATTTTTGTTTTCAAGTAAAAAAAAAAATTACACATCAAATTTAGTTTTGTTATTTGTGGTCGCCGGGACTCAGTTCTTAATGAGGTCTCTGAAGTAATCCATTCCTTAAAGTAATTCATTACTTCCCTGTAAGGGCCTTGGACACTGATGTGGGCTCACAGCAAAGCGTTTCCCGGGATCGCTCACTACACAGGTTCATGTGTACAAATCACCCAGGGCTTTAGTAGGTTTTTTTTTATTATTATTATTTTTATTTATTTAATTAAATTTCAGTCAGTTAACATTCAGTGCGATGTTGGTTTTGGGAGTAGAATTCAGTGATTCATCACTCACATACAACACTCGTGCTCCTCCCGACAAGTGCCCTCCTTAGTTAAATATAGTTGGGGTGCCCTCCATCACCCATGTAGCCCATCCTCCCCCCCACTTCCTTCCACAAACTCTATGTTACTTCTGTATCATTAAGACTCTCTTGTGGCTTGTTTCCCTCTCTTTTCAGTAGAGTAAATGTAGACACACCCCGAAGTCCTGGTCCATTCTCCCCCCTTTGAAGGGAGTCACGTCCTTTACCAAACCCCATGAACCTGGCCTCTGCCTCTCTAATGCTGCCCCTCAACTTCTACCTGACACGAATGGGATTTGTGTTTGTGTCCGAACCTCTTTATTCCATTTTTAGGGAAGAAACGCTGAAAGGCTGCCGAATGTGAGGCCCCCATGATGGCCACCTGTGTGTTCCCGAGTCCGCCATCTGATTTGGCCCCGTTGTCCTTGATGGAAATGTAACGCGGCCTGAGCGACTGTCCCATACGTGAGGAGAAACCCCCATCAATCACCTGTGATATACAGGTGGCATCCTGGAGGCTGTTGTTGCTTCTCTCACCACCTCCTCCGACGCCCGCATCCTCTGAAATCTCTCCTTCAGCGAGTCTCTTCTCTAGGGGAACGTTGGCCTCTTTGTTTCAATTTCCCCAAATGTACTCTGCAGAGGCACTGGTGTCCCACAGGCTTTCACTGAACTTCCACGTCCCAGATGGGCTGGAACTGCGAGAGAAACCCACTTGGCATGGAAGGTTCCACTGAGGGTCCTGGAAGCCATTCGTCCGCCCCAGCCTCGGGGAACCCAGGAGAGGTTTATTCTGGACTTCATCTTAGACAGAGGTTTGTGGGTGACTGATTTCCTTGGAAGGTGGCCCCAGAAAGCACGGTGAGCGAGTGGGTGGCGGGATGAGAAGATGAGAAAGGGAACACAGCGAAGAAGGGAGCTTTCTCGGGGCGTCGACTGAGGCTGCAGACAGGCGTGCAGATCTGAGACTGTTCTCTGAGAGCCCGTGGATCACAATTCTGCAGAGTCCTTCCAGGGATGAGGACCCGGAACGTTTGTCCACCAATTCCCCTCTCCCATTGGTGGAGACTTGTTCCAACATCTTCGACAGCCGACCCTGTGGGCCCCCTGAGCAGTCTCCTGTGGCCAGGGAGCACCATCAGGCACAGAGAGCCTGGTGGCCCGATGGCTCTTTGGCTCTGCCTGCAGTAGCCTCCAGGGTCGGGACGTGCGCAGGGCACATATGGCCTCTTCCAGTTTCCTCTTCACTATGGCTCTCTTCTGACATCTGTTCTGGTCTACCTCTCTCTCACCACTCTAAACTCTCATTTCTCTGTATCAGGTCCCCTGTGGCATTGCTTTTGTCCTCCCTGACTGCATTTTTTTTTTTTTTTGAGTGAGCTATTGAGTTCTTATCTCGCATTGAGGTTTCTCTTGTTCACTGAATTCTCATAAATCGAATAATCGTCTACACTAAGCACAAAACAACTACAATTCACCAACAAGTCAACAATCTGCTGTAACAAACATCAATCCTCGCTTTTGGTTTTGGGGAGTGAGGATGTGGAAGGAGCCTCAGGGGTCCCGCAGACATTCTGGGAATAGAATTGCAACATTGTCTGCTGCTATTGTTTAATTAGCTGTGCATCGTAACTATTTTTTCCGAATTTTTCTTCTCTTTTTTTTAAAATATGAAATTTATTGTCAAATTGGTTTCCATACAACACCCCACGCTCATCCCAACAGGTGCCCTCCTCAATGCCCATCACCCACCCTCGCCTCCCTCCCATCAACCCTCAGATTGTTCTCAGTTTTTAAGAGTCTCATGTTTTGCCTCCCTCCTTCTCTAACCTTTTTTTTTTTCTTTTTTTTTCCCTTTGATTTCCTTCCCCTCCCCCATGGCCAAATTTTTCTTCTCAAATGTGATCTAAGATTGTGGAAAATATTGCTAGTCATATGCATGAGCTGAGCAGGCTTAAAAAAGACCTTTTCAGAAGATTTTGTAGCCGAGGAACTCGTTCAGTCTGTTGGTCATCAAGGGTTTCAGTGAGAGAAAGGAAAGGAGCCTGGGCACTTGATACCAAAAACCTAAGATGAAATTGAGACCATTCAGAAAAACAATGGCATCATCTTATGAGAACGGGGCAGATGTATCATTTCAAAGCAACTGAATTGCCTGCATCATCTTACCTTAGCAGGAGCTATGCCATTGCAAGCAGAGAAAACTCAAACGGATCACCGTTTAGCTCATGTCGTGTCTTTCTGGTGTGTTTCTGTTTATCAACTTGTAACATTAGCAGGGACTGGGGGAGAGGGTGTTGACCAGTTCTCTGGGGTGAAATGTGGCTGAATATCAGTCGACTGTTGGTTTACCCACTGGCTCTCACTGATTCGCCACCAGAGAGGGTGACTATATATGCCTCCATCCTTCTTCTTTGCCACCAAACTTCGACTCAGCAGAGTTTTCACTAATTAAGTAATAATTTTAAAAAACAGTAGTTTGCTTATTTTGTTCTGTTATAAGCTATTTGAATTAGTTTTCTATTTCATTGTGATTCATATCACATTATTTTACTTTATTTTTTTTCCGTAAGACAGGTTTTCTCTGGCATACAAGAAAACCTCATTTGTGACTGATACTGTATATTATCACTGCTGAATATGAGAGAACTAGATGATGTTTTAAATGTATTATCTACGTAAAAATCCTTGGTGTATTTTTGCAGCTGTGTTTAAGAATGTTGTGCTGATACGAATGAATTGGTTTGAATACTGGCATGGGTTCGGAATGAATACTTTCTCCCAATTTCATAAGGAAAACTAATGTTCCTGCTATCTGAAAAGTCACCTTCCACACCATTTTTATGGTGGATTATAATGGAATAACAAAATATGCTTATATTTTCCTATTATTTCCCATTATATTTTCCTATTATTCGAGTATTATCATACAAAGAATTATCTACCTCGCGCTTCATTCATTATCTGTCCAGAAGACGTAGTTGAGGCTTGAAATGCCAATCCTTCTTGCTTCCTTCCTTAACATTTTCTATGAGTATATGAGCAGTGCCGAGTCTTATTTCCACACTGATATGAATTCTTCCTTCATTCTTTAACAGTATATTCTTCGGTGGATAAATGTCTCAGGTCCTAGATGAATAGTATATATGCATCTCAAAATTGTCTAAATTGAATGCATGTATATGCAAACAAATACTGAAATAATAAAGTTGGGTATAAATGACTCCATTTCATTTTTTTTCCTTTCTCTCTTTCCATTTTTAATTGAAATTTCGTGTTGAACATTTCAGTTTTTGTACATAATTGTATAAATTATAAACCACCTTACAAGTGCAACTGTTTCTTGACCTAGCAACTCTACTTATCTTTGAAATTAGTTTAAAATATGTGCACCTTTAGCAAAGTAGTGAACCAATCAGACCCGCACAATTCCTTTTCCCTTGTCCCAGAGATCCACTGTCACCTCTTGAGGCATTTTTTTTCCGGGTATTTATCACCATATTTTTTAGAGAGTATATATTTTTTTCTTTTTAAAGGAATTATCCATTTATCTACCGTTCACAGCCAAAGATCAAGTCATCTGCTTTTTTAGTTAAAGCAGTAGTATAACATTTACTTATTATCACTGCACTGAGCAAGTAGTGTTCTGTGGGCATGTTTCTTTTCTTTACAAAGGTCTTTTATTTTACGCCGGTCGATAGTGTTCTTTTTAGTGATGTTGTTTGCCTGCTTCGTTATCCCTCTTTCTATTTCCAAGTCCTCCTAAGTGCTCCAAGAGATTTTTCAGTCCCTCGAAATTGTCCCAATGTTTGGAGACAACACATACTTATCAACTCCCTTTTTAGTCTCCATGGATTGTTCTCCCAAGGTCTACTAGGATGAGCAGAGCCTAATCCCAGGGAAACTGGTAAAGATGATGAATTCACACCTCAAAGTAGGTAACCACTCTCAGGTGAGGGAGCTGGGGTATCGATCCGATAGTTGCCATCAGTTGTTAAGTGAGATCTGCTTCTGGAAGGTGTTGATTGATTACCTCCCTTTTGTCCTTACAGGTAAAAAGGCAGAGTACCTTTAAATGATTCCGGAAGAAGTCTGAGCAAAAAAGGAGGCAGAAGTGACCTTTGGAATTTGTCCAGACTGTGCTGAAGTGCAGCGTCCTAGTGATATAGACGGGACATCTGTATACTGCATTGTGCAGCGACTGCTTTCACGTCTGCAGATTCGGTTTTGTTACTTGCTCTGGGTCTTGGATCCGTGCTTTCTTCTCTGTTGCTTTTTTATTTTCCTGCAGCCTATCCTTTCGGAACTACCTGGCAAATGATGCATAGGAAGTAAAAATAGGCGTCCTAACATATTTGAAACCGTCTTTAGGTTGCCGCTTGATTGAGAATTCAGCTGGGTATAGAAAGCTAGGTTAAAATAATTTTCCCTCTCATTTTGAAAGAATTTCTCCGTTGTCAAAGAGGAAAAAGAATTTCCTCATTGTCCTATTAACTCCAGTACAGCTACTGAGAAGTCAGAGCGTATCTTACCTTCTGACCTGATGTTTCCCCCTACCCTGGAAACTTCTAGGATACACTCATTACCCACGATGTTCTAAAATATCATGCCAAGAACTTTGCTAAATTTCATTTTTTCATGTATTATATGCAGTTCTTGATGAGCCCTTTTAATCTATAAACTCATGTTCTTCTGTTCTGAGAAATTTTCTCATATAACTTCTTTAATAATGTTTCTTCATTGTTTTCTCTTCACGGACATAAAATTAACCCAATCTTGTTCCCTTTGTTCATTAGGTACCTTTGTTACGCATTTTGTCTTCATTCCTACCCTCAACGCTCCACATATTTTTCGAGAAATTTCTTTGGCTTTACGTTCCAGGCCCTTTGTTGAATATTTCAATTTCTTTTAAGACCATTTCATTATAGCTTCCAAAAGATTTTTATTCTTTGTTCCAAAAAATTGCATCTTGTACTTTCTACTAGATTCGTTCTTGTCTCCATGGAGCTATTTAAAATAGAGAGGCATTCTCTTTATAGTGTGCGAACGATCATTGGTCAGTTTTTCTTTTTATAAGAGCAAAGCCCAAATCACCTAATTTAAAGTTCTCTGGACATGAACAACTTTTGCCGGCATTAGGCTTACTTGCAGGGTTGATGGTACAGTGAGGCATTTAAATTGCAGTTGTGGCAGAAACTGCTCCTTGGTTTCCTAAATTAACCCCTCCCGCTTTTATTTTAAGGAACAGAATCACTTCCACCATTTTATTTTTTTTTTATTTTTTTATTTTTTCAACGTTTTATTTATTTTTGGGACAGAGAGAGACAGAGCATGAACGGGCGAGGGGCAGAGAGAGAGGGAGACACAGAATCGGAAACAGGCTCCAGGCTCTGAGCCATCAGCCCAGAGCCCGACGCGGGGCTCGAACTCACGGACCGCAAGATCGTGACCTGGCTGAAGTCAGACGCTTAACCGACTGCGCCACCCAGGCGCCCCTCACTTCCACCATTTTAAATATCAGCAGGACACGTGACCCCTCAGCAAGAGCCTCCCCACGGCTGCAACTTCCCAGTCACTCCCCTGCTTGTTCTCTGCTTCCTCTTTCCTCATGCAAAGGGCTGACAGGGTGCTTGGAGCCAACTTCCGCCTTGCTGAGGAGGACAGCACCCCAAGGCATGTGGAGACAACAAGCAGAAAGGGACAGTGGTCCCTGGTTGACCATACTGGGCAGGGCTGCTGACCATCCTACATGCTCTTATACCTCTTTTTTCCATGAAAGAAAAACCAAGTTCTACATGATTTGAACCACTAAGTTTTGGGGTGTCCCGTCTGCTGACAAGTATGGGGTGGGAGTCTCCAGATCCTAGTGAATATTAGTGCCTTCTCCCTCACCGTCTGGTTTCTCTAGAGAAAGATGCTCTGGTCTTCTGCCTGCTTCTTTACAACTTGACTTTCTACCATGCCAGGTGAGGAGATTGTCGCCTCTATACGCTCCCTGAATTCCGAATCCTCCCTCCGTTCCTGCGCCCATTGCCACAATCACATTACTTGTGCCCCATTAACAATGAGAGACTTTGATTCTTTCCTGAACTGATTGTTCCCAACCCTAGAAGGTAGGACATTTGCCCGTGTTTCCTTGTTTTAGGTGAAGTGTTTACCCTCCATTATGACTCATTTGTCCTCACCTTTCTTGCAGAGGTTTGTCCACAGTGGTGCTGAGCAATTACACCATGAGTAAACACTGTAGCAAGTTACATGAAACGTTCATTTGGTGCTACAGTTTAATTTAGCCTCAGAAAAACAACCAGGAACCCCCGCTAACACCTATTCTCTGACTAGAAGAATATAAATTAAAATCAAGTGATTTTTTTTTTTTTCTGTTCTAGGTTTAATAACCACAGGGAGAAAGACACTGGTAAGCTAGAGGCTCGGCTACAAAAAATCTTAACTCAAGTAAGAGTTTTGCCGTTTTGCATTGATGGGAGCTATAAGGAGTGGGGGGTATGTTACTTTCTAAAATTCCTGTGAGTCCAGGAGTGACTGTCCCCAGTTCTGTGTTTTTGTCAACGTTAGGCAAATACTCAACATTCTGATCCTGATAGTGAACGCATTTGCAGACTTAAAGGTATGAATTCTTGTTATTCAAAATATTTAAGAAATTTAAATACTCCGAATGGATTTGTGCAGTTTGGAAAGTTTTATTTCTAAAATGTCACTTTTTTATTTGAAACTTTAGATGGTATCTGGCTCAATACCAGTGGAAGCTCGAATATTACAAGTTTTAAGTTACATTTACCTTTATTGTAGGCCAAAATGTGCAAGCATCAATGGGGCCAATCACGACGCAGACATCACGTCATATTTTTTTTAATGAAGCATTATTAGACTTCGATAAAAGATTAACTATAGGATATAAAAGAAACTCTACATGGTAATCCCAGGGCTGGGAGAGGGTAGCAAGAGAAGAATAAACTTCAAACAGGGTCCCTCCCAAGGCTGTAGCTGGAACCCACTAGATGCCAGGGAAGTTGACGGGCGGCATGGCATGCACTAGAGCTGATCTGCAGAAACCGACCCTCCAGAATTCAGGCAGCGCATAAGTGACCTGCAGGTGATGGCTGCAACATGGACCTGGGCTGCTGAAGGGGCACCAGAGCACTGGGTGACTGTGACGTGAACGGCGCGTGGTGGCCAGGCACACGGGTGTGCTCGGTGAGCGGGAGCCCAGCCCCACGGCAATCCTGCAGGGCGGAGCTGGGAGGTGGGTCAGGTGTATGGGCTTGCAGATGGAAGCTGGCATGGTAAGAGGCTTGAGATAGCATCCCTGTCGGGAGAACCACAGGAAGGTGATGGCCGGGCCACTTAAGGGCTGCAAGGTTGACATGGGACGGACTCTGTGTGATGGGCACAAGACTGGGGCAGGGTGCCGCTACAGAACCTCCTTCTCATTGGGCTAACCTACCTGGAAGCAGCAGGGAACAGGGGAGAGTCCTTTCTTCCTTCAGTGTCCCTCTAGCACCCTCTGTTGAGAAAGTTCAACGTTACGATCACCTTGAGAAACTCCAAGCGGTTCTGATTCCGTACCTCCGAGCTGCGATAAACAGTGACTGTAGAGCCGAAAGGCAACATGGCGCTAACCGGCACAGCACGACAGCTGGAAGTTGCTAAAGTAAACATGCAAAGTCAAAGCCACGCAAGGATTGCTCAGAGGTAGACCGCGGGACAGGAAGAGCCAGAAGAGTAGCAACAGATGTTTTACAATTTAGATTAGGAAAGTCATTTTGTTTGAGTTCATTTTCAGGCAAGGAAAACAAGGAAAATACGTTGATTATATATTTGCTATTGGTTGAGAAAAGAAACACAGTTCTGAAAAAGGACCTTATTTGCTTTTATTAAAACATATAATTTGGGGGCGCCTCGGTGGCTCAGTCGGTTCAGTGTCTAAGTCTTGATTTCTGCTCAGGTCATGATCTCATGGTTTGTGGGTTCGATCTCCACCTTGGGATCTGTGCTGACAGCACTGAGCCTGCTTGGGATTCTCTCTCTCTCTCTCTCTCTCTCTCTCTTTCTCTCCCAGCCCCTTTCCTGCTTGCATTTTTATTCTTTCTCAAAAATAATTAAACTTTAGATATATATAGAACGTTAATGGCAGAAACAGGTGGAGCACTGCCTCAACACGGATGTGACAAGATCAAAGCGGCAGGAGAATGGACAGTGAGGTGCAGAGAGACGGAAGGATCTTGGATTTGACTGACGAATCTTGGTGAGGGGACAAGCCGTGTAGGAAGATGTTGCAATACTGCTGAATGGGCTTCCTGATCTGGAAGAGGACGAGGGTGGCACCACGGAATCTGTTAAAAGAACCAGAAGTGACATGGACTCACTGGCCTTAGAGTACCTCCGAGAGAATGTTCCCCCTACAGGAAGAGCTGGCTCTTTTTTCGTGGACGGATTTTTAAAAATTACAAGGATACGAAGTGTTTTCTTTCAGTCTCCTAATGCAGATCATTAAGTGACGAATCTATACTCAGAAAAGGACACTCACTTAGTTTGTGGCAGCAAAGTGCAAGTGTGACAATACTCACTGGAATGAGAAACTGATGGAGATTTCTCAAGAATGCAAAATACTTAGCCCTTTGAGCTGGAGTTCTTTATTCACTAGCTTGTGTTTGAAGGTGACTGATTATAAACGTTGACCTTTAACTCTGATACTGCTTTACTGTCAGAGTTTAACATTTCCCAACTTCTTATATGTGTCCTGTGACACAGGCGATTGAAGAGACAGAGGGAAGGACAAAGAAAGAGGAAGGCGGACATGAGGGGATTGTTAACTTCCCACGTGCCCCCCCTCTGAGAAGCATTCTGAGTGGCTGTGTTTAGGGCCCGCAGGTACAATGGGTGTTGAGATAATCATTTCACTGATTCCTGGGATTCCTAATTGTCACACATACAGGAAAGAACAGATGAAATGTTTCTGCCTTTTTTCCTTCCTGTCATTGCCATCAACCAACAAACATGCATTATGGATTACTCATGGGGTTCATTGAACAGTGGGACAAAGGAATTCTGATGAAAGAAAATCATGGTGTCTGTTCCAAAGAGTTTCCTGCGGAAGCGCTGAGGTACTGTGTTCAAGCTACCATTTGATGTTCCTTGTCATTTGGGTGTCCAGGCGATGGTGGTCCTCCACCTGATTTGCCGACTGGCTTCTCCAATAAACAAATTGCGTCAGACACACTTCAAAACTGGGACTGCCCTGAAATACAGCAGCCATTCTGGCTGTCATAGAATCAGCTCACTCTGTATTACTTCTCATGCTAGGGGCCCAAAGGACTGTTGTGTCTTTTGTGCCAGTAAGTATCAACATTTATTTCTGTCACCTGTGCTGTTTTATTTGGGAATGTTCTCTCAGGAACTCACCGAATTCTTTATCTGAAATGGCAATCTTTGATCAAAATTGCCTTCACAATTATCATCGCCTAAGCTATTTAGAAGAAGTCGGTTAGGAATGCACACGGAGATACTTTTCTCATGGTAAGGATATCAAATATATATCCCTTTTCCTTGTTTCCCTACGAGCAAGTGCAACCATATTCAAGAACATACATTTGTATGGATAACTGGTCGCTATATCACATCCTTAATGATCACAGTGATCTAACGGAGCAAACAAACCTAATTACATTTTTTACTTCATAAAATATATCAGAAATATGGGATAAATGTTTACATTTGTTTTTCTTCAAAGTAAAATTCAGTAAGTCATGGCCCCCTTCATGTCACCTGCAAAGAATTCTGCTCTCCTCACTTTAACAGCACAGATTGGTTTGAAGGTATCTGACTTCGTAGAAATGGAATGATACGTTATGTGTTCTTTCTTCCATGTCTTTAATTTTTTTTTTTGCTAACCATTATATTTGTGAGATGCGTCCACGTTGTGTGCAGTCAAGGTTCAGTCATTTTAATTTCTGTTAAGCATTCCACCATTGCATGAATCTAACACTGTTCACTTGCCTACTCTAGGGTTAAAGAACAGTGGGGTATCTTCCATTTGTTTGTGGCCAGGAACATTTTTG
Organism: Herpailurus yagouaroundi; assembly: GCF_014898765.1. Taxonomy (NCBI): domain Eukaryota; kingdom Metazoa; phylum Chordata; class Mammalia; order Carnivora; family Felidae; genus Herpailurus; species Herpailurus yagouaroundi. Next base: position 2,235,417 of record NW_024412620.1, read on the forward strand.
CACATGTCTTTTGCTGAACACATCTATTTTTTTAAAGAAACAATTTTATTTTTTAGGCCTACTGTGAAGTTTGAACTCACAGCCCCGAGATCAAGAGCTGCACGTTCTACCAACATAGCCAGCCAGGTGCCCCTGAACACGTCTATTTTTGATGAACAAGTACGTAAAAATAGAGCTGCTGGATGGGTGCATTTGTTCAGCAGTTTTCCACAGTGGTTGTACCGGATGGTAGCCTCCCACCCTATCCCTGCACAACGTGCAAGTTCTTTACAGTATTGCTATTTTTTGTTTGTTTGTTTGTTTATGTATGTATGTACGTATTTGCGATATTCTGCTGGGTATGAAATGGTATCACATTGTGGTTTTCACTTGCACTTCCCTCCTGATTACTGAGGTTGAACTACTTTTCCTGTATTTGTCGACCATTTGGATATCATCTTAACGTGAAGTGCTATAGCAAGTCTTTTATCCATGCTCCGTGGTCTACCTATTTCTGATAATTTGTAAGAATTTTTAACGTTATCTGTAAAAAAAGTCTCTGGTGAGTTAGGTATTGTAAAATTCTGTATTCCTGCTCTGGTAGCTTACCTTTTATTTAATGTTCATAAGGCGCTTGATAAGCATAATTTCCTACGTTTTTGTGGTTATAGTTTTTCAAGTTTTTTTTTTTACTTTAAGTAGTGGTTTGCTTCTTTAAAAAAATTTTTTTTTCAATTTGATTATTGGGTTTTTTTTTTTTTTGGTATGTTTTGTGCGTTTTTTTGTTGTTTTATGGTGGGGGTTGTATCCTGTTTAAGAAATCTCTCCTGGTGGCCTTAGTCCCTCTCTTCATCCCTTGCCTGGCATCCTCAGCCCCTTTCTCTATTGCCTGGTGGCTCATGTGGCCAAGCCCACTAAGTGCACAGGCAAGGCGTGTGCTTATCCACTCTGCTGTGCTCAGGTAGGCGTCCAAGGCAGAATGCTCAAGGCCCTTGGGTCACTCTGTATGCTTAGCTACTTGATCTAGCCTGCTTGAACTAGTGTTCCAGCCATATGCCAAATCTTTTTCTAGAATTTAGTTGTTTTGACCTCAACAATCGTAACATTCTTTGACAGGCTGCTGTGTGCCAGGTGCTGAGGGTACAGCAGGGAGTAGACGAACACACACTCCACAAAAGCTGATAGTCCAGGGCAGGAGCCAGCTACTAAACATTAATCCTATCAACAAAATGTTCAAATAACCACTGTATTGTAAAGAGAGGGAGCGTCCTGTGTTAGGGATGGAGCGGCATGGCCTGGAAGGAAGGGCCATTGGAATCATCAGCATCCCCCATACTGAAGGACATTTTATTTTCCAGGGATTATTCTTACCACGTAAAATGCCGTTTCATAGTCCAACGATTCTCTTCCCTAACGTCTGCTTGTATTCAAAAACGTTCTGTCAGATTATGGCTTTAGAAGCTTAACAAAACATGGTAGTAAGTGGAAAGTATGCCGTTGCCTTCTCTGAGGCCCAGCTTTTAATTATTTTGGTCCTGGTGAGGTAGTGGAACTGGAAGCAAGCCAAGTGGCGGGTCAGCCAGCCAGACCATTTAGCACCTGAAAAGTCCCCCAAGGCGAAAGCAATAGAGAATGACTTTATATAGACGGCAAGAGACGGACGACTAAGTGGGCAGGTATCAGGACAAAGTTTAGTGGAAACTCTTGAAACACAACAGTTCAATTCAACAGAAGAAAAGACATTCTGATGAGGATGACGATTAATCGATTTAAAATCTTTAGCAGACTGGAACTTCGTGGAACAATTTTATGACAGACAATACTTGGCAGGAGTTAAGGTTGGAGTAAATATTTTCTTTGGTTATTGCCTGTATGCCTTTTAAAAATAAACTTGTGCCAAAATAGATATAAATAAAGGGGGAGAAATAAAGAAATGATATCTATGTCTGCCCTAAGATCACAACTGTATTTGCCCATATTTTCTTTTAGGAGATTTATGGCTTTACTTTCACAGTTATATTCATGACCACCCAAAATTGTCACGGTGTGAAGTAAAGAACCAAGATTCCTTTTTTCCCCATGTACATATCCAATGACCTGGTGCCTTTTATTGAAAGGACCTTTGTCTCCCCCATTGCTCTGTAGTGTGTCAGTTTGTCATAAATCAATTGATCATGCCTGCTTGGGGCTTACTACCTGACTCTCAATCGTTAACCTTTAGTCCATTTGGTTTCCTACACAAATACCACACTATCTTATTTACTGAAGATTCATAACGGGTCTTGATATGTGGCCATGTAGTTCTTTGGTTTTGCTCCTCTCCTCCCTTATCCCCTTCATCCCCCCTCCATCTCTCTCCTCCCTCATCTTAGAGATTGCTCTTACAACTTTTGATCGCTTACATTCCATATGAATTGTAGAATCAGCTTATCATTTGTTTAAATCAAAATGCTATTGATTTTCTTTATGATGCAATGTATCCATAGGTCAGTTAAGGAGGCGTTGACATTTATACAACGTGATGAAGAAGGAGTTGTTCTGGGGTCTTCTCCACCCTGGTAGAGGCAGAATGTTCCTAGGCATACTCCCCTAAGTAATAGATTCAGGATCCCGTACTTTAGATGGAAATTCTTTGACACAGTTGGTTTGCAACACTCCTGGTAGCTTCCCAGCTATAATGGGAAACTGACCCCTCTACGAGGAGGGCAGGGAGAGACAGAAGAGGCAGGCCCCTCCAGATGGGTGGTTTTAATAAGCAAAGGGAACTGACATATGAGTACTGTCCTGGGTGGCGGGAAGACAGATGGATCCCTGTACCTTCCCACCAAATCTTTAGTTTATAAAGAGGCCTAAACTGGTTTCAGTCGCATATACCATGCAGGTGTTCTCAACACCACATCACTATTTCAAGGATATGTCCTTCAAGCAGCCTGGAGGAGTGAGAAAGGGAGAGAGGAACCCACATTCCAAAGACAGGGGAGACGTGGGAGCCTTCGAAGGTACAGGTCCAGCTCATAGGCAAACTGGTGGTCCCATCGTTCCGATGATGTTCCCCAAAAGGTACAATGGAAGGAGCTTAGGATTTGAATCCAATCTGGGTTCAGAATCTGACACGACCACTGAGGAGAAAGGTTTGTGGGAGATTTACTGGGTCTTTCCCAGTTAGGTTCCTCATCTGTTACACGTAGCTATAACACCTACGTCATATTTTTATTTGAAGAAATTAAATGCAATGATTTATGTAGACGTTGGAATATGATAAGCAGAAGTGCTTTCTAAAAAAGTAATCTTCTGTTAAACTATTGAAATCACCTCTTTTATCTGACATCCTCAGGGTTTATTCTAGTTCCTCTTCATAAAATGAAGCAACTGTATGGTGTGTTTATCCACTTTCCTTTCTCTCCAGGGAAGGAAATTGAATTGTGTGCTGTCATCAATATTACAGACGGATGCACTTATTTCTGAGTCACTTATTTCTGAGGAATGTTCCTCTTTAGTTTTGAGAGCTAAGCACTTTGGCTGTTGCATGCTTCATTTGCACTTACCTCAATTCAGCTGGGCGGCGTAGGTCATTTTCAGACATTTCCCAGTGCTTATGATCCTCTGTGGATGAATATCTGTGTATCTTCAAATGACAAATATACACAGCTGGTCCAAGAGGGGACACACGAAATTCAGGTTGGTAACTTCTTCTGTGCCCTTGGCAGAGACTAAAAGAAATAAGCTGAGTGAAAGACTAAGGCAGTGATTAATGGACCAGTCTTCTCCCAGATAGCTATTAATAAGCTAAGTCTGGAAATGAACAAATATGCCTTCTATGATATAGAAGTTAGTGCTTTAGTTAGAAATACAATGCTAGGCTGGAAGCTCCTTCACTCCGATCCAGTGCCATTGAGAAAGTCTTGAATTTGTCGTGACCTTCTGTCCATTTATCACGCTTGATCCTCTCCCACTTAATTTTCCATGTGCGCTTTATCTTGGCTGTGAACACCACGCTGAGAAATTTCCCTTGACTCTCCAAATGGCGTAACCCCACAATTGATTAAACTTGGCATCATAGATACTCAAGGAAACTTCAATACTGAGGGAATAATTGCTGTTTTGACTATATTTTTGTCTTTTCACAAGGTAGACTTGCAAGCTTTTTCTATTCCAATTAGGCTCTGACGGGTGTAAAGATAAAATTGAACTACACATCTTTTTTATTCCTGCCTTTCTACCGGGAATTCACACCAGTGCATGAAGACAGGACACAGCAGGAAGATGGCATAGAGCAGCACCTCGCCCTCATCCCTGAAGAAATGGCCACACATCCCATACCATTTTCCTCGTTTATCTAGAATTCTCCAAGAGAAATGTTGTCTGTATGTAGACAACAAGCCACCAAGTGCCCCCCACAACACTGAGAAATTCTCGGGGTCACATCTGTAAATCCTCATGGAATCCGAGAGAACATTCATGTCAGGCTCATATCATTCCCCCAAGACCTGGAGCTTTATTGGAGCCCCATCAGATCCTGCCCAGTACCGGGTGTACTTAATTCTGCCCCTCCCCTTTAGTGACTCAGACTTACTTTTGGTTCGGGCATCAATTTCCTACTGACTTAGAGCTTCACTTCAGCCTCATTCAGGGCATCTGAGAACACTGGGTCGCAGTGCACGATCTCTGAGACTCTTCACCATGTCCCCCAGGTTGCAGGGAATTTTCCCAGCACTGTGTCTCCTTGGGGTCCTGTCTCTACTGCAATGCCCATTTGTCCTGTGCGGTGAGTACACACATGATAAGGAAAGGGGGCGAGTTGAAACCAAGGTATGGAAAATAATTCCTGGTTAAGAATTAGTTACATATAATCGTATGACAATAATTCAATACAATTTTGGAGAAGAACCATGAAGTATGTATTGAGAAATATATTTAAATAATTTTAGTCCTTCAGATACAGGCCATGGTTACTCAGAACACATAATATAACAAATCTAAGAGCAACCCATCTAGTCACAAAAATCTTTTAATTTTAATTTAATTAATTAATTAATTTTTTACAAACAGTGCCATGACACTGTTTCTTTTTAAATTTTTTTAATGGTTATTTATTATTGAGAGGCAGAGAGCGAGCAGGGAAGGGGCAGAGAGAGAGGGAGACACAGAATCTGAAGCAGGCTCCAGGCTCTGAGCCGTCAGCACAGAGCCCGACGCGGGGCTTGAACTCAAAAAACTGCGAGATCATGACCTGAGCTGAAGTCGGACGCTTAACCGACTGAGCCACCCAGGAGCCCCTTAATTTTTATATTAATGTATTATATTTAAATGGATGCTGTTCAATTCTTAAAGATTTCAGTCTTTCACAGATTTCATTATTTTTCTATGGCATTAATAACTGAGTAGAAAACTCTTGCCAACCAGAAAGTAAAATTTTATATTATCACAAACAATGAGCGAATTTATCAGAGTAAGATTACAAAGCCCTGTATACACTGAAAACATTATATAAGTGCAAGATATCGTATTGCAAGTCAGGGAATAATTGTCCCTAACCACTGAGCCCCGAAAGGGTTGTCAGGACCTACAGGCCCCACCAAGGTAGTGCTGATTATAAATGCAGACATGAATGTTTTTTTAGTTTGTAAGTGGAAATATGCCAATAAAAGTAACATTTCTTACTCATCTGCCTATACAATCTCTTATTTAAAAGAAAGGATTTCTAAGACTATTTTAAATATTTACATCTGTGTCCCTTAAACCATTTGTCAGAGCATTTAACATAGAGCATTTTGCACAGAATGACAAAATCATTCAACAGAGAAGAAATTTCCCCAAGAACTGTGTCTTTTTCAAGGGAGACTATGTTTTCTATTTACATGATGTTGGGTGTTTTCCAAATTCTGATGATACAAGGATTACCTGCCAAGCAGAAGAATGCGGAGGTCCAAGGTGCCCTCTTGTCATCCTTTGTCAAGATTAATTTCTCGAGCCCCAGAATGATCCTGTGCTGTTCCGGCTTTAGGAATGTTCCTAAGAGTACAGAATAACTTCAGAGTTTTTTTGTAAGCGGAGTACTGAAGCATTTTAGTTGGGAAGTTTTTTACCTCATCATAGTGGCAGGTATTTTAAGAGAAATTTCAATGTTAGGTAGAGAAGTTCATATATCCTGGGTGATTCTCCTCGGTTGGAAATTGAAATGGCTGCCTCTGTTGTTCTTCCAAAGCTCAGCCACACTCCCAACGCTCTCATTGTTTTCCATGAGCGCCATTACCTTGGTCTTCCTGGCCTCCTCTTCCTTTACAAAACAGTAAAGGTAGATTATGTCCAGCAAGTCACTGAGACCTGCCACAATACCTTTAGATTTTTCTGGATTTTCTACCCCACCTTTCTTCTGGTCCATGTTCAGGATAACATACAGTGCAATCTGTCTCATTTCGGTCTCTGAGCTTGCCTTCTTCCTCATTTTTCAGTACCAACTTATTGCTGCTGTAAACCTTTGCTCACATTCTCGCTCCAAGACAAAACTCCTGCCTGTATCTCATCCATCCAAGCAACTTTTATCCAAAACGTAAGAAATACTTCCAGCCTCCCTTAGAAAGTGTTACCTTATGTTTTCTCCCTTGGCTCTCTCTGTCTCTCTCTCTCTTTTTTCTTTTTTATACCTATCTTGTTGGCATTGCTTGTCTTTGGACACATTTTTGTAAACTGACTGAAGTTGTGGTTTTGCTAATTATGTGGTTATGACTTATTTTCCAGGGCTAAGGTTTGACAGCTGAGAAAGTGGGGTCACATGCTTTTATATACCCTGTAAGTCACATGCTTTTATATCATCCTAAGAGTATGAGGACCTCAGACAAGTTATTTTTTTAGTATGTATTTATTTTTGAGAGAAAGAGAGAGAGACAGAGAGAGAGCGTGGGGGGCAGGGAGGAGTACAGAGAGATTGGAAGACAGAGGATCCGAAGTGGGCAGAGCACTGACAGCAGTGAGCCTGATGCAGGTCTCAAACTCACAGACTGTGAGGTCAAGACCTGAGCGAAAATTAAGAGGTGGACACTTAATCGACTGAGCCACCCAGGCACCCTGAAACATAATAGATTTCTACATATTAATGTTGTGTTCTATGACTGTTCTGAATGTGTTAGTTCTGATAGGCTTTTGGTGGAGTCTTTAGGATTTTCTATGTATAGTATCAGGTCCTATGCAAATAGTGATCGTTTTATTTCTTCCTTACCATTTGGATGCCTCTTATTTTTTTTTCTTGTCTGATTGCTGCAGCTAGTACTTCCAGTCCTATGTTGAATAAAAGTGGCAAGAGTGGGCATCTTTGTCTTGTTCTTGGTCTTACAGGAAATGATTTCAGTTTTTTGCCATGATCATTATGATGAAAAACTATGGTTTTTCATATGTGACCTTATCATGTTGAGGTATGTTTCCTCTAAACCCACTTTGTTGAAACTTTTGGTCACGAATGAGTGTTGTATTTTGTCAAATGCTTTTTCTGCATGTTTTGAAATGATCATATTATCTTAAAATTTTTCCTCTTATTTATTTGATGTATCACATTCATTGACTTGCAAATATTGAACCATACTTCCATCCCTGGTATAAATCCCACTTGATTATATTGGATGGTCCCGTTAATGTATTGGTGAATTTGGTTTGTTAATATTTTGTTGAGGAACTTTGCATCTGTGTTCATTAGGATTATTGCCTACATTTTTCTTTTTTTGTGGTGTCTTTTTCTGGCTTTGGTATCAAGGTAATGCTGTCCCCGTAGAATGAACTTGGAATTTTTCCTTCTTCTCCTTTTATCAGAATAGTTCGAGAATAGATATTAACTCTTCTTTATTTTTTTTAAAATAATTTATTGTCAAATTGACTTCCATATAACACCCAGTGCTCATCCCAGCAAGTGTCCTCCTCAATGCCCATCATCCACTTTCCCCTCTCCTCTACCCGCCTTCAACCCTCAGTTTGTTTATTAACTCTTCTTTAAACGTTTGGTAGAATTCATCTGTGAATAGTGAAGCTACCAGGTTTGGGACTTTTGTTTGTTGGAAATTTGAAAACCTACTTTAAACTCATATTTATTTTACCCATTAGAGTCTTATTGATTTAATTCTTTAATAAAGGATATTTTTTAACCATTTAAAAGTCAGAAGTGAGGGGCACCTGGGGGCTCAATCAATTAGGCATTTGACTCTTGATTTCAGCTCAGGTCATGATCTCAAGGTTTGTGAGATAAGGCAACAAAGAACCTGCTTGGGATTCTCTCTCCCCCTGTCTCTCTTCCCCTCCCTGGCTCATTCTCTCTCTCTCCCTCTCTCTCTCTTTCTTAATATAAATAAATAAACTGGGGCACTTGCGTGGTTCAGGTCATGATCTCGCGGTCCGTGAGTTCGAGCCCCACATCGGGCTCTGTGCTGACAGCTCGGAGCCTGGAGCCTGTTTCAGATTCTGGATTCTGTGTTTCCCTTTCTCTCTGCTCCTCCCTCTCTTGCGCTCTGTCTCTTTCTCTGTCTCTTTCAAAAATAAATAAACGTTAAAAAAAATTTAAAACCGATAAATGAATAAACTTAAAATAAAGAAATTATTAAAAAATAAATAAAAAGCAGAAATGAAATGGAATTTATTTCACTGAAATAATAGAATTACTTCTGAAATAATAAGAAAGTCTGATTCAGTGTGGAATTGCACTCATGACTTAAATACAAGTATTATATACAGTATTACCTAAATATTAATGTTATAATCTAGAAACATACCAATTTTGGATATTTTTATTGTAATTCATAAATAAATGAGTGGTGAGAGTATTTGAGTATGCCCAAAAGATCCCGATTGTAGTGCTAGTCAATCTCCTCATGTGAAGAATAGGACATTTTAATTTGCTCTGATATTTTCTCTTACCTCAAACTATATCAAGTTCTACCTTAAAGTAGTTCTACTAATGAATAAGAAATTATATCTTTATATCAGCTCTTATTGCATTAAAATTAAAGACCTTACTAGCTCTTTCTCTTAAATTTGGCATCAAAAAAGAAAACTCCTGGCCATATGCAAGAATTTAAATGTCTTTCTGTGCATTAGTTGTCAGGTGGCTATAAACTTTTAAGGACAGTTTTCCTCCTGTTACTGAGGCATTCGTAATGCTGTGACCCTAGTGAAAACACAAAGCGATGGGTGTCATTTGTCATTGCTTTTGAATACTTCTCAAAATTTACATTTTCATAGAGGTTTCATCCCACTTCTCGTTTTGGAGGCTCCTAATGAAATTATTTAGTTGGAGGGAAATGACTGGGTTGGAGTCCTTTAGCAATCAGGGGCAGGGAGAGCAGATCCAAGTGTCTCTGGTACCCTCCTCTGTTTCTCCAATTTCTCTTCAGTGGCAACATCCTCGGAAGGTGGAAATGAGTTTATTATCCATAGGAACTTCATTGAAGTGATTTTACTAACCTTTAGTCTCCCTTTTAATTTTTTAGAGGTATGTTGCCCAACACCAGAGCTGAAGAATGGCAAAATCAATGAACAGAGATCTAGTTCTGTCAATAGCTGTGATTTTTTCAATGGAGACACAATTTTATATACGTGTCATGAGAAATACCAGTTTGAAGCTAGATGTCAAGCAGATGGCAAGTGGTATCCCAAGACACCAACATGTGATGAGAGTAAGAGCTTTGGATTTGTGTTATTTTAGATGTTTCTTTGTATCAAAGCGATGGAGATTATTAAGGGAAGGTTTGAAATTGGCTAAAAGATTTTGTATACCCTGCACGGTTTTTGGAGTGGATAAATTTGTTAAAGAGCACTGCCCACCCCCTAGTCCAACTTTCCTCCCCCCCACCCCCCGTTGTTTATTCCCATCCTCTTGACCTTGCTTCTTTGCTTTGCTTTGCTTCGCTTTGCTTTTCTGAATCAGGAAATCGGCCCCATGTAATAGATCAGCTGGACTTTTCAATTATTGCCTTGTTTCTCTTGGTATTTTTGTCTTTTCTTGCCTTCTTTCTGATCCATATGCCTTAATCTGCAGTTCAATACCCACTCAGACCTATTTGAAACCATCTTTCTAAACTTGCTTCCTTTCTTCCTCAAACTTCCTTCTTTCCTTCTGCTGTCTCTTCGTTCACCTTCACACTCTGCCCCAGTGTGAAATGTCTACCTCTCCATCACCAAGAGCACTTAGGTGAAGGGTCCCAAGCACAGGAGCCTCTGTCCCTGTGAATTGCGATCCATCACCTTCCCAGGACGCGGATGCGTTCACCCCCCTGGCAGGTCTCCAAACCATGTACTCCTAAGATTTTATGGAGGCTTACCCTCTGTAGCATGATCGATTATTGACGCTGCTTCCCCCTTCTTTGGAGAGGAGAGCGGGGCTCAAAAATTCCATGCTTTCTTCACGGCTTGGTCTTTCTGGTGACCGGTTCCCATCCAGGAGCCACTGCAAGTGGCCTCAGTAGAACAAAAGATGTTCTTACGGTTCTCAGCACTTAGCAATTCACAAGGTTTAGGAAGTCTGCATCAGAAACTGGGACAGATATCTATCTATCTATCTATCTATCTATCTATCTATCATCTATCTCTCTATCTCTCTATCATCTATTGATCTATCTATCATCTAGTTCTAGATATCTATATATATATGACATCATGCTAGATTCTTCTTGTCCATGATGTCATATGTATATCTATAATTAGATCTAGATGACATATCTATCTATCTACACATTAGCTTTTTCTTGCCCATACAGCAGAATTAACATGATGCCATTGATACACTGGATCAATGTGGATGTCCAGATAGTTGTAGTATCTTCAGATGCTATTATGACAGGGGCAAGTGGCTAATCATACCCAGGTCTAAAACTACAAATGTGTGGTTTGATCCTTTAATGTGTATGCAAACTGTTTCTGACCCCTTCTTTCCGATTAGGATGAAAAGAAGGCATTAGCTAAACCAGTGACCCCATTTACCTGAGGATAACTAAATCTACTTTAGCAAAGATACCCCATGTGAAATGAGACGAAAATGTTCAGTTTTCGATACTTTACTGTAATTTCCCAGAATCCTAGTTTTCCTGGTAGACAGATTGGGGAAATAAATGGCGATATGATGGGAACGTAGCTTTTGTTCTTCAAGAGTGGCACCAATTTTCCCATTCCACTTTCCCCTTGGCATATGATGTATTTTTTAATATAGTATCTCACCTTCCTGGGGAAGACAATGGGGAGAACCAATGGCTTCTATTTGACTTCTTGGATATGACTAGTCTTACCCCATAGACCAAGAACTCAATATGGAGTTTGGACCTGGCATTGGTTTTGTTTATTCCCATTACACTTTTGAAGATATTGGATATGACTGTCAAATGGTCTAATGAGGGGGCCGTGGTGGTTCCTCACCCTGAGACTTACAAGGGGGCAGCCCAGGTCTTGGGTTTGACACTTGATCCCATGGGCAGAGAAGATCACAGGACAGAATGAAGCCTCCTACAAACCACGCAGATTCTGGGGTGAGCTATATTTTACATTCTACAAGCTCATACTCTGTCACTTTTGTCTCTCACCATCAAGGCTGTGATTTCCCTCCTACCATTGACCATGGACAGTATGAACGACATCAAGCATTTGGTATATTCAGTCGTACTGAGGCGATATATAAATGTGACAAAGGATACACTCTGGTTGGTGAAGCTCGACTCTCTTGCAGTTCGTCAGGCTGGTCTCCTGCAGCCCCTCAATGTAAAGGTAACTCCTGCTCCCTTTCCAGTCAGGTGGGTGGAAATGTCACAAAAGCACCGAGAGTACAGCTTCTTCCTGCCAGTGGCAGCACAGAAACATTTGATGTGGTTGACTTGAAATCATTACTGTGTTCCGGATGCAAACATTACAAAGGGGCTACATTAACATCAACCTCCCCAGGGGGCGCCTGGGTGGCGCAGTCGGTTAAGCGTCCGACTTCAGCCAGCTCACGATCTCGCGGTCCGTGAGTTCGAGCCCCGCGTCAGGCTCTGGGCTGATGGCTCGGAGACTGGAGCCTGTTTCCGATTCTGTGTCTCCCTCTCTCTCTGCCCCTCCCCCATTCATGCTCTGTCTCTCTCTGTCCCAAAAACTAAATAAACGTTGAAAAAAAAAAAAAAAAACCATCAACCTCCCCAGTCTTTCTCCCAGTCATAAATCTCAGTCTGATTCCCACTTTCAAGAAATATTCTGAAATTTTTCCTAGTAAAATGGGACTAGTAACAGTCCTCCCTTCACAGAGCTGAGAGAATCACATAAAGTGCTTAGCTCAAGTCTGATATGTGGTCAGTGCGCAACAAAAAAGCTAACGAATATTATTGCTACCGAATAAAAGATAAAGCAATTAACAGCACCCACGATAGTTAAATCTTATAATCCTAGCTTGTTGTCGTGTCCTTTTTCTTATACTTATGGATTCCTTGAAACCATGTTTCCTTTGCAGCTGTCTGTATGAAACCGGAAATAGCCCACGGAAAGCTGTCCGTGGATAAGACTGAATACGTTCAAGCTGAAAATATCAGCATCCAGTGTGACGCTGGCTATGAGTTGGTCGGTCCGCAAAGCATCACTTGCTCAGAGAGCAGAACCTGGGACCTCGAGGTGCCCAAGTGTGAGTGGGTAAGTGGCACAGTTCAAGGAAAGTTCCAGTCCTATCAAACCCTAAAAATGGTGCCTCTCCACAAGCGCCGTCCCAGCCAGCAATGGTGAGATCTGACTTGTCACGATTCATTCCTGAGTCCCTCCAAGGAACTCTCTTTTATCTTGAAGCACTGTGGTCCCTTAGGAGTGACAAGTTTTCCTCTCTCACTGGAGAGAGGAAAACCTGAGCCCCTTAGGGAGAAGAGGGTGTCGGATGCCCGCAACACTGAGACCCAATTTGACTTTTTCTAGACTATCTAATATTCTGTGTTCCATTTCTGGATGGTCTCAGAAACAGCCTCTGTCTTCACAGAGGCCCCTTGTGAAGCTGTCTGAGAACCCGTCCCTATTCATCTAGGGAGGACTAAGTTGGGGCCCGAGGTGTTTTCTGTTTTTCCTGCTCACCCGCAAGTTCTGGGCTTCGTCTTGGCCCTGAGCCTGTAGCTTTGTCATTGTCAGCAGATCCCACCTCCTCCACCCCTTCTGATTTGGAGAGAAACCACTCAACCACACTCAACACCTATGTCTCTTTTAGGTTGTCCCCAAAGGCTGTGACCATATGCTCGCAGGCAGAAAGGTCATGCAGTGTCTCCCCAACCCCGAGGACCTGAAAATATCCCTGGAGATGTATAAATTGTCTTTAGAGATTGAACTACTGGAATTGCAAAGAGACAACGCAAGAAAAACAACTGCGGACCCCCCACTGTAATTTCTCCCAAAAGAGGGAAAAACACGCTGCCTTCAATTCAACGCAGATCACTTCAGCTTACCAATGCTCCTGTCCCCTTTGCACCATCATTCATGGTAATAAATGTCTAGAAAGGACAATTTGTTCACATTTAGTGCTTTGAGACTATAGAATTATTGATCATCTCGTGGCTCATGTTTTTGCTTTCTTGGACACCAAGTGCCCATTATTCTTTCAAGTAAAAAATTTACGTATCAGAAACAATTTTGTCTGTGTGGTCATTACAACTCTGTCTTTAATGAGGAACCTGAACAAACCCATTGCTTAAAGTTACACACTCACTTCGTTGTAAGGGCCATGTAAGGACATGGATGTGGGCTCACAGAAAAGCATTTCTCCAACTTGCCTCACCGCACAGTTTCCCATGTGCAAGTCAGTCAGCATCTAGATGAAATGTTGATGCACCCTCAAATCCTCGTCCACTCTCCCCCCTTTGAAGGGAGTCACGTCCTTTACCAAACCCCATGAACCTGGCCTCTGCCTCTCTAATGCTGCCCCTCAACTTCTACCTGACACGAATGGGATTTGTGTTTGTGTCCGAACCTCTTTATTCCATTTTTAGAGAAGAAACGCTGAAAGGCTGCCGAATGTGAGGCCCCCATGATGGCCACCTGTGTGTTCCCGAGTCCGCCATCTGATTTGGCCCCGTTGTCCTTGATGGAAATGTAACGCGGCCTGAGCGACTGTCCCATACGTGAGGAGAAACCCCCATCAATCACCTGTGATATACAGGTGGCATCCTGGAGGCTGTTGTTCCTTCTCTCACCACCTCCTCCGACGCCCGCATCCTCTGAAATCTCTCCTTCAGCGAGTCTCTTCTCTAGGGGAACGTTGGCCTCTTTGTTTCAATTTCCCCAAATGTACTCTGCAGAGGCACTGGTGTCCCACAGGCTTTCACTGAACTTCCACGTCCCAGATGGGCTGGAACTGCGAGAGAAACCCACTTGGCATGGAAGGTTCCACTGAGGGTCCTGGAAGCCATTCGTCCGCCCCAGCCTCGGGGAACCCAGGAGAGGTTTATTCTGGACTTCATCTTAGACAGAGGTTTGTGGGTGACTGATTTCCTTGGAAGGTGGCCCCAGAAAGCACGGTGAGCGAGTGGGTGGCGGGATGAGAAGATGAGAAAGGGAACACAGCGAAGAAGGGAGCTTTCTCGGGGCGTCGACTGAGGCTGCAGACAGGCGTGCAGATCTGAGACTGTTCTCTGAGAGCCCGTGGATCACAATTCTGCAGAGTCCTTCCAGGGATGAGGACCCGGAACGTTTGTCCACCAATTCCCCTCTCCCATTGGTGGAGACTTGTTCCAACATCTTCGACAGCCGACCCTGTGGGCCCCCTGAGCAGTCTCCTGTGGCCAGGGAGCACCATCAGGCACAGAGAGCCTGGTGGCCCGATGGCTCTTTGGCTCTGCCTGCAGTAGCCTCCAGGGTCGGGACGTGCGCAGGGCACATGTGGCCTCTTCCAGTTTCCTCTTCTCTATGGCTCTCTTCTGACATCTGTTCTGGTCTACCTCTCTCTCTCTACTCAAACCCTCCTTTTATCCGATCCCTGCACTATTTTATATCAGTTGTGTCCACCAGAATTCTTTTCAGTTTCTTAGTCATTTACTTTTCTATCTGCCATTGGACTCTGGGCTTATCGATGTATCTTTTGTTATCTGCAGGCTCGCAAATCAAATTCTTACTAAACCTTCCTGAAACACAACTTAATTAAAATTTATAAATAAGTGAAAAATCCATTATGACAAATGTTGAGTTTCCCTCTTGGGTTCAGGGCATGAGGATGTGCTGTGAGCCCCTGGGGTAACTTAGACATTTTCACAGGAGGAGCAAATCTGCTACTCACTGCTTGATGTCCCGTGCATTTTAAATACCATTTTCCGGGGCGCCTGGGTGGCGCAGTCGGTTAAGCGTCCGACTTCAGCCAGGTCACGATCTCGCGGTCCGTGAGTTCGAGCCCGGCGTCGGGCTCTGGGCTGATGGCTCAGAGACTGGAGCCTGTTTCCGATTCTGTGTCTCCCTCTCTCTCTGCCCCTCCCCCGTTCATGCTCTGTCTCTCTCTGTCCCAAAAATAAATAAACGTTGAAAAAAAAAAATTAAAAAATAAATACCATTTTCCACTTTATTTACTGAAAATCTGATCTATGAAAGTGGAGAAGACTGTTAAGTTTGCCGGTGAGACCAAGAGGCACCAAAAAGACTTATCAGCAGAATTTATAAGAGAGGAGCTTGTTCAATCTGATGCTCGTTGAATCTTGGAGGAAGAGAAAGGGAAAGAGCGTACATAATTTTATACCAAATATTAAGAATTAATTTTAGGGGCGCCTGGGTGGCGCAGTCGGTTGGGCGTCCGACTTCAGCCAGGTCACGATCTCGCCGTCCGTGAGTTCGAGCCCCGCGTCAGGCTCTGGGCTGATGGCTCGGAGCCTGGAGCCCTCTCTCTCTGCCCCTCCCCCGTTCATGCTCTGTCTCTCTCTGTCCCAAAAATAAATAAACGTTGATAAAAAAAAAATTAAAAAAAAAAAAAAGAATTAATTTTAAAACATACAGAAAAATAATTGCCATTGCCTTATCAGGAGGTGGGCCAACGCATCACAATAAAAAACAAAAAGAAAAACCGAATGGCCAACATAGTCTCACGTCAGCGGGAGCTGCGTGATTGTAAGCAACGGAAACCCTAACACATTCCCACTTTAGTTTATTTTATGTAACATATCACTCTTTATTTTGATAGCCTCACTAGCAGTTCCCAGTAATAAAAATAATTGTTCATGTTATATGTCAGGTATCGAATTAAGCCCTTATATTTTTCTCACTTAATCCGTAATTATCCTAACAGGCTGGAATTATCAGTCCCATGAAATAGATGGGGAACTGAGGCTCAGAAAAGGTTAGTGAGATGCACCATGAAGGGTGGGTGGGAAGGACAGTAATGGGATGATGATCCATTTCTTCCCTGGGGGGGGTCTACTCATTGTTGACGCCCTTGTTTCTGGCGTTAGAAGGGTCTGGGGGGGGGGTGCCTGAGTGGCTCAGGTGGTTGAGCGTCCAACTCTTGATTTCTGCTCAGGTCATGCTCTCATGGTTCCTGAGATCAAGCCCCAAGTCCGGTTCCACCTTGAGAACAGAGGGAGTCTGCTTGAGATATTCTCTCTCTGTCTCTTTCTCTGCCCCTCCCCACTACTCGTGTGCGTGTGCACGCACATGCTCTCTCTCAAAGTAAATAAACATTAAAAAAATAACTGTCCGGACATGGACCATCAAACCTGAGTCTTTGAATTCCTCCTCCTCTGCCTCTCTGAGCGGCCCCTGTAGCAACAGGTGCTCTTTGGCCTGTCCTGCAGCCTGTATCTGACTGGGTACATGGGGAATCTGCTCAACATCCTGGCCATCCCCTTGGACCTTTACCTCCACAGCCTCATGTTCCGCTTCCTTGGCAACTTGTCTCTTCTCAACATCTGCTTTCTCTCCATCACCGTCCCCAGGATGCTGGTGAACCACCAGTGCGGTCACGCCATCAACAGATGACCATTTTATGTCTTTAGCTTCCTGAAGTGGAGCTTTCTATGTGCTTCCAAGGCCCGCGTGGCCTGAAAAAGAGGATGTTAACCAGTTCCCTAAGGTTAGATATGGATAACTATTTCCCCACTTGCTCTCACTAATTTTCACTCACCTTCTCCCACTAGCCAGAGTGATTAGACCCTCCCCATGTCCCCCCTGCTGCCACCAAGACTGGCTCACAGGTCTTCAATCCTTAAAAATAAAATGTAAACTCTACTTCTCATTTTCTTTGTTAAGTGCTATTTGAATTAGTTTTATATCTCAAACAAGGTATTCCACTGGTCATTTACAGTAGAATAAACGATTTTTGCTTTTGAGAATAGAATGGACACCTAATTTGTACTTTGTATTGTACCATAGCACTGAATTCTGCTTGCAAAAATTCATTCTTGAGTTCACTGAGTGATAGATACTTAGGTAACCGATGTTTTACGTGTGTTATATATTCAGAACACTTGATGCATTGTTACGTACGTGCTCAAAATGTTTTTAGCAGCCGATCAGACGTGCATTGTCAAGCCACCTACCTCTGTGAGTGACCTGAACCCACGGGAAACCATGAAGGGGCATCAAACACAAACCGGAGAGTTATCCCACTCAAACTGCAAAGGAGCTGGTGTATTGATACAGTAACTTCTATAGATCTTAAGGTCTGCTACTGGGAGGTGTTAATTACCTGCTATGTTTGACCTGCTGGGCATGTTGTCGGAGTAACCTTCAATAGTTCTTGAAAAAACCTGAGCAAACAAAGCAGACACTGCCTTTTAGAGGGTTTCAAGAGTGGGCCAAAGCAATAGAACCCTAGTAAAATGGGTAGGAACTTGATAGTGTCTGCTACCTACTTAATATGAATGGGTGATCTCACATCTGCAGCCTCGCCTTCCTGCTCTGCGTTTGCTTCTGTGATTCAAGTTCTCCTGTTTCTTGGTTTCTTTCCTCTATTTACTGGAGGACTTCCTCAATAAGCTGCTTCGGAAATGACACGTAGAAAGTAAAATACATATTGCACTTCTACATATTTGAAATTGTTTTATCTGAATATTTGGTTGATAATTTCATTGCGTGTAGAAAACTGGGTTAAAAGTAATTTTCTTTTAGAACTTTTAAAGAGGATCTTCTTTGTACATTAGTTTCCAGTATTGCAGTCGAAACGTCAGAAGCTTTATTTATTTATTTATTTAAAAAATTTGTTTAAAATCTTTATTTATTTTTGAGAGAGAGAGAGAGAGAGAGAGAGACAGAATGCGACCGGGGGAGGGCAGAGAGAGAGAGAGGGAGACACAGAATCTGAAGCAGGCTCCAGGCTCCGAGCTGTCAGCACAGAGCCTGACGCGGGGCTCAAACCCATGAATTGCGAGATCATGACCTGAGCCAAAGTTGGACACTTAACCAACTGAGCCACCCAGGCGCCCCCAGAAGCTATTTTTTATTACAGATTGTATAGGGTTTTTCTCTTTATCTCTTTTCTTCCATAAGGAAACGCCTTCATTTTTTCTGAGAAATTTTCTTGGTATAGTTTTTTCAGTAATTTTCTCTTGTCTATTTTTTTCTTTTTCTTTATGGATATCCTACTGCTCAGATGTTGGACCTCTTCGTCAATCCTGTCATTTTCTTATATATATATTTTTTGTTTCCTATACCATCATCTCTGTTTCACCCCTCCCCCATGTTCTTTGGGGATATTTCCTTGCCTTTGTGTTTTAATTGTTTTATCAATTTTATAAAATGTTCACATTATTTTAAAAAAGTGTTCTGTTCTTTATGGGTGTAACAACTACTCACATATGTCAGAATATTAATAATACTTTCTTTGGAAGTTCTATTCTCTGCAAACCTCTGTTGATAATGATTCTAGGTTACATGTCCGTTCTTAAGGATGAGACCCACACAGGCTGATATAAGTTCTACGTAAATGGAGAGACTAGACAGTAAGCTGTGCTTTTCTTTTTGGGAGCTATAGCAGAGGCTGCTGATTATTTCCCAGTATCCATTTCCCCCTACCTGCTTTAGGTAATAGAACTACTCTCGCCCCTTTAAATATCAGCAGGACATGTGCTCCCTTGGCATAACTTCCTAATGGGTGCAACTTCCTAGTTACTTTCTTAAAAAAGAAGCTGCTTGTCTTCTACTTCCTCTTTCACTCTCAGATGCTGACCGGGTGCTGGTGAGCTGTTGAGGACAATGCCCCAGGGGATGTTAAAGTGACAAAGAGGAAGGGACCTTATCCCCAGATGCCCTTGCTGGACAGAACAGCTGATCAACATGAATACGTTTCTGCCTCTGGATTGTTGCCTGAAAGAGATGTAAACTCCTGCCTTGGTTTTAGCAACTTAGCTTAACTAGCAAATTCACACTAACAAATTCAGAGGATTCCCCAAATATCAGTGTTTATAGGTGTCTTCTCTGTTGCTGTTCAGTTTCTTAAGAGGATTCTCCAGTCTTGAATCTTTCACAGTAACTTGAATTTCTCCTGTGCAAGATGGGATTACTTCCTCTGCTTCTCCCTAAATCCCTCAGCCTATTTCTAATGCAACACTATTTTCACTCTGTCAGCACCGACAGCCTTTTTCTTCCTTCAGATGATTGTTCCCTTCCCAAGAAAGTATCTTGGGGAGAAGGAAGTTGGTAAATCAGAGGCTTTCAGACGAGAATTTGTGTATGAATGGAGACTATGGATTTAGCTGCCATTTTGTAATGAGGGATGCAAACGGTCAGAAAAGGAACATTGTTTCCCAAAATTTTCTGTGATTCACAAATAGTCCTGTGAGTAACTCTTAATCCTGTATTCCCATCATTTTTAGCAGATCATCAACTTTCTGGTACTGATAGTTTTAGGTTTAAAAATAAGATTAATTACCATTCATTATGAATATCTATACTTAACAAATGATGCATATTTATATAACTGAAAATTTTTCGTGTTAAAGCGTTTTCTTAAGTAGTTTTCCTTTCCTTTACGGTTTGCTCAGCACCCAGTAGAAGCCTAATAATTTTTTAAAAAGTAGAATATATCAGTTTATAGTAGACATGCATAATTTAAACTTGCTAAAATAAAAACGAAAAATTAAAATTGTATAAGAGATAAAGGTTAATTTTCTTTTTAAAAAACATATATATGTATATACATATATATGCATATATATACATATATACATATATACATATATGCACATATATGTATATATGCACATATACATATATGCATATATACATATATGTATATATGCACATATATGTATATATACATATATATTTAAATATTTATTATTGAGATATATTATTGAGATATATTAAATATATTATAATATATAATATTATATATATATATTTAAATATTTCTTTTTGAGAGAGAGACAGTACAAGTGGAGGAGGGGCAGAGAGAGAGGTGGACAGAGACTCCAAAGCAGACTCATGAACCATGAGATCATGACCTGAGCTGAAGTCGGATGTTTAACCAACTGAGCCATTCGGGCACCCCAAGAGATAGAAGTTAATTTTTTAAAATTTAATTCATATAGCAGTTGAGTTTATTTTCAGTCAAAATAAGTGGAAAATATAACGAATCAAATATTTACATTGTTTGGTAAAAGAAAATATTAGGAGAAGTTTTTTTTTTCTGTTCTGAAAATAGGAAGTAAATTAACCACAGGAATTATTTTACAAGGAACAGTGAAAAATGTAATATTGCCTTTGACTTCAGTTCATGGGTTTTTCAGAAAGCCAAATATATTGAAACTGAGATGACATAGTAAAACATAAGTCAGCATTGACTCTTTTGCAAAGTGTTACTGAGGTCCAGGCATGCATGTGCTAAATATCTAATTTTATAACAAAGATTAGATTGTGAAATACACAGAGAAATACATAAATATTCTCTCTTTTAAACTAGTAATTCCCTACTACGTGGCAATGAGAAAGAATGAAATGTGGCCTTTTGTAGCAACGTGGATGGAACTGGAGAGTGTTATGCTAAGTGAAATAAGCCATACAGAGAAAGACAGATACCATATGTTTCCACTCTTATGTGGATCCTGAGAAACTTAACAGAAGACCATGGTGGGGGGGAAGGAAAAAAAAAAAGGTTAGAGAGGGAGGGAGTCAAAACATAAGAGACTCTTAAATACTGAGAATAAACTGAGGGTTGATGGGGGGTGGGAGGGAGGGGAGGGTGGGTGATGGGTACTGAGGAGGGCACCTTCTGGGATGAGCACTGGGTGTTGTATGGAAACCAATTTGACAATAAATTTCATATTAAAAAAATACTATCTCATAAAATAAAATAAAATAAAATAAAATAAAATAAAGTAAAATAAACTAGTAATTCCCAAATTGGCTAGTTTAACATTTATGTCTATGATCCATTTTGAGTTAATTTTTGCATATGGTGAAGGGTAAGAGTCAAGGTTCTTTTTTTTTTTAATTAAAAAAAATTTTTTTTGTATATGGATGTCCAACTGTGCCATTGAGAAATATTTGTTGAAAAGACTATCTTTTTTCCATTGAATTACCTTGGCACTTTTGTCTGTAATTAACCATATATGTGTTAGTGTATTTCTGGACCTTATAGATCTATAAGTCCATTCCCAATGCCAATGCCAAAATGGGTTGATCATGTAGCTGTACAGCAAGTCTTGAAATCAGGAAGTAGGAGTCTTTCAAATTTCATTCTTTTGCAAAAATTTTTTGGCTATTTTAGGGCCTTGCCTTATTCATGTACATTTTAGAAATAGCTCATCAACTTTTACAAAACATCTGCTGGGATTTGGTTTGGAATGTTATGAATCTCTAGATCAATTTGAGGATCACTGATATCTTAATAATGTCGAGTCTTTGAATTCAATTCCTCAACATGGTATATTACTACATTTAATTAGGTTTTCTCTGTTTTCTTTCATGAATGCTTTGGAGTTTTCAGCTACCACGCACCATATAGAGTTTGTGTCATTTTAAAACCTTTTTATTTTGAAATAATTATAGATTCACAGAAAATCCCAAGGATAGTACAGAGAGGTCCTATGTGGCTTTCACCCTGTTTCTCCCAATGGTTACATCTTAGAGAACTACAATAACATTGATAATATCAGGACATTGACATTAGTCAATGTTTATGTATAATTCAATACTATTTTATCACAGTGTAGACTAATGTAACAACCACAGCAATCAAGGTACAGAATTATTCCATCATCACAGACCCCCTTGAACTACCTCTTTATATTTATATTCACCCCTCTCCCCTGGCCCACCATGCCCGCCACTCATAGCTACTAATCTCTTCCCCACCTCTATCATTTTGTCACCTTGTCAAAGTTTTAAAAAATGGAATCATACAATGTGTGATCTTTTGAAAATGCCTTTTGTCACCTAGCATATTGCCCTTGAGATGGTAGGACTTTTTAAATTTTGATTTCTAATTTTTCATTGCTAGTAGTAGAAATACAATGGACTTTTCTCTATTGACCATGTATATTGTGACCTTATGAAATTCTTTCATAAGTGCTAGCAGGTTTTCTACAAATACTTTGGCATTTACCAAATAAACAATCATGTTATCTGAAAATAAGCACAGTTTTGTTTCTACCTTTCCAAAATGAGTGTCTTTTGTTTATCGTTCTTGCCTTATTGCACTAGCTAGGACCTCTAATGTATTGCTGAATAGGAATGATGAGAGTAGATATCCCTGCTTTGATTCCTTTTTTTTTTTTAATTTTTTTTAACGTTTATTTATTTTTGAGACACAGAGAGACAGAGCATGAACGGGGGAGGGGCAGAGAGAGGGGGAGACACAGAATCGGAAGCAGGCTCCAGGCTTTGAGCCATCAGCCCAGAGCCCGACGCGGGGCTCGAACTCACGAACCGCGAGATCACGACTTGGCTGAAGTCGGACGCTTAACCGACTGAGCCACCCAGGCGCCCCTCCCTACTTTGATTCCTAATCTAAGGGAAAATCACTCAGTGTTTCAGTATTAAATATTATTTGTAGAATTTTTTACGTGGGTTTTCTTACTTTGATAGCTCCCATTCCAAAGATCAAAGAACTAATGTGAGGGTCCTACAAATTGTACACACCTCAGAGCCATAGAAATGACCACCAGGTGGGTCCATAAGCCCAATGGGTCATTGTGAGATAAACAGGAACTAGGGATCCTTTTACTGCCTGGCTCCTGTAGCTCCCTGGGGTTATGGTGATACTTTCTGTTCCCAGGTTTCAGAGACAGCTCAGATCAAAAACACGTCTCTAAAGATTCTAGTGCACAATTACTAAAGTCAGTCACTGGAGTTTTCTTTCGGGAAGGATTGGAGAAATACTACTATATATGCTTGCTGTGGTGTTCCATGGTCCTTCCTCATAGGAATCTGTCCTTAATTTGAGTCTGAGAACTGGGGAGAAGATTGCCAAGAAGAAAAACAAAAAAGATAATTGGGCAAGAGATCATGACTTTTATTGGAGTTGCTCATCTCAGTCTTTGGATCACTCATTCTTGACTTTTCTTTTTTCTTCCAAGATTTTATTTAAAGTAAAGTTAGTTAACACATAGCGTATAGTGTAGTATTAGTTTCAGGAGTAGAATTTAGTGATTCATCAGTTACATATGACACTCAGTGCTCATCACAACAAGTGCCCTCCTTAATACCTGTCACCCATTTAAGTCCTTCCCCCTACCATCTCCCCTCCAGTGACACTCAGTTTATTTTCTTATGATTAGGAGTTAAGAGTTTTTATGGTTTGCCTTCCTCTATGTTTTTATCTTATTTTATTTTTCCTTCCTTTTCCCTATGTTCACCTGTTTTGTTTCTTAACTTCCATATATAAGTGAAATCATATGGTATTTGTCTTTCTCTGGCTGACTTATTTCGCTTAACATAATACACTCTAGTTCCATCCACATCATTGCAAATGGCAAGATTTCATTCTGTGTGGGCTGACCCTTACCCTAAGGAACACCATATTCTGTTAACGCTCTTCAGAGATTCCTACAGGTCAGGGTGTCTTCTCCCCTGCCTGCATCCCAACCTTGCTGCCTTACACGCCTTATTCTTAAAGAGGCACTCCTTCTGAGGGTCGGCATTTGCAAAACCCCGAGAATGAGTGCCTTCTTTGATTTTGCATCCTAGGCACATTCTTGCATCACCTAGTCCCGGCCCTCTAGTATTTTTCATCCACTTAACCTTGCTATCCCAGGATTCGATAATCCTTACTGCTGTTAGGCAGCCACATTTGATAATAGCATCTCCTACCAAAAATGTAGCCTACAGATAATTAGCCACAATAGAGTTTCTCTATAATATTGGTCCCTGTCACTGGTGCATTCCTTATTCTCCTGGTAAATGGTATATCCTCAGTGTTCCTGTGAACAAAAGAGCTGGTAGGACTTCTGGTTTTATAAAATAGATCATTCTAATATGTCCTCTTCTCTGAGTCCTTAATCATTTCCTACTTAGTCTACTTTAGCAGTTCTAGCATCTTTTTTTTTTTTTTAATTTTTTTTTTCAACGTTTATTTATTTTTGGGACAGAGGGAGACAGAGCATGAACGGGGGAGGGGCAGAGAGAGAGGGAGACACAGAATCGGAAACAGGCTCCAGTCTCTGAGCCATCAGCCCAGAGCCCGACGCGGGGCTCGAACCCACGGACCGCGAGATCGTGACCTGGCTGAAGTCGGACGCTTAACCGACTGCGCCACCCAGGCGCCCCAGTTCTGGCATCTTTATTCCATTTATTGACCATCATTTTTCCTAAGCTTCCCAAAGCATCCTAGAAGTACACGAGAGCTGACCCCCAGGGCACTTGCATTGCTATCTTGTGTTGTGGAACAGTGTCCCCATCCTGACAAACTCTCCCTTATCCAGCTTTAGGATCCCCTCCTACGTTTACTCTCCCACCTGCTAACACATGCTAGGTAGGTCTCACAGATCCTGTATATGATTCCTTTCCTCTCTTAGCAGGCTCAGATGTCCTTAGTCCGTTCATACCAAGTTTTGATGTCAGCTACTGTTCTGATGCCTAGAGGGGAGTTGGGGGCGGATCTTGAGGAGAGCAGTTATGCCCTTAGAAGAAACCTGCTGTATTTGATTACTATGCATGGTCTTCAAACAACAGGGGCACTGTCTTATAACAAGGGAAAGCCGGCCAATTATGCAGGCTCTTTGGGTTTAGGGAAATCTGGAGTTCGAGGTTCTGTAGTGCATCTGCTCAGATACCCTAATGCCAAGTCTAAAGGCGCCACTCCTTCCGTAACATTCCTTTTAGCAGAGACTTGCCAGGGCTAAGAATTTATTTTTTTACTGAGGTTTTACTATTATTTTATGATTATATCCTGACCCTGGTCCTTCAGATAATTAAACTCCAAGCTAGCTAAGAGTTTCTTTAAATACTAAAAGGGGGGCCTCCTGGATTTCACATTTATTTATTTCCTTGAACTTGCATTTGCAGCTAAGGGGCACTGAGCTTGCATCAACAGTACTCAGTCACCCAACTTCACAATCCTTTTTTGTTGCTATTTCCACTGTAGCTCTCAAATGTCAGAGATATTTCACTAGCTAATGCATCTTCTTCCATCTATGTTTCATGGCAGTTTACCAGACAGCGAAAATGTTCATGTTTGCAATGCTGCTGCAGGCCGGGGCTATCTATACTTCATCTCCCCCTAATGATGGAGTCTTGATTGCCAGTTGGCTGGTGGGTGATCCAATTCTAGAATCTCGTTCTTAGAGTTTGCTCCCTAGACCCATTTATGGTATAAACTCTCCTGAGTCAATGTCTCTAGAAGGGATTCAGATGCATATGAGCTTTTGATGGTATGCTTTTCG